>NC_052017.1:32647317-32955651 GCF_015832195.1 Motacilla alba alba
TTTCTTGGGGATGTGAGATCTCAGACTGGATCTTCCAGTTGTACATTAATATTCCCTCTCTATAATATGCTCCAAGTTAGAGATAATGATATCCCCTAATCAGTTGCCTGTAAGTTTTACCAGTTGCCACTTAAAAGTTTTATATTTCTATCTGGCTTATCCACAAAATGCAGCTTCAGTGGTCTTACTATGACATTGTTCAGCTCTACATCTGTATTTTGAGTTTCACTCAGCTTCTTTCCTATGATCCATCTAAGTTTTATTTTATGACATATCAAATTGCACCTTTCAGTTTTAATATGTGTGGGTCTGTGGAAAGAGGCTCTTTTTTTTCCTTCACATTCTGACAATCCCTTCAATTCACATGACACTACAGCTAGATCCCCAAACTATCCTATTGGCTTCTTCACTTCTGGTTTGGTTCCTAGGGCAGCAGTCAATGTTGTGAATATTAATTACTCTTTTTGGTTTTCCTTCAAACTTACTGACTTTGAGATAGATGGAGTAATACATGAACAGACATGAAAAGTTCTTTGCATGGAGAGTTAATTATGTACAATTGTTGAAGTAGACACTAACTTGAATTTCTCAGTATCCAGAATTTTTCCAACATTAAAGTCCATTAAAAGTGAATAGAATCAAGCTGACCTTCCTTACCAAAAGAAGGCATGGAATGGCAAAGGAGGTTAGTCCTCTATTTATTTTTCAGCTGGACATATTTAATAAAGTTATGGAGAACACAACTGATCAATTTGAGTTTCCTTAGTGTTTGCAGGTACTGCAGCTCACAAGAATATAATTTCTCATCTAAGATCAGGTGCATCTTACGAAGCCCAGTGTGTCACGTGCTATTTAACACCTTGACACTTGCAAATAAGATGAACCCTGTCAGAAAGGCAACCTCCTACAGGTTTGTGTAATCTGAATTTTCTAAACTAAAGTAGTATTTTTATGCCTTCATTAATAATAAAGGTATAAATCTTGCTTATGTGGGTACTTCTGTTGACTTGAGGAAGGAATGCAAAGAAGTTAGGAAGAGATCCAAGAAATTAATGAATTAAGATGTGCAAGCATTTTTCTTGACATCATTTTATTAAATCTGAAAAGAATTATCAGACCAGAATATAGATGTCATAAAGTTTTTAAGGCTTCCAAAATCTAGAAAATAATCTAGAGAGGCCTGCTTCTGACAGTAGGCATAGAAGTTCTTTTCATGTTTAAGGGTACAAATCTCACAGAACAGAGAATTCTGGGTCCAGTGAAAGCCATAAGCATGTGCTTAACTTTTACACATATCAATACTTCCATTCACTTTATTAGGCTTGGATATGGTAAATCACAGTCTTGAAGATGAACACATATTTATATGATTTCTGGATTTGGATTTAAATGGTGTCTCTATTTATCCGTAACTTACATACCCACTTTCCTTTTTCCTATGTCCCATTATAGCATAAGTGTATGGGACAGAGTTACAGCTCATTTAAATCTGCATTTCATGGCATCCATGAATTTTTAGATCACAGAATTTAATTAATATAAGCAGTCAATTTTTCCACTGAGTATACAACAGCTGGTTATTATATACCACCATTTATTTTCTCACTGAAGAAGATAACTTTTGTATGTTTTATGAGTTTTTACTTCTTGCAAAGTTCAGATCATTTTGCTAATAGTGGAAATACACTGGCATGCATGACCCAGCATCACCCATATGAAAACTGGGTGTGCCCAGAATCCCAAACCCTCCAGCTTACATTTCCAAATGGCAGTGGAAGGCACCAGAGTGAGTCACTAGGGTTGTTTTTCTGCAGTTAAAAGAGTTGTTTCATTCTGCTTTCAAGCATGATATGAAATTATTGACATTCAAATAGTCCAGAGACTGGAATTCAAAGCCAATTAGAGCAGGATGATGTAAGGCTGCCAATTTACAATTACCGCAACACCTGCGACATTTATAAATATTACTTCACAGCATTCCTGTGTCCTTAGGTAAATCCTTAGATTTCACTTTGTGAAATGGATCACATATGTTCCCTGCTTCTTCGACTTGACAAACATCTTTATATACAGCAAGCCACTTTAAAATAGTTTGGCATTTAAAACATTTGACAAGCAAGACTGTTCCTAACTTTTTACTGCTGTAATTAAGAATCAAGAAAAACTACCAAAGTTATGGTTAGCTGAAGCATCTTCCTGAGCACCAGGAAATATGTGGCAACCCAGCACAGGGAGATGAAATCCTACAATATAAGCCAGTGGGGTTTAAGCAATGCATAAATGTGTCAGGACCATCTCTGTGCTAAAACAGAATTGTTTCCCTTAACATTTGTTCAGATTGATAACAACTACGACATTAGCAATGTTCTTGCTTTTTATAAGTGGTAGTAATACTGAGAAATTGTTTCCTGATGGTATCAATTGGCATCACCAAAATAGGCAGTTGCAACCTCTCAGTGCCTTCAGCCCACACCGGCTTTGGTTTCAAAATATTTCCAGCATTTGTTCACTGTTAACTGAAATCATTGTTTCTACAAGTACCATATGAAATCTCTTCAGAGCAGCTGAAAATGGTGTTCAGACAGTTCTTTCAGCCCTGCATGGGTGGGGGAGCATTGAGGAAGCCATGCAAAATCTCAAGATGCCAGCATATTTCCTTGTGCAACAGCTATGGCAGCTTACAAAGGCACCTCAAATTTTTGTCCCATAATTTAAGTGACAGATAAACTGGTAACTTTAAGTAACAGGTAAATCGACCCCAGTAAAGTACTGTGGACCATTTTCTTCCAAAATACCAGAGGTGAATTTATATATGAAGATGTTGACAGGTAATAGCTATGAGACAAAAAAACCTATAAGATACTATATTTTCACAAACAGTTATGCATGGTGGTGATGCTGTTTTAAAATCTTTATCTCATTGCAAGGCACTTCCCCACAACTGTTTGCAATATAAGAATTATTAATTACACTGGGACTATTTCTTCAATTGCAAGGGCAAGTGCACAGTTAGATGTAAATGCAGGTCATGATGCTATCAAGCCCAGCTCTAGCTGTTAACAGTAACATAGATATTCCTGATTTGTCTCATGTAAGTTACTGAATGAGGAATCAATTATATGCAAATTGTATGATGGAATAAACTCAGAGACGAATAATTTATTCTTTGAAATTATTGGTTTTTAATATTAAAAACCAAGCAAGAGTAAAAGTAATTATCAAACTCGGATAAATTCAACTTTTTATTTCAGTGGGATGACATTTACATGAAACAATGACCTTGCCCATGACTTTAGTTGCCTATCATAAACCCTGAAAGAGCATCATGTAAGCCCAAGGGAACTCTTCAAAATTCACACTAATACAAAGTGGAACTTGAATCTGTCCAATCATCTTCAAAAGTAATTGCATCTCTCTCATGCTTTCCCCATCACTCTTCTTCTGTCTTTCTTGTCTGCTATCTCTATCTGAAATATCTTTCTGTCTTGTCCTTCTCATGTATCTACCTCCACTTAGAATGAAAAAAAATAGGTATGATTAATCATATAACCTCATAATATGATATATTGACAGGTTATTACTTCCTGCCATACTTGGGTAAAAATCATGCTTGTGTCACATGCTGGTCCCAGTTTATCTTCCTAGATTCAATTTCAGATGAAACACCTATCATTTTGATGTTTCCACAAATACTTATGTGGAAAATAAAAGTCTTATCTGATTGCCTGTGGACTCTATTAACATGCACAGCCATGCCACATAGTTTAGTCAGAAGACAGAAGCATTTTTCATAAATATCCTTAATTTATAAAAGTCCTAAAGGTAACAAATTCCTGTTTGTGGAATCAGTTTCCATTTTTAGGTCTTTGAGGACCTCCTCTGTCAAGTTGCTGTTTTTTCTTCATCAGAGAAAGACTGCCTTCAGCTACCTCTTTGTGATCTAAAACTCTGATGTGGTAGGGCTTGGGAACAGGTCATTCTTGATAATGAAATATTTACAAGCGTTCTTTAGGGTGAAATATCATCCAGAATGCCTTGGTTCTTATCCTAAAATAGCATCATGGAGATGAAAGACTTCTTAGACATCAAAAAACCCCCAAAGAGTAAGTGACTTTCTGGTTTGTGATGAAATACTATGAAGTGGGGAATGGCATTGTGATACCCTTGGAGGAAGGCAGAGTCAAGCTAAAAGGACAAAAAGTCAATAAATTACAGAAGCAAACTGAAAATACAGACACAAGGATTTCATCTGTATAAATCATGACAGCTCCATTCCCACTATGCTGATTTATTCTTTCTGTGAGCCTTGCCAGTTAAGCTGTCCTGGCTCACCCACAGAATATACAAAGAAAATGAAAATCCAGGGAGGTCAATATCCAGCACTCTGTCCCACTTCATGGTGTGTCTGGTATCCATTACTAAATCTGCAGCCTCATCCTGGGCTATGAAAAGAGAAGAAGGGTGTCAGTCCTGAGGAGCCAGGAGCTGCAGCTGTGACAGGAATGAAATAAGAGGTGCCAGTGTGACAAGGCTTGCCTTCTACCCATCTCCTCTCATCCTCTGACATTCCCAGGCAGAGTCAGCATCAGATTTATGGGGGCCTCAGGCAGGGGTTAAAGTGTGGGCCCTTCTCCCTTCCCTCGTACGAGGTGAGTCTCAGCACTACTCAGTGGAATGAGCCTCTGCCCGTGTCCTGAGCCTTTGGGCAATTGTTCTGGGAATTCACCCCTAAAGATAGTTCTCCCCACAAGTCTACAGCAGAAATTCACCCTTTCCATTGTAAAAGCCTGCTGATGTTTGGCTTTATTTCTCACGTTAGCTGAAGTCTCCCTCTTTTTATTTTGTTCCTTCTCTCCTGTTTGACTATGGGATATGCAGTAATATTGCAGTAATACCAAGGTTTAAAACCATAAATAACAGAGATCAAAAGAGCCCTCAGATCATCTCACCACCCTCCTGAATGTTCCCTAGGGTACCTTCCCCAAATTTGTTCAGTCCTGTTCCCTAGGACTTTACTAATAGGGCTTTCAGCAGCTTCCTTCAGTAAGCAGCTCCATGGTGTTATATTTCTGAAACTTGACAATGGCTATTATTGTGCCTTAAGGGGGAAAATTAGGATTTTTGCTTTTCAGTAATTTTCTCCTCCATTACTAGAAACTCTAGCCCTAAATTTCAGTTGACCCTCTAGGTCACTATTAATCAACCTTACGTATCATTTGAAACTCCAAGACATGCTCTTCATCTTTCTAGTCTAGTGTTTTAAAATCCAGAAGTGGGGGTGGGAGGTTTGACATAAATGTAGTAAATATAGCGCAGGAGAACATGATATGAGGATAGAATATTTTTGACTAGTACCAATGGTCACTGTTAAACACTTAAAAAGTTACCTGAGCTTAGAAGCCATGGAATAGGGATCCAAGTGGCTTCTTGGGATTTAATAAAAAGTCACATAGCAGTATTCCAACAAAAAGCAAATAGGTACACAGAAATGAAGCCAAATTCTGCTCTCACTTATTCCAAGTTCTTTGGGCAGGAAATGTGCTTCTCCATCTAGCACAAAGATCTCATCTCCATTTAACTTAGCTGTGCAGTTGGGAACATGCACCTGCCATTAAGTTTGGGCACATTTCAGTTTTGAGTAAAATTTACATGAAACTAGTATCTCTTCTCTCTGATTTTGCCACAGTGCTGTGCCTTCTAGCGGGAAATCCTCTTTGAGTTGTCCCCCAGATTCCCTTCCTCAATGGAAGAGCAGCTCCTCTGGAGAGCTTTGTTCACTCTAAGCCATCATATAACTCACATGCATTCTTGCAGCATATTTCAGGTGTGTGTCATATGGGTAATGATTAGGAGCTGAGGATTTCCCTCAGCCCTGTGACCCACCAGTTTAATTAGTAGCCTATCACATGGCACAAATTCACAAGCAGTGCTTGAAATGACCATTGTTGCAACAGGGACAGAGTAGGAAGACTGTGTACCCTGTGCCCTCACCTCCCTGACAGCCAGATTTTTTAAAGTATTCCCCCAGGGCCCTACAGACAGGCATACACGTCTCTTGGGTGGGGTTGGATTACGTGTCGAAAGATAATGTCGTTTCTTCTGCAGAAGAAATATTTGTCCTGTGGCTGTACCCATAAAACAAAGAGCATTCAGGGCTCAGGGAGTAACTTCAAGGTGCATTAACAACATTATTCATGGTTCTCACACCTTACCCTCAGCTTTGTAGTGACAGAGCACCCTGCCCTCCTCTTGTTTACACTACGACAGATTTGGTGGCCAACTGTTTTGCGTGATCTGAATATATTTTATCATTGATCAGCACTGTGGCAGGAGTGAAGAAAAAAGCTCTGTCATAGCCCTATCAAATGTCTAAGTCTGAAATACACTCCAAAGGCATGCCTCAAAGCCCCCAGTGCAATACCTGAGCAAAGACATGGACACCTGAAAATAATACAGGATCGGATGAGGGGTGCACATCTGGCCAGAGATTCGGGGGTGATAATTTTCACTGATGCATGAGTTTCTGCTCTTACACTACACAACTGATCTCCTATCAGCTAACCATGAAAATTGGTCACATATGTCTTGTGAACTCTTCCACTTAGGCAATTTGACAGGGTCCTGCACACAAACATCTCCCCTGACCCTTTTTAGCTTGCCTTGTGAATTTTTTATCCAAATTATGGAGGGTGACCAAACAATTTAGGGCAGTTTAGGATAGGGTTGTGAAGAAAAAAAAAAAAAAAGTAATATAATCACATTAGGGAAGGGGGAGTTTTAACTTTTAACAAGAAGATGAGAGAAGAGATTTCTTTGTAAGCCTTTAGAAAACTGTTGGACTTAAAACCCACATGCTGTTCAAACTGTAGGGAACAAACTTACCTTGGGTGTAGTTATCATTTCTCTATCCAATATGTACCATTTTTCAGTATAGCACAAATGCAACCAAAACAGTACAGACTGAACAATAGGCACTGTAGAGAGCTAAATCCTCCTGGGGCAGGGGTAAAGCCAAGCCAAGGTCAGGCCTGAGGTCAAGAGGAACTGAAGGTCAGATTGGATGGAGTTTTGAGCAATGTTAGCAGTGAAAGATGGACTAGATGATCTTTAAATGTCCTTTCCAACCCAAACCATGCTATGATGATATGAAGGTAGTACACATTTCTTAGATTCTTGACACTTGGCATTTTTCAGGAGCTACATTAGTCCAAACACGGCAAGCAAATTGTTAGCAGCTGTGTGCTGCTGTGTCATTCATATTATTACTATTATTATTATTATTATTAGTCACTGTAATAATTCTGTTAGCAAAGCCACAGAAAAGAAGTATGTTAACCGAAGACTGTTTCTGCATGCACAAAAAAAAAAAAAAAAAAAAAAGGCAGGAAGATGCAAAAATCATCTTTATTATCAACATAAAATAAAAAAAAAAAAGACAACACCCCTCCCCCCATCCTCCCAAAAAAAAAAAAAAGGTCTATTTATTGTGTTTTGTGCAGAAGTGAAGAATGGCTGAACCCCAAGGATGAGCCTAGGAAGGTTTCTTTCCTTGGTGGCTTCCTGGCTGGAGAAGGGCTACACATTATCCCCACCAGCCTCAAGCCACTGGCAGTACCTACCATAGCCCATTTCTTCTTTTAACAGAAAAGGGTCATGTGCAGAAAAAGACCACTGCCCACTCTTAAGAATGGGACCTATGTGATTAGACAGTCTCTCTCCTGGCATAATAAATCATGCTTTCCTATGCTGTTCACTAATGCTGAATACTTCCAGTGTTCAATATTTCAAGTACTTCTGTTGGTCAAAGCCCATACTGATTTTCTGGAAGTAGTTTCATTCACATTATACTTGTACAAAAACATGATTTATTTTAAATGTCAGGAGTAAATTACAGTTTTACGGATTTTGTAGAAGGTTTTTCTTCCCAAGAAAATAGATTATTCTTCCCCCAGAATTACCAGGTTTCCTCAGGTCTTGGTTTTCCTTCTCTTTATTTAGAAAGCCACACATATGAGTTCACTAAATATTTATGAATATAATTTATGAGACCAGTTGTTTTTTTCTTGCCAAAAGTAAGAAGTTGGCCTGTGTGTGGTCAGACAGTCTAACTATGACCAGACTGAAACCATGGAAGTGACGGCAACTTCATATTCAATAAGAAAAATGGCTACAATTTCCATATATGACATAGAAAATATATCCTAAATAATAAGAAAACATACATCATCACTAGGCTGACCAGACTGTTAATTCAAAATAAAAGGCAATAAGGAAAGTTAAGCACAAGACATTCATCAGCAACATAACAAAGGGCATGAAAAGTGTACTATTTTCCTGGCTGAATTAATTTATTTTGCTTTTGTTGTATATGTTTATTAGTTTCCTTGTTGTCTTTCAACAAGTTAATTTGGGCTTCCACTCAAAAATTAAAGAGAGTCTCTCCACTGAGTGTATGAGAAGCTGTATCAGGCCTCAAGACAAGACACAACACATCAACTTAACCTCCCAAAACTCTTCCAAATCAAGCTCCCACTGCACTCAGGGAGCAAATCTTGCCTCCTCTGATGCTTGGCACAGCCTCTCAAATGTTACTCAGATTTCTGATGAATGAGAAGCAGTAAGATTTTCATCATTGCAGATCAAATGGTCCCAAATAGTAGTTTTCATTGATTAACATATCATCCCTCATAAGTTAAACCACCTTTTTCTGTAGGAAAATACAGCATAATCAGGAACAAATCCCTGGTATCTGTCCTTCACCATTGGAGAGGACATCAGATTAATATCCAAAAATTCCAAAAACAAAACTCTTAGATTTATCAAGTTAAAATTCCTCCAAGCCAATACTTTGACATGAGTACAATGAAGAAATATAGATATTTTTAAAACTAAGTGAAAGCCAAAATAAAATCTTTGCATTTGAATTTCAAAATAACAGTTCCCTAAAGTTTACTGTGTTGACTAGAGGCAGTGATAGGGATTGGGTTCTTTTGAAGCAGCTGTTATCTCAGTCCCACTGGACCTGGAATGGGAGAAATGCATTCTGGCAACATGCAATCCTCCACATTTACTAAGCTTGCTTCTCTCTTGAGTTGGGGAGTTCCTTCTTTCTTACCTCCAGTGTACAATTTACGATACAGTTGAGGTATTTATAACTAGGTTGCTTTTCATGTTCCCCTCGGTGCCTGTTTTACGAGATTTTGGAAAAGAGCAGCAAATCCTATAAATTCAAAGTTTGAAATCCACTGGTACTTATCAAGTATCAGTTTGAGGATTCAGAAACTTTACTAGACAGCAGAATTCTCTGCTACTACCTATTGAAGCCCTAATAAAGTGAACTTCTCTGTTTGCATGGTGGTTAAAGAAAACTGCTGATCGGAGATCTTCAGCTAATCTTGTGTTCTGTAGAAATGCAAAGAATTTTCTGAATGACGAATGTGTTTGAAGCTCCCAAAGTAAATAGAAATGTCTCCGGGCATTGAGTTCTTGCCCATACGAATATACTTGCCCCACCTACAGATGTGTCCGTGATACTCTATGGATCCGTGGCTACTTTAAACAGATAAATTTCAAAGGCCATTAGTTTTGTTTTTGTTAACCCACAGAATTAAACCATGGGCATGTTTAGAAGGTTTATTTCAATCTGATATTCCACTGACCCCTCATTCTAGCTACAAGAGCCCAAATATTTCCAGGGTGGATACGTAATCAATTATTTTACATGCAGTTTACTCTTACTGGAAATTCAATAAAACAACACAATCTTCACAAGCACCTTTCTTTACCACTGTGTTTTCCTTCAGAAGCATCTTGAGGCAGAAGATCCTTAATGGGTTTTATAAAGTGCTCATATCCAGTGCCTGATACTATAAGCCAAAAAAAGCACCCTAATTAGTTCCAAAAGAGAGAAGCTAATGCAGCACCATCTGTACTGGTTTTCAGATAAGGTATTTCTCACCTTTTTTTTTATGGGTTGAGAAATGCCAGCCAAGCTGGCATTTCTCAACCATGTATCATGACATCTGAATTTCTCAGTCATTTAAGAGTTTTCAGAGTTGATGGCAATGGTGGTTGGTTTTTTTAAAACTAGGTATTAACTTATTTTTAAATCTACTCCAAGCCCAGTACAAACTTTCACTAGTAAGAGACCTAGTAAGTGTATCAGCCCTGACTAGTCCAAACTCTGAAAAGCAGTTCTCTAGGAAAATACCTGAGAAAGAATTTGCAGTTTTATTTTAAAAGTCTCAGCCAAAAATCAGATAAGCTATTTTACATTTGCAACTATTTACATCTGATGTTTTCCCTTCCTTGGGCCATTGTTGATTAAAATTCAATCTTTTTTGATTTTAATAGACCATATGCATTAGATCTGCTTCTGTAAAATATCATGAAGCTCACAGACTACTGTCATTTCACATATTTGATATGATATTTCTGTCAGGTGTGCTGTATTGTCATTCACATGCAGCAGTGATGGAGCAAATGGGTTCTGTGAAGCTTCATTGCTCTCTGGAATAGCAAAGGCCTAGAAAAGGGTAGCAAAATTTTCCTGGATGCTCAGGACATGAGTACCTCTTGCTGTATCCTCCGATCCCTGCTGCTCCTTCAGAGCCAGCTACACCAAGTACCTGGGGCAGGCAGGTCTTCCCAGCTGAGGCAGAGCAGTCTGTGCTAGTCCTCCAGACCTCACTTATGCTTCCTCAGAAGTCAAAAAATGCCAACATCAACCCAAGTTGCAAAAGTGCCTGGCACGTGTCTCTCACACAGGCAGACCAGAACCTGCAGGAGCAGTGCCTTCAACTCCTGAGCTCAGTGAGCTCAGCCTTGAGTCTGAAGGACAACCTGCAATATTAGCAGACAACACAGGTCATGAGTTTATGCCTGCTCAAACCCACCTGCACATCTGTTCTTTGCCCAGTTACAGAGCTCAACCCAAGGCTTTAGGAGATCTGGTCTCTGCTCTCAGGTCTGAAACACCAGCAAGACCCACAAGCCACCCTCTGTACAGCTTAATATCATCTTTCACACAAAGATCTTAAACCAATTTGCTGGCATTAATTAAGCCTCATAAACTCCTGTGGGAGTTAAATAGAGGTTGTTATACACACTTTATACCAGAGCTTACCTTAAGAGCTTTTTCAAGTGCCTGTTCCTGCTGACCTATGCAAGAGCTGCAGTCAGAGTGAATATGCTGACATGCAGAAATGCTGCTTCGTGCAGGTAAGCTTCAGTTTAGTTTTCCACTAAAGCAACATATGGGAAAACATGCACTTAACTATGCCCAGTGTGATTTAAATATGTTGCATACTCAAGGGCATACATGAAATAAGACATGTCAACCAGACTGTTCCAGGCTTTGTAAGACAGCCAAGACACTTGCAAGTAAGGTAGTCTCTGGACAAAATTATAGCATTCATTTTCAATATCATGAAAACTGATCGATTCTGGTTTAGATTTTAGACACTGAGCGATGTTGGACTTTTTTTTATCCTTTTAACTGACAGTTGTATGAAAGGTACTTTGGTTTTCCCACTAGATCCCTTTAAAGCAGGCCATATCCAGTCAGTTGAGCTGATGCTGTGCATTTTTATGGAGTTTATATAAGTTTAACCCCTGGATTAATATGCCTCTCTTCAGAGATTGGGTTGTTGGAGTCTTTTACTTATTCCTCTAAAACACAGGTGATATTTTTGGCATTGCTGCAAGACAATCTGTCTACATTACTGAGCCTCCCATCCAGTCTTGAAATGAAATGTTTTCTTTTTTCCTTGAACACCACAAGAGTTGCTGAGGTTTCAGTTCTGACTACGATGAAACTCATAATTTTGTCACTGGCTTTACTAGGATCAGGACTTTCCCCAGACCAAAGGTATTCCATTGACAGTCAGTGGACCCTTGGGCATAAATGGACCACTTCTAAGTCAGCATACGAGAAGCTGATCTGTCATGCATAGTTTTTAATTCTCTCTGTGGACACCCTTGAAAACCATTACGGACCCATATTCTAAAAAACATTGAAAGCCATTTCCCTTAGCCACTGAGAAAGATAAGTTCAATATAAAACTGAAACATGTCAGCACTGTTTAATTTGGGTCTTTATTCAGGTCTCTTGACAACAATAAAGGCCTGTTTCTCATATTCGTGTCCAAACTGTGGTCCAGTCTGTGGGTGTCCCAACTTGATGGACACTTTGCCTCTATGTTTAACAGCACATATGTCACTTGTGTCTTGAACAACCCAATCTTGAGGACAGGATTGGACTTCATAACATCATCCCAGCCCCAGTTTCCACTCTGCTCATGCTAAACCTCCAGTTTTCTGCATTTGCCTTCATCTTATAATGTCACAAGCCCACCACACGGCAGTGGGGGTCCTTAGGGATTCTGTCAGCACTCAGATATGCAGGAAACCTCCTGCAACAGAATTAATAAGGTTTGAGTGCAAACTTGCCAATTTCCCAGGTTTTGCTTGATAAAGAGTGTATTGGGTTATTTTAGGTTTTTAGAAACTTGGCAATACCATAACTACAGGATTAAGGCAGAAAAGAACCACATAGAAATCTCAATAGGAGAGAGGAACCCACAGAGACATTTAAAAAATGCTCCTGCCACAAGAGCTAAGGCCCCAGATACAGCCATCTGCCTCTTTTTTTCCCTCTCCCCTTTGCTACACTTCCTCTCCCAGATGTTTCTCATCATCTAAGGTAGCAATTCAGGCATTCATGTAACTGATCCGAAGGGGTGTGCTGCATGTGATTAGCATCAAGTCACCAAAGAACAAAGAAATGCAATTAATCCCTGTTTAAATAAAAAACAGATTAGATAAGATTAAACATATTAGCAATGGGCAAACCTCAGATGGTTTGTAGACCAGCATTGGGCTGGAAAAGCATTTGGGAGTGCCAGTATAACCCAGATCCTATCCGAAGTTTCTGATACCTCCATCCAAGAAAGTTTGAAAGCACAAGGAAAGCTCTCCTGTATGGTACTTTGCACTTCCTGTGCTCCAATACAGTTGAAAAAAAAACCCCACTCTCACAGTATATTGACTTCTGGCACCAACCCCTCTGACTGTGGTCAGAACAAGAAAATATTGAGGATAGAGTTGCC
This sequence comes from Motacilla alba alba, assembly GCF_015832195.1. NCBI lineage: Eukaryota > Metazoa > Chordata > Aves > Passeriformes > Motacillidae > Motacilla > Motacilla alba. The sequence continues at coordinate 32,660,427 of NC_052017.1, forward strand.
CGCTTACTAAGTAGGGTTTAGTTGAAAGGACTTGTTATAGGTAACACATTTCAGGGTTGGTTTAGTTGGTTTCTCTATTTTGTTATAGGCTGAATTTGTTTCTAGGCTTTATGGCAGAAAAACACTGCCCTGCTATCCCATTGGTGTTCATGATGTTGCATGTGCCTCCAAATGAGCATTTTGAGCAATTCATCTTCACAATAATAACTCACATCTGCTGATGGGGGTTAGGTTGTTGGTACTCTGATTTCAACAACATTTTTGTCAACATCTGAAACAGGAACATTTTGACCAACTCAGAAAAGTACTGCAAATAGTAGTGAAAAACTCTTCCCTAGCAGCTTGTAGATCTTGCTTGATTTGCCACCAGGGCTGGGCTTCAGCTCATCTCACTGCAGGATCTTCACCTCTGTTTTTAAAGTGATCCTGCAACCTAGGCATTTAAGCAACATATCCTAAGATTTCTTATTTCATCAGAACCAATCTTCATTACCCTTGTTCACAAATTTCAACTATTTCCACATGTAGAATAGAATTACAGAATGAACTGTATATCAATCAGGGAAAAAAATTATTCATTAAGAAAACTAATTTTAAAGGTTTTTCTGGGAAGATAGGACAGAGGGTGGACAACTGGACAGATTCTTAGGAAACTACTTTGAGGAACTATATTTAGTGTAATACTTCCCTGAAACAAGTATCTTCTAAAGTTTTCTTTTACATCCAGTTCAGTGAAAGTAAAAAGTGAGGAACACAAACACTATCACTGGAAAGAAAAAACAATCACTCAATATCAGAATCATGAAATGTATTCAGAATTTTCCATGTAAGAATGGTCACTCCAGATAACATATTTAGAGTAAAATGACAGAGACTGTTGGGGATTACAAGCATACACATGCATCACAATGTAGTTGTTTCCCATTTCCATTACTATTTGCATAGTCTTTAGTTTGAAGTGAGATCAGAGACAGCCAGGGCCTCTCCTATTGGACTGGTCCAGCTAACCTCTGGAAAGCAGCCATTCAGTACACACCATAATTTGCTCTCAGTCTGAACTGCAGCCTCCATTAAATCAAACATACAGGGCCAGATTCTTAGCCAGTGTAAAGTAAAGTAGCCCCACAGAAGGCAACCTCTGGCAGCTAAGGTCTGATCGATGGTGTTAAGTATGCTGGTAAAGCTTCAGCCATCGGGCAAGAATGATTTCTCACCTGTTTCCCAAACATTTATTATTCATGGCTGGATTTCAACTCCTTTCCTCACGGTGACTAGCACCCTCCCTGAGAAAGAGCCTTACTGAGTTCTCAGGTATACATGGAAAATTTAAAAAGGGCTCAACAGGAGGGGAGCAGGATCTTCAGTGCTAAAAAATTAAATGCCTCAGGGGTCTCAAACCCTACCACTTTTACAAACTAACTAAACAAAAATCCCTCTCTCGCCTTAAACCTGCCTTCAGAAACTTTCAAAAATATGGTTTGTCAAACATTCTGGATTTTATTTCTAATGAAATGCTAATAAAGATGTGAAACGATAATTTATTTTGTGGTGCTGCACTCAAAGAGTGAGAATACTTAGTAGCTGTGTGTTCAAGATGAATTGCTGGGAAATGCTTCTAAAATCTGTCCTGTCTTTTACCTGTTTAGATTTATACCACCTCAGATGTTAACAGCCCTTAGGTGGCTTCTTAATGCCAAATGTAAATACAAAAACAAGAAGAAAATGTTCCTCGTGCCTTCATACATATCTTTCCTGGCAAAAGGCCACTTCTGTCACTCAGAGCTCAGACTGTTCTTCTTTTAATTTGGCATCAATTCCTTGGCTGCTGTTAATAGTATTATTTGTGTTGGAGGTAAGCCAGACAACACACTTTTCTAACCAATTTGTCCAATAAAATGGATTATTTTGTTAGTTAATCTGTCACTTCTTGAAAAGAGAAATCTTTAATACCATTTGTACAAATATTCTTGGTTTATGTCTTATGTTTTCTTGTTGCCCTGCATCAATACCAAAGCTTCTACAACAGCTAATTAAGTTTTGATACATTCACAGAAAAATGACTGTTCAGCCTTGATCAGAATCTTCATTTTGACACCTCTTTTTTTTTTTTTCCAGAGATTAAAAATAGTGATTTTGTCAGCTCCAGGAGGATAACTTTTCTTGTCTTACTCCTACAGTCCTTTGCCCACACAGTGCATCAGCTTTTTCTGGGTAAAAATGGAAGAAGGCACAGTAAAATTAACAAAGCAGGCTTCACTTCCCATTATAGAGCAGTGCCATCAGCTCACCCCTCCTTGCCCTCATCAAAGCCTGAGCAAACGGCTGGCTCCAAACGAGGCACACGTGGCTGAGCAGCCCATGCATGTGTAGGTTTGGTGAACTGGAACATTAAACAAGACTAAATGTTTGAACACACCCTACAGATTTTCTTCCCTGAACTGTTTTTCCATCTTTGCACATCTATGAGTTTTCTGAGGTTTAAGAGCTCACGTCTGAGACTATGACTGCTCTGTCTAAAGATGCTAAAAATGGCAAGCGTGTTCAGCAGTGTTCTGCAGATGGCCTGGCAGATGAGCAGATGAACAGGCTGGGGTACCACTTTCTCTTCAAGAAGAGCTGGAGAACACAGAGCAGAGAACAAAACATGCAAATCTTCATAACATCGTCTGATAAAAATGGTCATACACAAAAATCAGATCAATAAAATGTTATATTTTAAGAAAAATCCTGAAAGGATTAAAAAAAATTGGAAAAAAAAATTCCACACATTACCTAAGAATTCATTGTTTCCTGTGCTGGACTGCAAATAAACAGACGGATATTGTGTGAAAAACACTGCATGTTCACTGACAGTCTGGTTTTAGCTTTAATACAACTTAAATCAGAAGCAGAGTAAGCAGGGCTGCAAAAAGGCATTGAACATAAACTGCTTGGCCCCAGAAACTGCACCTCCAGCAAGGCAAGCATAAGTACCTACTGCCTCATTCCCATATGGATCCAGGTAGTTAAGTGCCTGTCTGCAGTCTATTTTGGTCTGTAATATCTTCTGAGTGGAAAGCAGGCACCTTGATGGAGCCCATGTTAATTAATCGTATTTTCTTTCACTGTAACCATCTGTATGCCAACACACTGGTTTGGCCAGCATTCCCTGCTCCAGGGTGAGCCCACAGCCCAGGGCAGTGTGACAGGGCTCAGCCGTGTGCTGCTAGCAGGGCAGCAGCCTGCCTGGCCTCTGTCCTTGGGCACACAGAGGAACTGCCAGCAGCTGCCTGCTGCCCACACATGCCTCTGGGCAGGAAGGACTGTGCAGGACGAGAAGGGACTAATGCATAGACCTAATGTGCTTTAACAGTGCCCACAGCAGCTGTGGCACAGTGACAGCATTGCCAAGCCCTACTCCAGAGCAGCCAAGTCAGCATCGTGCCATGCCCAGCTGATGTTCCCCCAAAAACCTCTCTGCTGGAGAGCTGCTCCTCCTTTGGAACTGCAAGGATCCCTCAGGGCAGGCTATTCAACTTGGCCTGATGAAAATTTAAACCAAAGGCTATTTGCTGTTTAGGAGTATAAACATTGACAATTTACATCTGACATCTCTTAACGCAGGGAACGGCTTTATATAAACACATGTTTGGTGTCTTCTGGTTTCTTTCTCAACCAAACCCTTAAGAAAGTGTACACACACTTCATAATGATGTGAGCAGCATTTTCCTACTGCTGAGTACTGGAGAAGTGCTTGGCCTAGCACTTATTCCAGCTTGAATCTCTGCATTCACATCCCCTCTGCTCAGCAAGGCTGAAGCCTGGGCTTTGTACTTGCTGTTCCTGCTGAAACGTGCCTGCGGTCCAGAGGAGAAGGTTGTTTATGAGCACCAAGTCCTTGCACCTGGCCTCCTGCACTGCCAGCCCCATCCCAGCACAGGTCTGCAGCCGGACTGGAAGAGATCCTCCACGCTCTGAATTCCTTGGAAAGCATTCCCTGTTTAACAAAGTCCAAACATTTTATTAGAGACACTCAAATGGAGGCTCTGCATTTTTTAACGCAAAGCAGTAGCCATTTGTGGCCAAACAGCGCAATCCTTAGAGCATGCGGCATTGTGAGAAGTCCCACAGCGAATGCTCTGTGTTATACATGAGGAACACCATGGTCCCAGGCTGTGCTATGCATGGCTTTGGTCACCTGTCCATTTCCAAATAGGCTGGGCTTTACTTCACCATCCCCCATGAACCTTCTCACTAGAAAACATACTTACCTGATGACTTGAAATAACAGCTGACAGAGCTTCTTTTAAAGCTGTCAGGGGGACCTCTGTTCCTGAAAGATATACAGATATATAACAAAAACAAAACAAAACAAAAAATCTGTAAGCAATTTATTAGAATTGGAGCCATTTTCTAGTCTATAAGTAAACTACAGAAGCCATTCCTTTGAAAATCCTCGTGTTTTCTACACAATGTTCCACTTTGTGCACATTTACGTGCTTACACTGCAGACACCTCAAATGCCCCAGAAAGGACAAAATAGCCGCAAGAAGCAGAGATTTTGGCTGAACCCAAACTCTGCATACACAGATAGGCATTGTAACTGGATTTGTCCAGAAACATTCCCAATGCAAGGACCAAGTTTGCAAAATGCCTAGCAGTCAGCTTTAAACGTGGAAAAGTAGCTCTCAAGACAAGCCATGTCAAGCTACCTATTTACTGGATAGGAGTAGAGTCTGCTGTAGGGGGGGAAGGTAGAAATAAGTAGCCTGAAGAAAGCCCTCCAGCCTGAGTAACCTGCCCAAGAACAAGAGATGCATTCCTTGTAAGGAACGGTCCTGGAGCTTCTGTCACTTCACACAAGCTTCAGGTGGCCAAACACGCCAGGGAACCATAACACAAAACTCAAATTGCAGCTAGTGAGAGGATTTATGGAATATCTGTTTTCCTGAGTGGCTTCTAATGGGCTTTGAGGGCCGAAGAGATTGTCTCTGTCCTGAGCCTGACAACAGGCTTGTGGACAAAGGGCTGAAAACCTCCGCAGGATCACCAGCCTGACAGCAGCCCAGACTATCACTGTCATTAAAAAAAGCTTAGGAGTCACTGCTGGTGGTAACAGACCCACATAAATTTTGAAATTAATCCCTTGGAAAACAGGCAGGTCCTTCCTGATCAGGGAATTCTCAAGGATAAAAGAGTACAAAGTTTTAGCTGTTTTAAGTCTATACCTGTCACAACAATACCTCAGCACTGGAATAGGTTTGACTCTAATTGGTGCACTAGCACTTTTTCTCAAGCCTAAAAATCAAGCACTGGTGTTGCATCATAACAAGCATCAGCTTTGCCATCTTCACCTTGCCAGGTGTTCCCTCAGTTCTGCTGTTTTATCTGCACTGACCAGGAGCCCACAGTGAGGCTCCTGGGCACCACTTCCCTGCTCAGCCCTGCTCACTGGGATCCTCACTCCATCCAGGGCCTGCCCAAAGGCACTGCTGGCTGCACTCTGACAGATCAGCTCAGAGGTGCCCTGGCAGCCCAGCTTTAAGCTCCATTTCTGCCCTCTTCCTCCCAGCTGCTTCACAGATGCTGAAGCCTTAACCTGCTTTGCAGGGCTTTAAGCCCTAATGACAAAGGAATTATGTCGATCTGTGCTCTGTGTTTATAAAACTCCTTTGGGTTTCATCAACCCACAGGCCCAGTTCTACACTCCCTGTATTTCTCATGTACCCTAAGGAGGGTATGGAACAGCCTGATTGATACAAATCTGATACCTGGGGGAGGAATGTGGTGTAAAAGGTACACTTCTGAATATAATACTCAACAGAAATGTATTCCAAGAGAAATCTGCAGAGCTTCTCAGGTAAGGTTAGCTGTACCAAGTAATGCCACACCCAAGGGTGAGCACTGCTGGTGTGGGGTTTGTCTTGTATTTAAGAAAAGCCTTAAAAATCACTCCTAAACAAGCAGAGGTTTATACACTCCTGTAGGCATGGCTGCAGCAAAGCTGGGTCAGACACACAGATGAATCCATCTCGCTCTCTGAAGACTACTGCAGCAAGCCCCAGTACCCTGCCTGCTGCACTGGCTCCTGCAATCCTTCTGATGTTTGTACTGAGAAGCACAAAACGCTACAAGCAGAACTAAATGGAAATGCTCCAGGTTCTGAGTCTTTCTCCAACCTTTGAGACCACTAAGATAAAGTAGGTTAAAATAAATTTATAAAATAAAATAAATTTTAGGTGAACATTCCACAACTAAGTTCAAGAGAAAAGCGCACGTGGCTCAGTGTTCCAGCTTGGAGGTCTCTATCCTCACCTAATACTAAATATCTTTAGCATTAAATATTTCTAATTTATTATCATTTGCAAGCATCTGGACAACCTGGCAACTGTGGCAGGGTTGGGGTTTGAATCACAGGCTAATAAAATCTGCAGTGAAACATGTAAACCAAGCACAGGAAGATGGGGGCATTGGTTAAAGTGTGTCACTGATGTGTTAGCTTCAACCCCCGCTGGCCCCACTGGAGGTGCAGTGATGGAGCAGCTGAGGTCTGGCAAGCCACCTTCAAAGGAGCTTCCTCAGAGACCTTTACACAGACATGGATGTAGAGCTGCACGGAGGGAGGTGTCAGCCAGCCACAGCAGTGGAACACACTTCCAACCTTCCTACTCTCTCTCCAAGGACACACCTCCTTCTGCCTCAGGATCTTGGCTTTCACTTGGCTGTGCAGGGGCCCAACAGTTTTGCTTCTCTGATGCCGTGCCCTGGCGTCGGCATTTTTGCATTTTGTTGCTCTTCCAGTGAATTACAAAAAAAAAAAAAAAAACCCCGAGCTGCATTTGGCAGTCCTGCATGGGGCAGGTGTTCATAGTGAGAAAATTGTTTTCAAATCAAGCCAAACTCTAACTTTTGACATGGGATTGCAAGTCTGAACTCGAAAAGACTGAGCACATACCTGAACCATCAGTATCATATGTTGCTCTGACCTAAAACAGTCAGGAGTCCATCCTCTCTCTGCATGGGCAACAGAATTTTTATGAAACACCCTGACACCTCTTGATTTCTAAACTTAGGTGTTTTTTGTACTAGCTACCTCCTGCCAGCAGTCATTAAAATCCTTGCCCAGTCCCTGGTTGTCCACAGCACTGCCTGAGTCCCTCTGCTCATGTGTTGGCAGCTGTGACAGCTCAGCAGCACTGAAGAAGCTCAGCTGGGAAGAAGAGGCACCTTCATCTTGTCTGTTCACTGGGAAGAAAGTTACAACCCCCTCCTCTTTTCTAGAGGACCAGAATGGAAAGAAAAATAGGAATAGGAAAGAAAAATAGGAATAGGAAAAGAAAAGAAAAGAAAAGAAAAGAAAAGAAAAGAAAAGAAAAGAAAAGAAAAGAAAAGAAAAGAAAAGAAAAGAAAAGAAAAGAAAAGAAAAGAAAAGAAAAGAAAAGAAAAGAAAAGCATGCACCTCAACTTTTAGTGACTTTCCACAAATGTGTCTCAAAAGGCTGATTTTTACCTTCCTTTCCAACCTTTTCGTCCTTCCTGCCTTCCCTGCCTGCCTGTCTTCCTTTACTTAGCTCTCATTCTTTCATTTTTCCACTCCACTTCTCTTCCTTCCACAATATTTTTCTCCTCTGTCTTGTATTGAAAAACAGAGACAAAAAAAATACAAAAGAAAAATACAATTTACCAAGTTGAAGGAAAGGTGGGTGTAAATCCCAAACTGCTTTGTTAGTATTTATGAAAACTGACATTTGAAAAAACAATTAATTGTCTTTTCTGTTTTAAATAATCTGTATCTATTTTATCTATTTTCTAAATCTATAGAAAATATGCTCTTTTGTAAGAAGATGATTTATTTAAACTCCAGCTCTGAGAAGCTTATACAGCATCTCCCTCTTACAAAGGTTTAAAGACAATAGATCTGGATAAGTCATGACACTAACAAATTGTCTGCAATTTACTTAGGAAAGATTTTTCTTCAGTGGTTTGATAATTTTTAAGGACTCTGATACAAGATTGACCTGATTTGTGGGAAAATTAGACAGTTTTGGCCCTGGGCACCAGGGAGTACCAGAGTATTCCTTTCCGGTTGAAAAGCTAATAAAACAGTTGGTGAAGTCACATTATGTGTACATATGTACATATGTACACATTATTAGGGTGGCATATAGGCAAAAAGGAACTAACTTGGTTCTGTACAGATATGAAAAGTTTTCCATTTTTAACTGATTTTTAATACTTAAAAGATGAGTCTTATTCTAAAACTTGCTAAAGATGATATTAAAGAACAAGAACAAAAAAAAAAAAAAAACCAAGAAAAAAAAAAAAGGGATGGGTGGAGTGGTTTCAGTTGTTTTAGAAGGAAAAGTCATGTTTCTTGACTTTCCTGAGGAATTAATTTGAGACTTCTGCTTTCCAGACAGCAGTGTGAGCACAGCGCCTAGCTTTGCCCAACATCTCATGAGCAAACCATCCTGAGTTGCCCCAGCAGAGCAAAATCTGGTGCAGTAAATACTGCTCTTCTCTCAACCCCAAAGAGCATAAAAGATCACCCAAGTAAAGATCTGTGGCAGCAGCTCTCTGGCCACAGAGAGCAACACACAGCTTTCCCAGGCATTGTCCTGGGACAGGCTGTGAGAAGATCAGAGAAAAGAATGATAAACAATTGTTATCTTCACTTACTGCACTTGTTCTTGTGAACATGTGGAATGTGTTGTGGAGATTTGTTTACCAAAGGGTGATTTCCTAATTGGCCAGTGGTGATGGTGTTTGGATGGAAGGACCAGTTGGGTCCACCTGTACCATGACTGTAAAGGCAATGGGTTTCTTAATAGTAGAGTATAATAAAGTGATTGATCAGCCTTCTGAGAATCATGGAGACAATGCTAATTATCACCCAGCTGGGGGCCTGTGGCAACAAAGATCACCAGAACTTTTTTGGCAGTGTTGTGCCTCAGCCACATGAGCTTTCAGGGTTAAACAAGGCATGGAAAGGGAAATTTGCAAGGAGTTTTTTTCACTGTTTTGGTAGCTGGGTGAGGTCTATGGGCTGTTTAAGGCAGAAATACAATAACCCAGAAACTCTGGGACTGTGAGGAAGACAAAGCTGTCCGGGCACATAGTGAGCAAAAGTGAGAGACAGAGAGGAAAATAAACCATGAAGAGGAATGACCAAAATTATAAATGTTAATGAGTACATGAAGTAACTAGCTTACATTTAAACCCATGGTTTAAGAAAGAGGCTATAATCTGCTGGAAGTGTCATCATTTCAATTGCAGTGTAAAACCAGAATCAGGATAACTTACTCTCACTAAATATTTGCTGGCCCTTGTTTACACACATTCTGGCCTCAGGGATCTTTATCCAGGCATGCTGGTCAAACTCCAGTTTAGGTCTCCATATGCTACTTTCCTATAGTATGCCACTTTCCTACAATTCATCATATCCTTTCACTTAAAGCACTTGTTCCTAGAAGTATTGTGATGTAGCCACTGTGGCAGCACACAACCTCGAATCAGTATCAAATGATAAGCAAGAAACCTGCTGTACACTCTGGCCCTGTACATACCTCTCTCAGTAGGGACCCACCCAGACACCTACATGCATACAGATTATTTGAGATTATCAAAGGTGCCATCTCAAGCACAACACCCCCTGTGTATGCATCTACACTTAGAGTCACTCATTCGCACACAGATATAGCAAGATGCCATGAAAGCCCAGCATGAAAAGAGCTACCCAGGTTCTGCCATCACACCCCTGATCAAGGTAAGCCTACAGCTGGGGAAGGGGACAAAGTGTAAAAGAAGATACAAGGAGGAAAGACACCTCACTTTGCCTTGCATAGGGCTGAGGCTGAAATGGCCTGGAGTAGTTATTACCCAGTAGTTCAAGTTGATTTGTTCTGCCTGTGAGTTTTGATTTGGAAATGCAGCAAGCCTGAGGAAAAGGATATGAAATGACCTGTAGTTGGGACTTATATTTTTCCTTCCTCAATGGATGTGCCTGCATACCTGCTTGCAGTGTAATAGTGCAATAAATTGAGTGCATATCTATATCCACAAAGGGTCAAACTCCGCTCAGAATTACACCCGTGTAAATCCTCAGTAACTCCACTGCCTCACCGGAGTTATTTGGCACAGATTTACACTTATGTAACTGAGAGCTGGTTTTAAGCTACAGTATGAAAAGTGTTTCACCTTCAGGGTAAAAAAATGCTACTAATGTCAGTTGCTGTTACATTTAAAATAACCAGAAGGAATTTCACCTGGATGGGATCCATCCACAATCCATGACATTTGCATGAACCTTTTCCCCTCATTTCTGGTGTGCATGGATAGATGTCGAATTTTAATTCACAGTGCATCCATGCCTTTTGTTTTGGAGGGACTATTATGCCTTAGATCAATCATCAGGAAAAGGTGTCTATATTGATAACACATTTGCCTCTGAGATGATACAGGATGTTCCAAGCCAGATTTTCTTTGAAGCCAGCCACCACTTTTATTACCAAAGCATGAAAAATAGCTTGCCTTCATGACATCAAAATGCAGCCAGCACACAACGCTGAGGGCTAAAATGAGACTCCAGTTACATCATGTAAACCCAGAGGAGTTGTAGGCACTTTTCTCCCATTCCTGGGATGCAGCTGTCCTGTCTCAGCAGGGTCCTGTGTCCCTGGGGCTGCCCTGCTGCCCAGAGGCAGTGCAGGATCCATGTGACAGCCATGTCACCCTTCGTGTCACCCTTCGGGCACAGGGCAGGCAGGCATGCTCTGACCCGCGGGCACACAGCTAAGGAGGGTGTGAGGATCAAAAACTGCAGGCTGTCAATTGTGACCTTTTGTATTCATTGATCCCAAATTGAGCTGAATTCCTTTAAAGTATCTGAACCACCAGTGATGATGTCAGAAGGGTTCTGGCACTAGGGATTCAAGGACTAATTTTCCTGAGGTCTCCCCGCTTCGTTCTGGCTCCGTGCTGGAGTACAGAGGGAATGGTTTCACACTCCGTCATGCCAAACAACTAAATTTAATTAAGATACAACACAAAGGTATGTGAGTTTTCTTTGTAACCCTATTAGAGCTTGCAGACCAGTTAGTTAGAAATACAAACTTTGTTCTTTGAATAACCTCAGCTTGAACTGAGTCCTGGAAGGACTATCTTTGAGTTAAGGTAATATGAAGCAATAAAGCTTCCTGAGAACAGAAGACTGCCAAAGTTTAAGTGGTATATTTTATGATCTGGATTATTGTCCATTGGGGAGCACAGATGAAAACACAGACTCATTTCATTTAGGTCTCTAGTTGTGATTTGAACCATGATCCAAATTTCCAATAAAAATACTCAAAAAGCAAAGCTAGTGCTTTATCCACTGCATACCAAGACTTGCTGGCCCTTTCCTAAAAACTCACAGTAATCCAAGGTCAAATAATACATATGCAATGACTCAAACACTCCACAGAATTTCAGCTTCCACCATTTCTTCTCTTTCAGTAGTGCAAATCACATACAAAAGCATGCACAGTGGGGTACATCAGATGTGATAGCAACAATTACGCAAATCATCTGCAACAATATGAACTAGAAGAAAAACATCTCTATAGAAAGGTAGCATTTCTACAAATGATTTGGTGCAATAAATCTTCCCTATTTCTTGGGCTCATCCTGAAAAGCAGTTGGTAGCATGGCCATATTCCATTCTGTCAGATGAGGCACAAAAGTACATGTGCACAGACATGTACCAAGCTTATCTGTGTCTGCATCTCGGGAAGATAATCATATTAACAAGTGATCAAAACTATGTTTATCATTTTCTCCTCAAGGGAATGGGATTCAAATGGTTTCTTTGAGCAACATGGGAACAAAAAAAAAAAAAATCTCTAAATAAATCTCTAAATAAAATTGACTACAACCAGCTACATTCTCTTGTGCAAGATGACAAATGGTCTGACTTTTCTGAAAGGTCGTTAGTCAAACTCAATTTTAAAATATTCAATTCAGGGGAAAAAAGCTCCAGGTGAAAGCCAAGGTTCTACAGAGAACTCAAGAAAAAAAAACTCTACCAACATGGGTTTTGTTACTTATCCCTATAAAAAGCCCTTAACTGTGGACTATATTCAAGTCAGAAGACAAATAACTATTCTTTGCTTTGACAAGTCAACTGAATTTAAGTCTGTCTTTACACTTAGACAACACAGAAATGCAGCAGAACATATACATTGTTTTAAAGGATAATCAGAGGTAGCTTAAAATACAGAAATACTCAGAAATACAGAGCAGAAAATGCACAGAACGGAGAAGCAGCAGATCCTTGTCTCCACACAGCACCTTACAATGCAAGAGGGAGAAGAACTGGCTCTCCCATATTTTTTTTTCATTTCTACCAAAATGTTAATGAATTGAACTGGTCAGAGCTTACAGTTCCTGCACTACTTTTATGGTTCTCCATTAGTGGCAATAGGTAAAAAATGTTTCATGAGAAAGCAAAATGTTTCAAAAATGTCCTCATTCCATTTCAGGCAGAAGATTACTTCAACTGTTCTCCCTCTTTGCATTCTTGCAAGTAATGTTGTGTTGGAACACTGATCCAGACACTCTCCCAGAATCCCAATATCTCAGATTCGATGTCATGCTTGAGGACATCCTCAGTGATTTGTATGAAGTGGAATTGCACAGGAGAAGCCAGGAAATACTCTTTCCCTCGCTGCTTGAGTTATGGGATCGCACACCTCTCTAAAGTGCCAGAAAAGCCCTCTGATTACGGAATACTCTGGATTTCCCTCCCTCTCATGTTTTGCCCTGAAATTCCGGTCTGAATCTGAAGTCTCTCTGTGACAGCTTTGCAAAGCTCTGGGACATATTTGCAAATCATCACTGTCTGTCCCAAAATGCACTCTACTTTGTCAAAAAAAATGCAAGACTTCCTGTGTCTGAGATTTGTTACCCAACAGTTACTGTTTTGTTTTCCTGTCATGACTGGAAAACTGGCCCCAGAAAAACAGTGATAAATACAGTACAAAAAATACCATGCTAATGGAAGTTTTAACTGAACAGAATTTGTGCATCTATATTACATCATGGAATCTATAGCCCTCAGAGAAACTGCCCTGAGATCTGCACCAACAATTGGTTTGATATCAAAAATGAGAAAGAGTTTGACTCAGCAATGTCAGAATTCTCACAGCATTTTGCCCAAAGGTGTCTACAATCTATCCTTCAGCTAATACTCCTGACTACAAGCATAGCTCCAACAGACTGGGAACATAAAAGGGCCTGAAGTCTGAGCCTTTGTATCACCCCCTTCGAATCACTCTCACTACTGCACCTGGATTAATAAGAATTAAATTAGTCCATTCTAGCAAAAACCAAAGGAGATTATTTTGCATAGGACATAGGTGTCATCAAGTGAAAAAATCCACTTGCACATTTTGAATATGAACTGCATTATTTCAATGTGACTACTTTTTATCAAGATTTTTGGCCACTGGTTCCGCATGAATACAGAAAATCATTATTCATAATTTGTACTTTTCATTCTTCCATCTCTGCTACTTAAGTGAGAAGGCAAAACCATGCTATGGGGCCCATCACAAGTAATAAAGAAAGAAAAGTTAATGAGAAAACCTCTTGTCTGAAAATTATTGATTCAAATTTTATGGCAAAAACTTTTAAATATTGAATACAACCATGGCTGATAGGACTGGTCGGTTCATGGAGTATTCTCTCAAGCTGCACAGTTTTATTAAAATATGTATGACTAACAATTTTTCTATAAAAATATATTAAAACCGCCAGATTTATAAAAGTCAGACAAATCCTCCATTTTTCTTTTCACAAACTCTCTAAATCCCTTTGCGGAAGATCCCAGACCTCAGCTGCATTCCTCAAGGATTTACAGGGCACCAGAGGAGCAGCAATCTGCTGTAAATGAATATGTGCTTTCAAAAGTACATGGAGGCTTTTCCAGCTTTTCACGTCCTTCCCTCAGGTTAATCTTCCTGAAGGCACTGGATGTATTTGCAAGGGCAGTTTTAATCACTGTCCCGCTCTGCCCCTTCACAGCACATCCATTGTGTCTTGTTGATGGGAATAACTGCCCTGCAACTAGAGGTGAAAGGAACAGTGGCTGGAATACTGGGGGGAACCCACAAAATCGGGGAGAAACCCCCACACATACTTGACAAGATTTACTCCTCTTGTAATAATATGAGCTAGGACTGTGGATCACACTCTGGTCTCAGTTACTGTGGTCTTAATCTGAATTATCAGCACTGATTCCAGCAGACCCTCCCAGGATTTAAGGCCTGATCCAAAGATTGCCACTGATTTGTGCTGATTGTGTACCACATGGTTATTCCAGCATAAGAATTTATCCTAGAAAAAGTTAACAATGCTTTTACCAAAACTGCATTAGGAAATGCTTTGTACTAGCATGCATGACACTTAACAAGGTTTACTATTTTCCCTTTTCTGCTTGTTCAGTCCATGTTTATGTCCCGTTCCAATTCTAATTACAAATACAGATAAGCAAATTTTATTCACACTATCTGCTATTTCCCCTTCATTTGTTATAATATTTGTAAGACATTAACAAAAAGAAAAATGCTACATGAAAAGCAAGAAAAAAGGCTACAGCACAAATGCATCACTACAGAATGAACACTGGACAAAAATTATTTTTCTTTCTTCTTTTCATTGCACCCTGTGTTTCATCTGGGATAAGTTATTCTTCATATTGCATGTAATGTATTTTTTTAATTTTCTGGTCAGGAGTGAAAATCTCTTCAGATGTGGAGGCTGAGAAAAAAAATATGGTTAATATGTTATCAGGATTTGCCATGCTAAGTAAAAATGATGGTGTTGCTGTACACAAATTTTTAGTTGAATATTTACATATATACTAGAATCAGCTGGTTCAGGCTAACAGGATCCACCTGTTTTTCTAATATCTCAGTATGAATTAGATTAGCAGGATATGATTTATTTGGGTCAATAGGAAAAGATCTTCTCAGTTGTCTTGGAGATTTGAAAAAATAAAAAGGCCACTGCTGTATTTTGCTCTACAGGTTTTGAAGAAATCTCCACACTCTTCTGAAACAACATTTTAAAAAGGAAAAGGCTGCAAGAATCTTTCTTGCTCTTCCCTTTTCTGTCTCTCTATGTGAGTTGTCTCCAGTAGCATTGACAGCCAAAAGAAAAGATGATCAAATATTTTTCTTGAGGGAAAATTTTGACAAGACAAAGGAAAAAAAATAGGTCCGGTTTTTTTTTCCTTTTAAAAAAACAGGAAAACAATAATAATAATTTTAAAAACCCCAAAAAACCAATAAAATACAGCAGCTGTTTCCTTTCAAAAAAAAATTTTTGTTTCTCACACAAATGAGTTTTGACTGAGTTTTTCTTGTCTTTCTTGACAAAAATCTTGAAACTTTCCCAAAAGAAGGAAGCTTTCAGAGATGATGTCAAAACCAAGTTTCCTGGTGAAAACCAGATTTATAAAAATGTCAGTGAGGCTGTAGGCAGAGTGAGCAGGGAGGAAGGGTGAGGAAGGAAGCACTGGTGGGTGCTTGTGTTTTCCTGGAAGGGCAGCACAGGACAGCAGGGGCAGGCTGTGCTGCTCAGACCTTTGCAGGAACTGACTGCACATCAGCTGCTCCAGCTGTGCTCTCCCCACCCCTCCCACTGCCCCTGCTAACGCTGGGACCTCATCTGACTTCAGGAAGACTGACTGGGAGCTCTTGCCTTGTCTGGCAGCCTTGGCAAGAGGTTTGCAAGAGTTTAAGGTAGGTTTTGGGGCAATCCATCACAGAGCATTAGCAGCAGAGCACTGGATGTCAACACAGGAAAACTAGGCCACGTTGGTGCTCGGGGAAGATCAGGCAGTGTGGAAGATATGGTGAGCACAGCAGCAGTGATGAACACAAATATACAGACCAGGAACAACAGAGCAAGGAGATATAGGGAGGGCACAGATGTTTCCCCTTTGTTTGACCATATACCCTGCCTTAGGTGATATTTGGGGTGGGTGGGGCAGGGAGCAGAAGAGCTCACTCTTCAGTTCCCTCATATGACAGAGCTCAGACACATAAATATGGCAAACATTATGCTTCTGAATGATCAAATAAATAAATAAATACAAAATTTCTTGCATGGTTTGGCCAGGCAGAGATTGGACTCCCCCCAACCAAAACAGACCTCCCTCTCCCCCCAAAATATCTGGGAAAATGAAGCACTTTTAAAGCCCCACATACTGAGTATACCTTTCTTATGTTACAGGCTGCTGCCTTTTTCCACCCAACACATGGTAAGGATTATATTTAAATAAAGATTTAACACTCATAAATGGTTTCTTTTAATATTGCTGTAAAGTAATGGATCTTTTATGGGCAAATTTAAATGTCATTCCCCAATGTACAGCTGTGCCAAACAGTATGGGACCGTTTTATGCAGCCATAACCGAGGAGGCTCGTTGGCCAGCAGTGCCTGTGGGCAGAGTGTGGATTTTATTAGCCAATATGAGCTGATGACCCGTGAGCAGAGTCAGTTTTGCATCTTGTAAAGTCAACCATTGTAAAGGTACCACCACATGCGGACAGTGAGCGGCTTCCAGCCCAGAACAGCTGAGCACAGCCTTCTGTCTTGGATAGCAGCAGATCCTTTTCAGCCTGTGAAGTTTTTTTCCCAACACCACTACCTGGTCAGGCTTCACCTCTCCTGTCAGGGATGCTGCTGGGCTGGCTTTGCACACATTACTGAAGAGCTGGTGTCAAGCCCTCTCTTTTCTGATCAGCACCTCTCGTAGCATCTGGCCAGCTGATCCAGCATTGGATTCCTTGTGGTCCCAGGCAGAAAGTCAGATTTTTCCCTCCCATCCCCACACAGGAGGTCTTGCATTGCTGCTTAAAGCAGCCTTCAGCAGCTGGCATATGCAATAGAACACACGGCTGTTTCAGATTAAATGTAAGACTCGAGTTTGCAGCCCAAAGTATTACATGGCACAGATATTCACAGCTCTTTCCAGCCTCACAAGATGAAGCATTTGGTGACTTTTCAGAGATCAACATGGACTTATTTCCAGAATTTGTTGCCAGAATGGATGATTACCACCCAGTTTAAAAACATTCTTGACTTTAAAAAAAAAAGGCAGGATTATTTTGCTGCCTTGTTTTTGCAACACTATATTCCTTGCAGAGGTGAAGAAACTGTCACTCTAGATATAACTATCCATGGAAAATTACAGACAAGACTGGAATGGGCCTAATTGTCTTAAAACAGTGGTCACTCCCCTTGCAAAATGTTATGTCATGTTTCTGCTGCCAGAAGACCTCATCCCAAAGACATCTAAGTAATTATATATGCATATCCCTGATATTATTTCCTTCTTATTTTTAAAAGAATCTTAGTTTTTTATGTTTAGAATAAGTAAAATACTTAACAAAATACCTCATTAAAAAAGCGTCATACCCACCCCTAGCCAGTGGAGATTCTCACAGGCTCTCTACATTCCAAAGCAGGCAAGCTCCTGCCAAAAAAACCTCTGGCAGATCAATCCTCCCAGTGGAATGAGGGATCAGAAAAAGTTATCCAAACCCCACTGCAGAGCAGCCACTTGATAGGGCTCATTGCCATCCACGCAGCAAATGAAAAGAAACCTGTTATTTATTTCAGTCGGCTTCTCACCAGCCAAGTAAAAAGCATCCCAAACTGCTTTTGGATCTTGATTCAGCAAATCATCTCAGCACATTTCAGAAAAGATGCGACCATGAAATATTTTGGCCTCATCAAAGATGCACACTCACATTGTTTGTTGTGTGCCTCACACCGGCATGGGAGATGGCCAGGCAGAAATCTCCAGAGATACCTGTCTAGGGACAGGGAGGGCCATTTTCAAGGGCATTTCTGGGCCAAGCAAAGAGACCAAATGAGCAGCAGCACTTTTCAGTAGATCTGCTTGACTCAGTTTCATTGGTTCACTAAATAAATCTCAGACATTTATTTTATTCTTTTTTACTCCTCAAAAGGACAGACAGGAGAAGCAGCACAACCCACTGCACAGCACCCAAACTGAAGTCAGACTCTCTTTTCCTGCCTTCTGTCTCACAGAGAAACAGAGCTGCCCGAAGATCTCAATATAGGAATTTACTCCAGGGAATGTCATTTTTCTTTGTTTGGTTTTTTTTTTCTATTGTTTATTTTGGGGTTGGGGTTTTTTCCCTCTTGAACACATCTGCACACTCTGGGTTTGGTGATTAGTTTTATTTTGAATCTTGCTTTGGTTTGGTGTCGATTTGAATATTTTCTTCACACTTTGCAAAGGCTTTGAACACAAGAACAGCATCTCGTTCAGTTTTAAAGCTCCAGTTTCCTTCCCCTTTTTAACTGCAAATCATGCTGTGATTTACAGTGGCATATATTCAGAAAACTGGGCCAAGGTTTTTATAACTGGATGCTCCTAAAACCCTGTTTAAATTTTCTGCAGGGGAATGCTGCGGCAGTGAGAGTTCTTAAAATTAGGATTTATTTAAGAGACTGAGGAGAAACCCAGGAGCTTAACTTTATGCCCTGGTGTTGGAAACCTTAGCCTAGATTTACATTTTAATTCATCTGTCAGCACAAGCTCTGGGTAATGCAAAATTTCACTTCTTCTTTCCCTCCCACCTTCTCATGAAACCTCAACTGGCAATTCCACCTCCTTTTCATTAGGAGCCTGGCACTTCTCAAAGGACTCAAGCTGCATGTAACTGTCCCTGTGAAAGCTGAAACCAGGAGAAAATTCCGAGGCTTTCAGATTTCCTTGCAGAGCCAAAAAGTCGAGTTCATTTTGCTGCAATTCAGCATGTCTCAGGAGCCACGGCGAAGCTCTTTGTGAAACTGTGTTCAATTTAAAGTGAATGTGGATAGAGGTAGTAACAGGGAGTAGGCACGGGCAATTCTGTTTTCCTGGATAGACTCAAAGGTTAGCATAAAGATGCAGCGAGCTCTAATATAGCTGAACTGTAAAGTGCAAAATGTGTTATGTATCAGCATTTTGAACGGCACCTAAAAATAAGTGGACACAAATCAAAATGTTGAACTATGATAAATATTGTCAAGGAAGAACGGATTTGTCTTTTGTCCTGGTCAGATATACTTTTAATCTTCTTTCAAACTGTGTGTTTCTGCTTTACCTTTGCTGGGGAGGAAGAAGCTATTAGATGTGTGAGAATGCAGTGGAAATCATCTGTGTGAAATGCCAGAGATGAATTCATAAAACCTTCTCAAAATAAAATAAACTCAATGTCTCCTTTAGCTCTGGCACCAGAATTGCTGCCTGAGCTCCAGGAAATTCTGGGTCCCTTCACCAAGGGGTTAAAAGCCACCATGCTGGGAATGATACATATTCTGTTCTTTCCTTTCCATGCTCCCTGTCTGCTCTTTCCTTTCGTACTCCCTGATGGTTAATGACATCCAGTCACATCTGGATCACAAGCACCATAAACAAACATATCCACCAAAGAACATTGTCCAGATAATTGTCTTTGATGAAAATCAATTTCATTATGTTCATATTACAGGCCTTTTTAAGCCAGTCACTAATTTCTGGGGATTTAGGCTTCAATGGTGTGAAGACAAGTGTATATAAATGCACTTGCTAATGCAAGACTTCTGCTACAGTGTCACTGCTGTTTGCCACCTTTCTTCCACATTTTCAACAGATGCAAATCCTTCCCAAGCATTGGAAGGCTGGCCACATTCACAGACCTTTCACAATAATGCAATATTGAGAGTTTTGGATAACAACTAACCCATCACTGATGGCACACAAGAACAGAAAATGGTGGGCTGGAGGATGTGGGGACAGCTGGGACAGATCTGAGCTCCACAAACCTTCATTTCTGCCCCAACTCTGGCTATCTGATTTTTTGCATTTTCCTTGATGTAGTCTAAGCAAATATAAATATTTCTACATCTTTTCTGTTTACCCTTGAACAAAATACAAATGCATACAAAAATTATCCTCAAACTGAACCAGCCTTTTATCCCTATTTTCCACCTTCTGTTTCCCTTTTCCTTTTTTTCGCTTAACTTTGATATTTGGCTGTCCTAATCATACCAACATGGGTTGAAGGACTCATAGGCAAAAGCTTCATTTTCTCTATGCAAGGATTCAAACATCACCCTGGACCTCCCGCTCATGGGTCGTTTTTTGTAGGTCTTGCTTCCCTGCAGGAACAGCTAATGTGCATTTTGTGAATGGACTGCTATTTTTTTCTTAAGTTTTTCATGCTTTTTGTGGTATTCTGGTGTTGAAAAATCTCTATGCTAGATCATACTTTGATACTGAAAAGTACCTACTCTGTGTCTCCAGGCTGTATCCTATTTTCCCGTTTGCTTACATCCAAGCCCACAATAAGGGTTTATGCTAAGACCAAGAAATCAGTATTCCAGAAGGACCAGCTACCTTACTTCTAAAGCAGCCATCAGAAGAGTACTAGAAGTGCTCTTTTTTTTTTTACTTAATTGGGAAAAAACATCTCTGTGAATAAAGTAATACAAAATTTCAGGAAAATATTATTGTTTTCCATATATTTATACCTCTCATTACAACAAGTAATTTTTTATCCAGAATGTGATCTCAACTCATGATATCATCGAAGAGAACCAAATCTGTTACATAGCACGACTCCCTTGGTTATCTCTGCACCATGTGTTCTCTGCTCCCAGTGGCATATTCCCAGACTGTCCCATGTGACAGCACATGCCAAGAGATTCTTGCACTTCCCTGCCCATTCCTATAATGGCCCTGTGGACTTGGTGGCAGCAATTCCATCCAGGCAGAAGACCCAAAAAGAAATAATGCTCTCAGATCAAGCTGTGTAGCAAGATTGCATTAGTCAGTGACCAAAAACAATAGCCAAAATTAGAAAGTATTCAAACCAGATGAATTTTTACTTTTCAGGCCACTGGCTACAGAATGGAATTTTCCCTTCCCATTATTTCCCAGAGTCAGGTGTGGGTGTGGAGGAACTGAGGGCTGGATCTCATTGTGAGGATGTTGAGGGAAGAGTGTGAAAAACAGAGTTTCAGCACACTGCTAAAAGGAAAGGAGTAAAAGAAAGGCCACTAACTGTCCATAATGCTCTAGAGACATTTTGAAGGATGTTACATTTAAATCAGTATCAGCATTATATAGGTGAAGGCCCTGGGCAGAACCTGATTAATTTTCACCGTAAATTAAATATCCAAGCCCTCATTTCTCCCAACATCCATTCCTGCTCAAGAGCCTCATATATGAACTTGATTTCTCTTCTCTGGCAAAGGGCAATTTTTTTGTGACTGTCAGGACTGTGGCCTCAATGATGAGGCAGGACTGGAAGAGAACTTCAGGGTATATGGGCAGACAGTGCAAAGATTTAGCAAATGCTGGGCAGTATCAGAGCTCTGTCTTTGGCTTTGGCTCCCTTTGAAACACCTGCAATAGTTTCCACTGCAAGGCAAATCAACTCCTGCAAAAACCCACAAGGCTGGGGAGGAACTGAGAATTCCTGAAAGTTTCTTTTTTGAAAAGATGTATTGCACAAGGTGAGTCACCTCATCATATCTTGCAGTGGCTCAAAGTTGAAGACGTGAAGGAAACTGGGAGCCAGAAGAATAGCTCCAGTGCTTGTTTGTTTCTATATCTGCCCCTCCAGTTAAAATATCTTCCCAAGTGTTTAGTTCATAACCCTTGTGGAGCCACCACTGAGGCAGGCAGTGAGGTATGGAAAAAGAGAGAACTCAATCAGACAGGGTAGAGAAAAAGATCAAGGAAGAAATAGGGCAGGACACAGAGAGTAGAAGTGTCTTTTTGCTCTGGGGTAATGCACTTGAGTGGAGGGATATTCACTTATTGTTTCCAAACTCTCAGGTATACCATTTTGAGCAGTATGACAGAGAGGCATGAGGAGCTACACTGACATGGCAGCACTTTTCCTGCACCTGGGAAGCTATCTGAAAGCCTTACCATGATGATCTGTACATGGCTCATGTTTACTTTTGAGAGTCATTTGGGAAGAAAACAGTCTTCTTGCTCTTCAGTAGTGAATTTGTCTCAAGATTCCCATATGCTGAGCAGTTCTCAGTGGGCTGATTCAGAAGGCTGTGGCAGAATCTCAGTGTGCTACTTACTACAGAGGACCACTGTAACATGCTCACAGACCAGTCAGACCTTTGAGGGTCTGGCTGAGGTCCATCTGTTTACTCTGTCCACCCTGGACTCTCCCAGAAGATCTCTTGGACCACAGTGTAGCATCAGCCTTAACTGTGGTCAGGCAGGTGAACCGCAGAGTTTAACAGAGACTCCAAGTCACACTAGGCAGGACAGAAAAAAATTGAATAACCAAGGGCGACAACATAGAGCCATTTTTTGGGTGTTGAGAAACACCCCACTAAAGATATTACAGAGCAAGACATCGCTTACTTTAACAAGCCCTTGTCTAAATACTCCTTGAAGGGGCTGTATCTGGTGGATGGATGGTACCAGTTCAACAAACAACAGTGCAAGAGGGAGGGAATGGAAGATAATGGCCATGGGTACCAGAAAATCTCTTTCCAAAGTTGTTGCAGGAATTCTGGCAGCTGAAAACATCCCTTAGTTTTCCAGCGTCCTTCAAAAGATCTCCATGAAGCACATAGTGTGTTACTGTGTTTATCCACACTGGCAAGATGAGACACTGATCTTACCCTGCTAGAATGTGTAGAAAACCAATATCCTGTGGTAAAGCTTCAGCCTTATGCTTCTCTTTTAATATAAGCTGTCATTACTGAACCACAGTATTAGCCAGGTCTGTTTTACATGAGTCCTTGGCAAGACAATGTCAGCAGTACTTAAAAAACAAGGTCTGCATTTATCGATTCAAAGATATTGTAAAGGGTAATGTGTCATCTGGTGTTACTAGAACATCAAACCTGCACATCAGATGCAAGACAACCATCAGTTGCTGTAGGGCTGCATTACCAGCTAACCCAGAAGGAAAAACAGCATGTGCAATCTCCGTGAAAAACCCAGTTCCCAACTTTTGAGTAAGAAATTGATTTCCTCTGTGACCAATCTTGCATCCCCCCAAGCTGGAAAGACATCATGGACTTATGCTTCCTTCGTGACAGTGTGGACTGGTTGTCCAAGTCTGTCTTGGCCACGGTTGCCTGGGGCACCCCTCTGTATTCCAGAGCCATTGAATGAAGTGGCTGTTGTCCCCATGCTGCTTCTGTGCAGGAGTCACAGGGGTGCTTCTCACTGGATTTATTTTCTATCTTCTTTTTTCTGCAACCAATGGTGAATTTCACTTGAAATAATACTTTGTTCTTTAGCTTTCCTGAAGAATGTATCAGAGACAGAATTCTCTATGGCATCAAGGAAGCAAGATGATAGAGCTGATGGGTAATTCCTTTGTATCCAGGATGTTTCATCCAAAGCATCTGTTTGCATCAATGTTCTTCCAGGACAAAGCTCTTGCAGCCTCTGCCTCAATTCCTCAGAATGTTACTGATATAGGAGGCTTTTATCTCCAGTCTTGCCCAGAAAGTCTGTTCACAAGCAGGGTACGGACAAACCCAGGACAATCCATGAAAATAAATGTCAAAGTATACAAGTATATGTACCACAGAGCTCACACCAGCTCTCCATAACCAGACCATAATCCCCAGTAAAACTCCTGAGAACACCTTCAAACAAAGAAAATGGGAAGCCCTAGCTTCGAGGAGGGTATAGTTTCCGCCAAAAAATGTTTGTTTGGTTTATGTCTGGTTCAAGCCCAAGCTAGTATTCTGCACACACATGTACAAATCCCCACGAGAAAGAAATGTCCCGTTTTTGGCCAGGTGTCCCAGTGAGATAAATCAGAAGTAAAATAGTACTGATGCTATTTTGGAGACAGATGTGTTACTCCTGTAACACCATAAAAGCATCTTGGCTTGGAGCTTTGTGTGTACCCTGCCCTGGCATCTTTGTGGAAGAATCTCATTTGTCCTTACATTCCTGACCTAGCCCGTTACAGACCTCAGCCTGCTTCTTTTGCAGAGACCTTTTTAAGGGGCTGAGTCAAATTGTCCAGAGATGTCAACAAGTTGTGAGAGGCAGGCTCACACTGGCAGCAATTACCAGAGGGCAATGATCAATGGGGGTCTTTTGTTAGCATTACAGGATCACTATTGACTCAGGAAGGAAGTGCCCCCATGGTTTAGGCTGAGCTGAAATGGACAGGCAGCCTTGCCCTTGGCTGCTCACAAGCCACTAACCTACACTTATCTCATTAATTATTCCTGTCCAAATGGCAGCGATCGTTATGATCCACAATCAGCTGAGGAAGAAGAGGTCACAGCAAACACAGAGGCTCCATTTACCAATCCAAGGCATGCATCCTTTCTCTTATTTGCATCCAGAGTGTTGTACAACACCGCTGCTGTTCCTTTGACAAACAGGTAACAACACATGACAGCCACACCAGCTCTCTGCAAAAAAAAAAAAAAAAAAAAAAAAAAAAGGGTAGAGCTTACATGTTTTTCCACTTATGGAAGTAAAACTACAAGGCACAGTGACCTTGCTAATTGCATAGATGGGGAGGGGGGAATAATGTTCACATTCCAGTGCACCCAGATTGCCTTGATCCTCACATACTCCTATGCCAAACTACGGCCATCAATTGTTTACAAGGCACTTGATGCACAATCCCATTGCTTCAAAAGTATAGTTTGTGCAAGGGAATTTATAGGAGGAAAATACATTTGACAGGAATAAATGACATTTGAGGGATGAGGGCTTCTGGATGGAAGGATGGAGTCTCCTATTAAAGTCACCTTGCACTGCTGAGGGATAAATCACTCCCTTGAACATATTGCAGTCTGTTGTAAAGGCAGATGATTAGTATGACTGAGAATGAAACCACGCTCTGTTCTTACCCCCCACTGTGTTATTTTTCTCCCTTGCACTGAT
Source organism: Motacilla alba alba (assembly GCF_015832195.1). Classification (NCBI taxonomy): domain Eukaryota; kingdom Metazoa; phylum Chordata; class Aves; order Passeriformes; family Motacillidae; genus Motacilla; species Motacilla alba. Next base: position 32,685,355 of record NC_052017.1, read on the forward strand.
TTGTTCAAGCCACAGCATTTTAAATCAAGCTCTGATTTAAGAAAGGGGAGAATATACAAAAGGAGTAGTATATTCTGAACACACCCTGCCCTTCAAACTTATTGCTCCCCAGCCACTTCAGAAAGAGGAAAATCACAAGCCCCAGAGGAAGCCTTACAAATGTGCACTCGCAAAGTGAAGTTTGCCACGTGTACTCAGCTGGGAAGGGAAAAGTCCCCTGCACCTCTATTCAACACCCTGAGCCCCGGGGGAGAATACATTGCAGCGTTTGGTTGCTGTGCTCCAGTCTATCCTGATAACTAACCAGGGAACAGCAGACAGCCTCAAGAGTTTCAGGACATAAAGAAAGGCCCCCACCAGGAAGCCATTTCCTTCTCCAAAATGCATTTGTGCAGAAGGGGTTTTTTTCCTCTCTTTCTTCCCTCAGGGGGGATAAAATATGGAAAGAAGGGACTTTCAACATCTGCTATAGATTTTTATTTTAATTCCACTGATTTTTTTTTTCAAGATTCTTATCCAGTGCCTATAGCTTAAGCAGTCTGTATTTTCCTGATGATCAACTGTCAGACTTGGTACTGTCTGTTGAACAGAAATGCTATCAGCCTTTGACTGAAGTATTTGGGAAAGATCAAGCATTTACAGACTGGGTTTATGCCAGACTCTACTGCACCAAAAGCATCTTACAGTCATCTTCCACAGCCTCGAGAAGTGACTGAGAGATGTGAATGGTTCTTTCCTACAGCAGTCTGCAACAGCGATCGCATGGGAGATGGCAGAAGGAGAGGTGATGAGCTCTGAGATGCTGCATTGGTTTTCAAACACTCCCCACTCTGTGGTCTCCTAGCAAACAGCAAGGGAGTTTAGCAATTGCTACTGTACTGCTACAGCAGTACAAAAATTGGTGCTAAAATCACCACTTGGGTTCTGTATTCTCCTGCAAGAAGAGATCCCATTTTCAAAAGGCACATAGGGAAATTTACCATTCCCTTCTGAGTCAGGGCTAATGTTGACCAAACCCTGTTACTTCTGTTTAAGATGCCCATTCTTTTGTTCAGGGCACACGAGATCAGGGATTTGTTATTCATTCTTCTGCAAAGCACTTTGTTCAGCAAGAGATGATCCCTCTCCTAGTTATCTTCCAAACACATAGGGTCCATGTCTTCTCCCAGGTAATGAGCAGCAAGACAAGAGGAAAAAACCTCAGGTCATACCAGGGAGGGTTTAGATAGTATATTAGGGAAAAAATCTTCACTGAAAGGGTGGTCAAGCATTGGGATAGGCTGCATAGGAAAGGGGTGGAGTCACCATCCCTGGAAATGCTCAAAAGTGTCTAGTGATGGACTTGACAGTGCTGGGTTAATGGTTGAACTCAATGATCTTACAGGCCTTTCCTAATCCGAGTGATTGTTCAATTCTACTATCAGGTAACACCAAAGGGGAGCAGGAATGGGAAGCAGGGAGGGCACTTCCCTGAGGCTAAGGATGTCTTCTGCCCTCCCTTCTGCCATGTTGCCTCATCAAGAACTTGCCCATTTCTGCGGGCTGTGAGTGCCATCAGTGATCTCAACAAGCAGGGTAAACAGCCACCACTGGACAGCGCTTCAAACCGAGGATGGCTAAACGACCAAGTTACATGGACACATATCCACAGAAATCATTTAGGCCCCCCAGATGGGCTGGCTGGGGCAGCCGTGGTAATGGTGGGGTGACCGTGCTTTCTGTCAGGGCAATCACCATGGCTCAGCCAACTCCTCTACCCCGGCAGGGGGCAGAGAGCAGAGCAGGGCTGCTGCTGCAGCTGGGCAAGCCACAGCCCCTGCCAAAGCTCTGTCAGCAAGTGGCCACTTCCCCATCCCAGTGGCTGGAGGGGCAAAATCTCAGCCGTGCTCCCAAAGCCGTGCTGTGCTACACTCCGCACACCGCTGAGCCTGTTTACATAAAGCCATTTCTTGTTTTCCTTTCCAGAAAGAGCGCTGCCAATCGCCAGAGGCAGATGTGTTTATCAAGAAGTGTATCTCAGAGCCTGACATGAGATCTGCGGCCTCTGGTGCAGCTGAAAAACTCTGTCAACACCTTGGAGAGAGCAAGGCAGCGGGGCCAGCAGGGGACCAGCCGGGACCGCAGTCCTGCCAAAAGCTACAAGAGGAGCTCAAGCCAAACAAACCTTTTCCATGCCCTCTGTTCAGTATCTAGTGGGGGCGTCCAAACCACAAATCAGCCAGTTCTTACGTGAAAGGAAAAGCCTTTTTTTATTATTATTTTTTAACCTCTCCCCCTCATTTGGAGACCTGCTCTGCCCTTAAACCTGTGAATATATCACTGTATTAGGTCTGAAAGTTTATGTCAGAGGGATGTTGAAGTCTGACCATGCTGAAGATTTCCTGCTCAGGAAACAAAACACCCTTCTAGGGATCGCTGCACTTGATGATCAGCCTGAATAAAAAAAAATATTGAGGGGCAGAGTAAATCCTTCAAGCAGAGACCTGCCAGGTAGGAGAAGGGGGTGAGTTATGGGTTAAAGAGATTTTTTGTTCATGCTTTCAGGCTCTGTCTGCTGCTCCTGCACTGCCACTTCAGGGAGAGCAGTTTCTGGGGGAACAGAGGGTCATGGAAACCCTCACCACAGGATGGGAGTCGCCCACAGTTCTTGGGGTGTCATCGCAATCTGCACACCACGATGGGTTCTTCCACCTCCTTTTCCAGAAGCATCAGCTCTGAAAGCCAGGAGAAATATAGGTAATTTGCGGAAAACTAGTTTCACAGACCCATGGAAGGAAAGAGAAAAAGAAGGAAGACAAGAAAAAGAAATAAAGAAATCCTGCTTTACAGTGAAATGGAGTTCCTCTAAGTTACATGGAAAACATTGCCCATGTCTGTGCAAAATTCCACTAGACTTATTGCTTATCTGGTAATCATCAGTCCATTCCATTTGCACTAAACATCCTGAGGCAGAGAAATCCTCAAATCACCTCATTTGTAAATCACTCTTTCTTCTCCACAGCTCTTCTCTCCGGCACCTTCCCCATCCCTTCTCCCTCCTGGGGCTCTGTACCTTTGTCGTGGCAAGGAAAACTTGGTGGCCCAAAGGTGAGAATCCTGCAAGCCCAGTGGATACAAAGAGAAACACTATGCTTTTCACTTCCACAGGTGTCCACAAAAAGGTATCTTTCATGTCTTAATTGTCTCCTCGAACTACTTAAGTCTTGCCTAAGTCTGTGTGGATAGTTCTGACAGTCTCAGAGAGAACTCTTTCTGAAGTTCAGGCTCATGAGAAAGACAGCTTTCTAGTTTCTCCCATAATGCATGGTTTTAGTTATTTTCCAAACCAAAAACCCCAAGCACAGGGTTTTTTACCCTTCTGCTCCCCCTTCCTGTCATTTAAAGCTTTTGCATAGACCACAGTACTCATTCTCATGTACCTCCAGAGCTGCAACTTATAATCTTTACACTAAATTAATTTCTGTTTACAGTCTTATAGTTGGTCAGAAAAGGGGGTTCCCAAACTCAAAAAATCAACATCTGCCTCTTGTGTGTATTTTCCACTTAATATCTAGGAAAAATACAGCAACAGGACCATACTATCAAAAAAATATGAAAACTTTTTTCCAGAGTTATTCAGAAGCTACTCAAACACTGTACGTTAGGTTCCATGGGAGGCTTTAGGTTGGCAAACAGATAAGGAACACAGTGGGATAGATTTCCTAAATGGGCTAAATCAGCACCATTCCCTTGACTCCATTCACATAATGCAAGTCTGGCCTGAGATATCTAAGACACAGGCACCATGACCAGCAGTTAAATTAGAGTCTACAATTCCCATTAGTATTTCCTGTAACAGGAATCTTTGCTGGAACTGCCATATCTTGGTGCTTTCTGAAGTACAAGTAATTATTGGGGATGTCAGGAAAAATTCCTTTGGGATAGAGTCATGCACATACCTACTTGGGCACACTGGGCACACCTCTGCTGGGAGCCTGGCTTATTTTTCCGGGTAATGAAACACTGAATGTCTGCTTTTCAGGATGATATTTTATGCATGTGGACGACAGCACAGGCAAAATGTCAGAAGAGTCTTTTTCTCTGGCTGGTCGACAATGAGGCTTGCAACTAAAGTCCAAACTAAAACATGTTACCCTTTGGAAAGATCACATTACTGCCAATAAGCAAAATGTTCAAAACTGCTTATCAGCCATGCTCGGGGTAAGGCCAGAGCATCTCTGGAGCAGAGGCCTTGCTGTGCCCATGCATCACACATCTCTGTTATCAGCCACTTCTCTGCAAGCTCACCGTGAGGCTGCTCAGACTCCCTCTGCATCCAAGGCCCAGAGGCGGAGGATGAGAAAGCATCTGAGCTTCTTTGCTGAGTGTTTCCTGTTTCATTTGTTTCTTTGTTTTGAAAAAGAGAAGAAAGAATCTGTCTCAAATGTCATGTATAGAGACTCTGGCTCCGAAACTGCTGCAGCGCTCCCATTCAGCTCCAAGCATCCCCACGCTCAATGGCCTTTTATCCCCCGAGCGGTGACATGACAGGAACTGCGGTTACCATGTCACCGGCAGCTATTGCAGGCTCGGAGGGATCAGGACCTCCAGCCACAGGTTATGGACTCAATGCATAATCACAGAGTCCCCTCAGCTCCATGATCACTCAGACCTGGCAATGTAACCTTTGGAACGCGTCTGCCCTCTCCAGCACACAGTCTACATTATAAAGGAAGCATGAAATCTAAAAATTTGACCATTTTTTGTACTCTGTTGGAACAAACAATTTAAATTTCAGCCAATTTTATTTTGTCTTTAGCGAGGTACAGTTTTGCAAAAGCTCTGTGAAATCACTGACAAAAAATGGGATCACTTTAACCTGCTCTGGCGCACAAATCACTGTTTAAATTATGCAGATTTTTTTTTTTTTTTAATGTGAGAATTGTTTATTCTAGGGTTGACTTCTTGAGCTTCTCACTCCCTTGCAGTTGGACAAGTCACCTAGTGGTGGTCCCCAAGCAGAGCTTATGAGCAGGTTCCTGGTGAAAGTGCCAACAGAAAGCAACGGGGCAAATTTGCCTTTTGCAGCCATTTGAGGCCTCAAAACCCCATCACATGAGCGATATTGAGAACTCAAAGAAGCATCAAGCTGGACAAAGTGGACTGGTTAGAAAATTAAAATGAAAATTCAAAGAAAAGACATTCCACTGTGTATCCAGCTCCAATTTGTGTACCTATTGCCTGCTTTGTGTTAAAAGCTCTCTCCCGAATTAAATGCACATGTTTTCCCAGGATTTCATAAGATTCCACAGTTGCATTTAGACAACAGTAAGATAGCTCTCAGCTTTTCCAGCATTGTCTTACTGTTTTCTGCGAGAGAAACAATGTGAAAAATCTTCCCAAAACAGCCGTACAGACTTCAAAATTTTGCCTTGGTATTTTTCAAGCTGTAGAAATGTTTTGGGGTTGGTTTTGGTTTGGTTTGGTTTGATTTGGTTTGGTTTGGTTTTTTTTTTTTTTTTTTGAGGTATTAGCTCCCTTGCTAAGGCTAGACGTATTGAAGCACGGGTGCGGAAAACACTGCACGATTTTCTTTACGGGAACGCGTCTTCTACTAACCCGAATTTTCACCAGCTTTCCCACTGTATTAAATAAACCCATTGCCTCAGCGGAAAGCCGCCCGGCAGCCTCGCAGGGCGAAGGAAAACCGCTGGAAACGGAGCCGCTCCCGGGTGTCTGGTGCCCTCCGGTGGCTGCACAGACCGCTCCTATTTTTTACACATATCTACATATAAATGTACTTATAAACGTGTACACATATATACACACAGATATAGGTATACAGATGTGCGTACGCACGTATATGGACATGTGTGTGTACCTGTATTTATATGTGTGTGTATATATGTGTGTATATATAGATGTATACATTAGAAGCATCTTGTGTCTCCTAACTAGAAATTCCCCCTCGACCCCAAACCCCCCCCTGCACTTTTGGCTTTGCGAATGCAATTCATAAGATTTGGGGACACCAATTAATGACACTGCATAATACTCCCTTAATGAGAGCAAAACAGGTAACCCCTGATAGCAGATAGACACAAGCACAGACTCCCAAGCCAAACAAACATCTGTGTGGAAGGAAATAATCTGTGACACACCAGTAAAATGGGGGGGAGGGGGGTGAGTGGGGGGGTTTGAAACTCTTATTTGTTCTGTTTTTACTATTTTTGTCGATTGCTTGGTTGCTTTGTTGTTAGTTTTACACCCCAGCCCCCCGTAGCTCCCCAGGGAATCACTTTCCCTTGCCGAGCGTGCAGACGTGACACTGTGGGAAAGATGCCGAGTTGTACTTTGTCCTGCTTCATTGCCCCCAGCACGGATCTGGCTGTTTTCCGGCCAGCATTCTTCTGCAGTGCCTTAACTTCATGGAAAGGAGAAAGCCGAGGGTTTGGGGGGGGAAGGCTTTAGGGTTTCACCAGGGCAGACAGCCCATGCTATAGAAACAAACAAACTATGCAGTGAAAGCATTTTAAAGTCACAATTCTCTGACTCTGTGCGAAAGCAAAACAGACCAGAAAACCACAGGCTCTGTATTCAAAACCCTCAGGGTGCAAAGTGGCCTGAATAAAACCGAAAGAAATGGTTGTCCAAAAACAGGCCAGGAAGGCGGTGGGATACTGAAGAAAGACTGGGAGAGGCTTGGGGACAGAGGATTAGTAAGAGGAGGGGAGAAAATGAGGGGGGGGGCCGCGGTTCAGCAGCGGTGACCCTATAACGAGCTCATCAGCAAACACATCCATTTGACCACAGGGCATGCTTAACTCCCAGCGCAGCTCCTGGGAATGACCACTGCACTGGGAAAAGAGGGGAGGGGGGACCAGTTTTGCACAGGGTCAATTATTTCCGATTATTTGGAGATGGGAGAGGAGATTCTTTCCAAGCCCAGTGGGTAATCAGACTTGTGCAGCGAAGTGTAGCATTTGTTTCTCCTTGTTACCATAGCAGATATATCCCCTCGGCTGTGCAACCATCTCCATTTCCCTGAGCCCTCCCCAGCTCAAGGCCCCTTTCACTTCTCACCAAACTACGCAGTCATTTCTTGAGGGAGTGAATTACAGCAAGCTATTCCCTAAGGAACCTTCCTTATTCAGAGAGAAACCACAAGCCTGGGAGACATGGGAGTGGAGAAAGAGGGAAAGAGATCAGGCTTGTTTAGAAGCAGCAGCTAAACAGCTGGGAGATCTTTCAGTTGGTTTATATTTCTAACTCTGTTTGGGTCTTGCTTTACAACCTCGAATGAAAACAAATCAGGATTGTTTCCTCTTTCTTGGAATGTCTGTTTAGGGTTTTAAGGGAGGAACAAGGAGGGGGAGAGGGGGAACAGCTCCACATGGGTTCTCAGGAATCACTGCTCTCCCAATGCCTGCAGCCTCTTTATCCCCCTGCTAACCTCTCCTGCACATGCAGCCTCACTCTTTTCCAGCCACAAAATACAGAGACATTTGTAAAAGTGCTTTGTCAAAAAAGGTGGCTTTTCACCCTTCTGTTGGAAAAGGGAAATGTTTTTCCGGTGTTAGGTCACTTCAGAATAAACTGTCTTGGAGCATCACACTGATTTAAATGTGTTTTTGTTTTCCAGGTCACAAAAGCAGAATATCTTTCTCTCTCACACTCCACTCCCCCTCGCCCCCCACAAAACAAAACACAAAAAAAAAAAAAAAAAAAAAAAAAAAAAAAAAAAAAAGAAAATTAAATTTAAAAATTCTTTTGTCGCTCCATACAAACATTGCATGTAATTCTTTCATGGGATTATTCCTAAATGCCGAGTTCTGAATTCAAGAGCTTTCCCACATACGCAAGCACTTTTGAGCTGTGGCAGCCCAGCTCCAAGGGGCTTGCACAGGCACGACACGTCCTTCTACCCGGAGTTACTGCCACGCCGGGCAGAAGCATAGCGTGATGTTTCTTGGCCCATTAAAAGTTGTTTAAATTGCACCCTACACGCGGTGGCCTCAAAGTGCCTCGTCTGCGAAACCAAACCGCAGGGGCTGCAGGCTCCCCTGGGGACAAAAAGGCAAACCCCGCGGAAGCGGGATGAGAAGAGGGCCAGGACGCGGAGGAACGGCGGCGGTACGCGGCCGCGGCAGCCCGGCGGGCAGCCCCGGCTCGGGGACGGGGCTTGCTGTCACAGTCCCGGACGAGGAGAAGAGAGAAGCAGCTCCAGTGAACTCATCGGTTCGAGGAAGTTCTTTAGAGGATAACTTCCCTTTTTTTACACTTAAAACTACACGTATAAAATACAAATTCAATACAATTTCACTCCCGTGGAAGTGTGTGTGTGTGTGTGTGTGTGTGTATTTGCAGTCCCGGCGTGGGGACGCGAGGATCACACCCGAAACACTCGGATAGGAGCCGGGCACGCTGGGACGCCGTTGCGGGCTCTCCACGGCGGAGGGCTGGGCGACAGCTCGGGCCGGACCCCGCTCTCTGCGCCGCACGGGAGCTGACGGGGATGGCCCGAGCCGGGGCTGCCTGCTGAGTGCGTGTCTGCCTGTTTGGCGTGGGACCGTGCTCCAGGCAGGGGTGCCCCCGATCCCGCAGCCCCCGATCCCGGCGACCCCGAGCATCCCCAAAGCCGGCTCGGGCAGCGGCGGCTCCAGCGTGAGCCGCTCCGGAGCTGCCACCGAGCCAACCCGCGAGGCACCTCCGTCCCGTCCCCTCCCTTCCCGGGGAAAAGAGACCTGGAGGTGCTTTGCTTTGTCTAATTAACTTTAATAATAAATGCCACTTCCCCTGGCCGAGGGTAGGAAATTCTCCCTACACAGAATTCAGGGTGGGAATGACAGTGAAGCTCCCGAGTGGCCGTGGACTTAGTGTCCGATTTTATTTTGATTTTTTTCCCCTGTGGAGAGGTGGACAAGTGCTAAAATCCATAAAGCATAAAGTCAAGCGGCTCAGCCGGCTGCCCGCCCGGGCTCCGTGTGTGTGCTCCGTGCCCAGCACGGCGAGCAGCCCCACGGCAGCGGCTCGGCGCAGCCCCGCGGCCCGCCGGGCCCGGCTGCAGCGCCCCGCGCGGCCACGGGGCGGCGCCCGCCGCCTCCGTCGTTCCCCCCCGGCGGCGCCCCGTGATTTGCATACCCGGTGTGGATTGGTCGGTGTTCCTATTACGTCATCTCTGACGCCAGAGCTCCCCGGCCAATGGCTCTCGGAGAGCCCCGCCATTGGCTGCCTGCGGGGATGTCAATCAAGGCTAATTTGCATGCGGGCGCGCTCCCGCCGTGGGAGCGGAAGGGGGCGGGGCGCGGGGGGCGCGCGGGGGCTCGGTGGTCACGCGGACCCAGACGTCACAGCCGCGGCACGCGCTGGCGCCGCCCCGCCCCGCCCCGCCGCGCGCGTGGCGCAGCGGAGCCCCGCCGTGGTGCCGGAGCCCTGTGGCGGCCCTGGCGCCCGCAAGCGGCGCTCCCGCGATGGCGCAGCGCGGAGACGCGCGTGTGCCCGCGTCCGCGGTGTGTGTCCCTGGTGTGTGTCCCTGGTGTGTGCTGTTGTGCCGGCTGCACCCGCGCGTCCGGCTGCTCCGGCAGCGGGAGGCAGAGGCAAAGCCGTGGGTGCCCCTCCACCGCGCCGGCCGCCGGTCCGCTCGCACGGCGCGTTCCCCCGCGTCTCCGCGCGGGATGGGAGTCGGGGGCGTGGGAGCCCCGGGACACGCTCACGGGAGAGGGGCCGCGTAGCAGCTCCCCACCGTGCGGGGCAGCGCCGAGCGCGGCTCCTGCAGCGGGGAAAACGAGGCGGGGGCGAGCACGGGGGCAGCCCCTCGCACGGGCAGCGGCGCGTTCGGGCGAGCGGGAGCCCGGCTCACCCCCGGCCGCGCCGCGCACCGCTCCCCCGCTCCGCTCCCCAAAGCCCTGGCGCTGGCGACACGTCACGCGTCACCGACGGGCGCTGCACGTCACCCCGCCGGCCCCCGACGTCACCGCCGGTGGCAGAAGCGGGAGCGGGCCGGGAGCGCGCTCGGACCGGGGATTTACGTGCTGCGGGAGCCAGCGCTAGGCGGGTCCCGAGGACACACGGGGACACACGGAAGGGAGCAGCTGGCCCCGTGCTCCCCGCCCGCTCAGCCCGCCAGGCCCAACGCGCCCCGGGATTTTGGGGGTCAGGAATCAGAGCGGGTGCACAGCGGAAGGGCTGCGGCAGCCGCGGGGGCGCGGCCGAGCCGCCCCCCGGGGATGGAGAACGGCGTGGCCGGCTTCGGCTCCTTAGGCGTGTTTACAGAAAACACACAAACCAAAACAAAACCAGCCCCAGGTGCTTCCTGAGTGTCTCGCCGCCCTTATTCAGAAACGGAGGCTGAAGCAGCCCCCGAGACGTCACTTGGGAGGGGCCGTGTCGTCACGGCTGGCGGGTACCGAGGGCGGGAGCCGCGATCCCCCCGCGGCAGCACCGGGACCGCCGCTGCCGCCAGGTGCTGGATTTCCGCCGCGGTGACAAATTGATGCTTTAATTGCCGAAGCAGCTCTATTTTCTCCCCTCTTTTTACTTTTTTTTTTTTTTTTCCCCTCCCTTTTTCCTCGCAAATAAAGTAAACACAAGAGGGCGTTTCGAGCCTTTGATCCCGGCTCTGTACAGTAAGGAAAACAAACCGTGAACTTCAAAAGGAATGGAGCTTTTCTGGGGTTAATTTCGCTTCCTAAACGGCTGAACACGGCAATAAATCATAGCTTCCCTCCCCTCCAGGAAAGCGCTAATCGGAGGAATATGTCCCAAAAGCAGCCTTCAGCATCGGCAGCCTCAGAGCCCGCGTAGGCTGTGATCTGACGGATCAAACTTCATGCGGGAGATATTATAAATCAACAGGTTTCATAAATCTTTGCAGGCGACAGCTCCGCGGGGCCGGGGCGTGGGCGGGAGAAAGGGAGTGCCCAGCGGTAATGTGGGTACCGTGAAAATTCACTTCCTCGCAAGAATTGCATTAAGTAAACCTAACACCGAAATGTTGTCTGGCAATCTGTCTTGAAAAGGTTACAGCGTGTTAAAGATTTGGAAAGCTCCATAAAGCAGTAAAGATTATGAAGTACAGCTTAAAGGTTTATCAAATGACTTCCCGTGCCGGGACGTTTAAACAGAAGGCAAAACCTGAAGCCTGTGATCTTTGCAGTCTGAGCCCATAAACGTGTTTGAGGAAGGATTCTGGTTTCTGCCGCTTTTTAGTATAGCTTCTCTAACACGTAATTGAAATCCACTTTTCAGGAGCCGATATCTGGTAGTAAAACTGAAATACCAGGCAATTAGACGCGGGGCTTTAAAACCGCGTCGGGGTAGATGCAGTCCGAAGGGGCATGTACCCGAACTCAGGAAGCGAACCTGTGGCCAGAGGGTGGGGAAACGATCCTTAAACCCTCCTGTCGCGAGTCTGGGAGCAAGGGGAAGCTAGCGTGTGCTGGAAACGGCATGGAGGAGAAGGGGCACAGCCGCCCGAGTTGCCCCACCCGGGGCGCGGGGTAGGGAAGTGGGGGCGACCAGCCGCGGTGCCGGGAGCCGCGGAGGCGCCTCCGGGCTCTTCCCTCGCTGGTTTCCGTTCAAGGCTGCCCCTCCGTTCCCTGCGCACGCACACACCGGCTCTGAATCACACGGTGTTTTTAAGGGGGTTCTTTGATCTGGCCAAGTGTCAGAGCCCCGAAAGCCGGGACTCAAATAACACGTCGTTACGGCAAACAAATTTCTGCAGTCAGCTTTATGGCTTTATTGTCTATGGCACGAATAAACTCGGGGAATTAGCAGGTTAGGGAAAAAAAAAGTAAAAAGTTCTCCTATAATAAAATACACATCTGTTTCCAGGGAAAATATGGTAAAAAACACACACAGAGTCAAAACCTGGCTTAGTCGCCACTGGCGGTATGGATAGGGAAAAGTACCATCTGTCATTTCTTAAGTGGCCCTTATGTGGATATTTACCTTTTCAATAGGCGTTTTAATCGCTCCTTTTATATGTAATGTTGACTGCATTTTGCAATACACACGTTAAAAAAATAGCAAGTGTGTATACAATCACATCAATTCCCTTTCCGCGAACAAGCAGGCGCACTTAAAGCATAGGCTACCATAAAATTTATATAGGGGTAGATTTTTATGGGCTTGTGTATTAATAGTCTCTAATAAAATAAAGTTTACTCTGTGCGTGTGTGTGTGGTTTGCGTGCATGTGGCTACGCTCACCGTCCAGTTCTCAGTGTGCTGGATAACCTGTGCAGGAATTATTAAAGGGGGTATATGCATATACCCATTAACACATAGTGATAAATCAGCGAACGTCTGGGTTTGCCTGCGCGCATACCGAGATCTAATTTCCGAGCCGGGAGAACAATATATCATCTCCGATATTTCAACAAGTGGGGTTTTTTTTTGTGTGTCCTAAATATTTTGCGAGCCAGACTACGCAACCGGAAATAATGGATTTTCTATGAGATATTAAAAAAAAAATCCATCATCTTTCTTTTTTCTTCTCCATGGAAAATCGTTAAAAGTTTGGGAAATAAAATCCCAGAGATTTGCGAGGGTATTAAACCGTTTCGTTCCCTCTTTGCGCACACGCGCGTGTGCACGCACACACGCACCCCTCCACACGCACACACGTGCTGCCCTTCTTGTAAGGATTCCCACCAAACCCGTGAAAGGACACCGGTGGGTGTTAAACGATACGATTTAGGAGCTTTCCATGCGCAGGTTTAGTTTTTCCCTAGGTATTGCGTTCACGTGCACTTTATTTGTATTTTATTGATAAATATTTTATACATTGTGTATGTATATGTGCGTACGTTTAGCAAGAAATGTAGATTAATTGATTCGAGCCTCGGCTCCGGGGGACCCTGGCAGACTCCCCCAGGGACGTTCTGCGGGGACAATGGGGACCTCCCGCCAGGTACCGCAGCACAGAGGGGCGATGGGGTGAAGGCAGTGAGTGCTGGAGGGGTTGCGAAGGGAAGCGCCCCGGCACGGGCGGCGGACCCGCCTGTCCTTCAGCGGGGATCGCCCGGGCTTTATTCCCTACCATAGCTCGCATCTTCCCGGCCCTTTAATAAATCCAAATATTTACCCTCGAGAGAAACGCTTTATGCGGCTGCATGAGGGCCGGTAACCTTTGACAGGAGCCGTCACAAAACACTCCTCCGTAATGGACCACAGTGCGCGTACATGTAATTTATTGTGCTAGAAGTTATTGCAGGGGCTGCGGGAGGGGGTCTCGGGCTACAAATAAGCGTTTTGCCACTGAGCGGAAAACACCGCCCCTGGGTCAGCCGGGCAAAGCCGCAGGGTATCCGATTCGGCCCCAGCATCCATCCCATGTGATGCCGCTTTCATGCTTTTTGGGGAAAAAAGAATACAACAAAAAAACCCGCGCCGGATACTGCAACGCGATCCCCGGCAATGCGGCAGGCAATATGTTTCCCGCGTATCTGATAGAGCGGACCGTTGAAACGAAGGGAAGGAAACCGTGCCCGATTTAACGGGGAGAAGCGGGAAACCCCCTCAGCCCCGCGTGGCGGCGGTGCCAGCGCCGGTCCGGAGCCACCGGGTCTCCCGGGCTTGGACCGGCCGCGGTGCGGTGCGGTGCCGATGGAGCCCCCGCCCGGGGTGGGTGGGAGCAGCCCGGGAGCCTTTTAAACCCGGCGGCCGGTGCGGGCTAACGAGGGGGGACGCTTCCAGCGGCAGCAGCACCCGTGGGGGAGCGGGAGGAAGCCCGGTGGGATATTACCCTGTTTGTTTTCCCTTTGATCCGTAGGAAATAGGTCCTGCACTGCGTGACCCATTAAACTAATAAGATTATAAAGATCAGCAAGAGGGGCTGGGGCCGCTAATGGTTCCCATCTGGGCCAGGTTTCGGCGTTATTAAAAACGGCGAGGCAGCGGGCTTGGGTTACAGAGCCGAGGTGAAAGCGGAGAGAGCGGCGAGCCGGGACCACCCATCGCACCAATTAGCGCGGCGGGGCGGAAGGGCCCGGCGAGCCCGAGGGGCCGGCGCGCCGCCAACCCCGGCGGGCCCCGCGCCCCGCCCCTCATGCATATGCAAAGAGCGGCGCCTCTATGCAAATCAGCGCCCGGGGCCGCCCTGGGCGGAGCGCAGGGTGGGCGGGAGGCGGAGACGGGCCCTGATTTGAATGGCACCGCCCGGAGCGTGACGTCTCCGGGCCCTCCTCCAATGAGAGAGGCCGCCGTCTCGGGTTGCGCCGGGGCGTGCCCCCCGTCCTCCCCTCCTCCCCAAGGCACGCCCTCCTCACGCGCCGCGCAGCCAATAGCAGCGCTGAATGCAAATACACAGGGGGCGGTGCGCGCACGGAGGCTGCGGATTGGACGCGCAGCGCTGGCGGCGGGCGGCCCCCCTCGGAGAGGCGGGCGCGTCTCGCGATTGGCCGGCGGTGTGGGCGTGGCACGTGACGCAGGCGGGCGGAGATCGGGGCGGGGCGGGCCCCGCGCTCCTCCCGCCGCCCCCCGGCCCTGCCCGCGGCCTCCGCCCGCCCGGAGCGCGGCACCGCCCCTCGGGCATTGAGCACCGCCCCGGAGAGCGGCACCGCCCCGGAGAGCGGCACCGCCCCTCGGGCATTGAGCACCGCCCCGGAGAGCGGCACCGCCCCGGAGAGCGGCACCGCCCCTCGGGCCGTGAGCACCGCCCCGGAGAGCGGCACCGCCCCTCGGGCATTGAGCACCGCCCCGGAGAGCGGCACCGCCCCTCGGGCATTGAGCACCGCCCCGGAGAGCGGCACCGCCCCGGAGAGCAGCACCGCCCCTCGGGCATTGAGCACCGCCCCGGAGAGCGGCACCGCCCCTCGGGCCGTGCCCCCTGCCACCGCCCCCTCCGCGCCCCCGCGGCTGTTCCCGCCCTGACAGGGCGAGGAGCCGGAGCCGCCCCGCCACCGCTGGCGGGACATAAGGGAGGGGGAAGGATAGAAACCCCTGCAGGAGGGAGGGCGGTCCCGAGTCCGCCCTTTGCGGCTGTCGAGCAGCCTGGAGCGCGGGGCGGTTAGCGGCTGCCAGCCCGGGCGAAGGCGGGGTGGTCGAGATCAGCGCTCAGGTGCAGCCAGGCGGGGCTGAGTTTGATACGCGGGTGCCGCAGCGAGGGTGTGCGGGTTCAGCCCCCCACATCCATCACTCCGTGTGCCGCGGTTCAGAACCCTGAATGCCGCCCACGCGGTTAAGAGGAAAAATTCCCATAATGGAAAGACGCCTCTGAGACACCGCGCGTCCGAGCGCAAATTTAAACCTTCCCCGATGTGGTTTTTAAAAGAAGTAAATAGCATTAGAACTATTCGCTCTAGGCAGCTCCGTGCTTTTTTAAGTGCCCCAGCTTCACCTCGCCGTGATTTAGGTGATCATCTGAAGTGATTTAAGTGATCGTCTTGCCTCGAGCGATCGTTTCAGCCTTTTCCTTAAAGTCGCTTTCAGAACAAAAATCTCCTGGTTGTCAGTGAGGTCTTAAAGGCACCGCGTTCACGGGCTTATTTTTAGCTAACAACTTAAGACTAAAGAACATCTGAAAGTTTACTCATATATATTCGTGAATAATCTTTCTTCACCCCGTTATTTGCCTTTTTTTTTTTTTTAACAGATTGCTCCTCGCCATTGACACGGTACTTCACAAGCTGTTTTTCTCTGTATTTCTTGAATACACACGAATTGACAGCTGACATAAACACTTCGCCGAAATAAAATAGCCTAAGTTAAGGGTGTAGCTGTGCCTTCAGAACTCACAACAGAGCTGGCCCAGCAAATGCGCAAATGATACCGGGGTCTCTCAGAACGGCATCAAACAATTTTCAACACAGCAAACTGCAGTTGGTACATGAGGGTGGTTTATCTCTGTCTGTGATGTATCCGTGAAGGCTTTCTGCAATATTTGTTCTGAACGCTAACTCTTAAATCGTACCTTTTATTTCGTTAACTGGGAGCCTGAGAGCCCTGGAGTCAACTTTGCACTCTGATCCTGGTAATGCTCTCTATTTATCAGGACTTCCAGGATAAATTGTTCATAACTTCTGCAAAACTAGGGACAAAATCCCTGCTTAAGGATCCAGCAAACGAAGTTTAAAAAAATCCGTCTGGAGAAAGATAAAACACATCATGAACAATAAAAGAAGCTACACAAGACGCTGGGTGTAGCTCGTTTTCAGGGAGCAGATTTGGGTAGAAAATTAGAGGTACACCCAGAACACAGTTGTAGGATGTGGTATTGAAAACGTGGTTATTCTGAAGTTCGCTGTGTTAGTATAATTCATGTATGAAGTTCCCCCAGTGCCTGAGAGGGAACTGCAATGCATATTTTTCTGTGCTTGACAGCACGCCTTCGGGGCAGTTATTTTTATATTAAAAATATGTGTTTATTTTACATCAAAATGTGCAAAATACCCTTGTTTGGAGGGTTTGGGTTTGGTTGGGGCTTTTTTTGTTTCATGTTTTTTTCCTGCATTGTTAATTATTTTGTATATTGTATTCCGGTGTTTCTGCTACCTGCATAATTTAATGAGGGAATTGTGCGTGTTTGCTGTATTATTGCTGACATAAATTACAGGGTAAACCACTGAAAACAGAGGTGAAAGCTAGCGGAATTGTTGTCCTAGACACACACAACAAGGCTGATTTCTAGCTAAATTGTGTATTTTTCTAGACACTGTGTCTTCTTGTCATTTAGATATACTTAAAAATATGCAAATAAATTGCTGGCTATTCATAAAGATTATCACAGATTCCCGCTGCACAGCAGGAGAAGGTGACACAAGTTCTTTACCTGACCTAAATTGACGCAGGTAGGAACATTGCCCACTGGCTGGAGATCTGTGATATTGGCAGATTTATATGCTATTGATGTCCTGGAATTTAATTTACCTGAACTGCAAAAGAAGTTTTGATGGATAAAGTTACAGGATCAGGCCAATGCAAAGAAAAAAATTAATTGCTGAACAATTTGCGTCAGTTTTTTTTATTGTGTCTCTAATCCTGGTTTCGTTTAACTTTCTAAATTACTTTGGATATGCAGTTTATCAAGATGTCTGAAACTCAGTGGCAGAAAATTCTACAGATATAGCTTAGTGGGACTTTAAAAAGGATTATATAGCTGTATGGATAATAAAAAAAAACACAAAGAACTGGCAATACAGGCATGTATAAGGGATAGAAATACTTACATCAAGTGTAAAACAAGGACTCGATTTACATTGTTGGAAATTATGTTTCCTAGTGTAGGCTCTTTCATAATTCTTTATCAGAGAGTTACTTGTTGTCCCTTACTTCACGTCATCTGGGACTGATATCTGTCTGAATAAACCACTTTTCATTTTGCCAACGCTTATCGGTGTTTTCCTTTTTGAATCTCTTAAATCATATTCCCTGCTCCGTTCCAGATCTGTTCCACCATAAAACAAGTGGGTGTTTTCCCAATGAGTGACAGGCATTGGATTATGCCCTAAAGGAATCATACACTGTATTTCATGCAATGCCAAAGAATGAATAAGCATGAAATCCGATTAGATCTATTTTGCTCATATTACAGTTATTGTGGTTTGCAAAATTGCCACTTAACACATTTTGCAGATGATGTCCATTTTACGCATGTTAGAGAAACAGATGTTTTCTTCCACAATTATTTATTTCACTACAATATGTTAAATAGGTAGCCGATTACAGAAAGAAAGAGTGAAGCAGTTAACTCTGTGGGGAGTCCATAAGTGAAATCTTTTGCAACAGAGGCTCAAGAGTGGTTTTCACCCGAGGCGGTACTCCTTGGTGATGAGGACAGGATAGCAGAGTGTAATTCATGGTTTCTGTTTCTGACCCTGGGGACCCACCAGGTGTGTGACCCTCTCTCAGTTCCAGGTCTGCAGATAGTAACTCAGAGATTGCCTCACTGAAGCAGGTCAAGAATCTTGTCTGCAATGCTCCAGGAGTCACTACGGAAAGACTTTCAGAATTACAAAGCATTGTGTTGAAACAGTAACAGAAACACAGGCAGAAACAGTAGAGCTCTTGCATGCCAGAAACATTCAGCCTGTAGAGGGAAGTGAAAAATATCAGGGATAATTCATGGCTATGTCAGGAGATCAATTTTCCCTATACCAAGCACAAACTGAAGTCTACTTTAAAGTAAAGTAAGTGCAGAAAGTGTGCTTTCCAGATAGTTAAGTAACTATAACAACCGTAAAGTGATTTTTTTTCTCTCTCTCTCTCTTAGGTGTTTTTAGTGGCATAAAGACTGCTGTTGGGACAAGTTGAACACTTGAAACAAATATTTTAATTTGTGATTTGTGGTTTGCTTTAGGTTTTGTTATTTGTTTGGGGCTTTTTCCAAGCCATGAGCTTCTGAAATGCAGTAACAGAGATCTTCTGATCATCATCTTTGCTGGACCAGAATTGCATTACACTTTGGTGTTGTAAGTGAGAGTCAGCTAAGGAATTTGTTTCATTTCAGACCATTACAATTGTGAGTTCCAGACCTGCCCCTCTAATTCTGTTTGAATTAGAAGTCTATGAAGTCTAGACTGTTCACCATGAACCCCATGTCACAGGGCTTCTATAAACCTTATCTTGCCTTCTTCAAAAAATAAAAGACCTTTGTTCTCATAGCTTTACAAACACCAGGTCTTTATGATTGTGAATGCCATCCTGGACATTGCCGGACCACAGAATAAAAAAACCAGAAGTGTCATGTGATAAAAGGATTAAGACACCCAAAACTCCATTAGGGTGCGTGGTCTCAGGCTTGTGCAGGTGGTAGCACAGGAGCCGTGCCTCGCTGCTGTGAGAAACGCCAGCAGGTTCGCAGCTCACCCCGGGCAGAGCAGAGCTGTGATATGGCCCGTGCAGAAAGGGCAGAGCAGAGCTGTGATATGGCCCGTGCAGAAAGGGCAGAGCAGAGCTGTGAGATGGCCCGTGCAGAAAGGGCAGAGCAGAGCTGATATGGCCCGTGCAGAAAGGGCAGAGCAGAGCTGATATGGCCCGTGCAGAAAGGGCAGAGCAGAGCTGTGAGATGGCCCGTGCAGAAAGGGCAGAGCAGAGCTGTGATATGGCCCGTGCAGAAAGGGCAGAGCAGAGCTGTGAGATGGCCCATGCAGAAAAGCCGGCTCCGGGTAATTCTCCGAGCTGCCGCAGGAGGGTTGCGGACTGCAGGAGCACTGAACGCAACTCCCAAGTGCTGCCTCAGCCCTTGGTTTGAATCAGCTGGCAGCAAACCAGAACGGATAAAAGGGAAGCAGAGTAAGGGAAGAGACAGGAATGAAAGACATCCTAGAGAGACACGAGCTCTGTTAGCTCAGGTTAGCACTTCCTCTGAACACAAGGTGAATTTACATCTCCTGGCCGGGTCTATAGTTTAAATACACAGTTCTACAAATACTTCAGGTTTGTTTGGTTTTTTCCTCTGGTGCTAAACTGTTTTGTAGGATCTTTTTTGGTCACTCAGCCGCTTTCCTCACCAATAAGTCAAAATACCCATTCCATGTTTTTTTAACCATTGGAAATCTTGTTCCATATCAACAGAAAAAAAGAAAAGAGCAAAGAGCAAAACCTTCTTGCCCTCTGCCAGCCCAAACACAGCAGCTGAGAAGGCAGAGGGAAACTGGTGTATTTCCCATGCAGAAAATCAGGGACAGGTGTAAGGTTCAGCCTTTTCCTATGGAGGCACAAAAGGTGCAGGTTTTGCCACTCCAGTGGGCATTCCCGTGCATCTGCCACCCCCGTGCCCATGCAGCACACAGCTCTGGCATTGCTGTGCCCACTGCACAGAGAGTGGCAGAACTGCAGCCCCGTGGAGCCTGGGTGATCTGGAGGTGCCCACACTGCCCTGGGCAGTCTCTCTGTGTTGTGTGTTGTTTTCTCTTCCCAAACCCCTGCCTTCACACCCCCACCTTCCAAAGGGTGCCAGAAAGGCTTGGACTGGCACGACATGACCCACAGTGTTGCCAGCTCAAAACAGAAAGAACCACCTTTTTATTTTCTTTTATTTTCTTTCTTTCTTTCTTTCTTTCTTTCTTTCTTTCTTTCTTTCTTTCTTTCTTTTTTTTTTTTTTTTTTTTTGGTAATTGCAGAAAGGATAGCACAAATTGCACATTGAGGGCAGCCATTTTCTCCATTCCCATAAAATAACTGTTCTTCGCCTGTTCCCCAGAGCTTTACTAGTACATAATTTCCAGATTATCACTTCCATCTTGTGCATATGGAGATGCTACTCTAGTAGAGTTCATCCTCAGGAGAAAATATTAGGCATTTTAAATTGTTCTCCTTGTCTTTTCCCTGCAGATATATTTTATGCTAACAGGGAGTGCAATCTTCAGCACAAACTCGGGAACAACATGGTGAACTATAATAATTATTGGACCTGTTAGGTCTATTATGGAAATAAATCTTCTGTGAACCAACATTTTCCCTCTTATGTTTCACAGAGAGACAGTAACCCTTCTGCTGTCAATGAATTAATTTGCTAAAAGAAGCTGGAGTTCATAGATAAATCTTAAGATTATTTCTCATTTACATATTAGCTTAGCATTTATGAGCAGTTCCATTTGTGTGATACTCCTGGGGACAATCCAGGGAACAATATGAATCATCTAATATGTTAAAATTAGGCTACAATAGAAGGGGAGAAAACCTATCTATTTTTTTTCTTAAATTTTGAATTATTTAGAAGAGTGTCTGTGATTAATTATCTAGCGCTGAATGCATAGTATTCCAGAGTCCTTTTTGCATCTGTCTGACACTGGAGCATACTTGAAGAAAGCTTTCTGTGCTGAGACTTCTTCTGAGTGTGCATTATCTCAAGACTGCTGGTTGTGGCTTGTGTGATATCCTGGCTCAGACATGGATTGTTTTTTTCTTCTTATTTATGGTGAAGAAACAAGGTCAGAGGCATAAATGAAAGCAGGACCAGTGCACTTCCTATTTCCTGTGGAGTCCCCAGAGCTCTGGTTTGAAATCATTACTGCTGTTAATTAATGATTTGCCAGCTGTCTGCACTAATTTTATAGCATTTATGTATGCAGAGCCATTGTGCCTCACATTTCTGCTAGAGAATCAAGAAGCAAGACACTAGAATCATACTTACATGTTCATTTGTTGTCTTGAATATGGTCTGCTTGCAAAGATCAAATTGTCAGGCTTATTGAGGAGATTTAGCTGCAGCAGAGATCAACTTTGGGACATTTTAGACATTTTCATTTCAATTTTTGCTTGATTTTGGGCAGTAATAAATCAGGAAAAACGGCAAAGTGGCCTGCTTATTCTAATTTTAAAGGTACACATCAGTTTAAAATTGGAGTGAAAAAGCAGGGCACTATAAGGCATTAGCCAGACAGATTCTTATGGAAAACATAATTTCTGTGTGTTAGTGGCTGCCCCACGGCCCACACTTAGCTGCAATGCATGCATTGGCTCAGCTTGGATCTTTCCATCACACTTTCATAAACCACTCATTTTTCCTGAAGGTTTGGGAATCCAGATGGTTGCAGTAACACAATTCCCAGTGACCAGCTCCATTTCTCTGCAGCAGTCCTGCCGTTACAGTTGGCTCAATGCTTAGTTCGGTGTTTGTTTCCCATTCTCTCCTGTCAATGTGGGCTGTTAAGCAGCTGTGTCATTTCTGACAGAAATGGCAACATCGTAGTGGTGGCCGACTGTACACACCCTGTACAGTTTTTGGAGTGGGAGCCCACTGCTCTGGAACTGATTGATCTGAGTGGTTGAGTGTCCTGGTTTCAGCTGGGAGACAGGTAATTTACTTTCCTGTAGCTGGTGCAGTGCTGTGGTTTGGATTTAGAGCGAGAATAATGCTGATAACACACCGATGTTTTAGTCGTTGCTAAGCAGCGCTCAAGGACTCTTCAGCATCTCATGTTGCCCTGCCAGGGAGTAGGCTGGAGGCACAAGAAGTTCAGCGGGGACACAGCTGGGACAACTGACCCAAACTGGACACAGAATATTCCATACCATATGACAGCATGCTCAATAGCAAACTGAGGGGACAGCTGGTTGGGGGCCGCTGCTCAGGAACTGTCTGGGCATCGGTCAGTAGTGGTGAGCAATAGCCCTGTGCATGGCTATTTTATATGTATCAACAACAGCTATTACTATTACTACTACTACTACCATTATTATTATTATTTCCCCCTTCTTTTTCTGTCTTACTTAACCGTCTTTATCCCAACCCACAGATTTTAATCTTTCTTGCTGAATCTCTCCCCCATCCTGCTGCAGGGAGAGGGAAAACAAGTGAGCAAGCTGTGGTATTTAGTTGCCAGCCAGGTTAAACCACAACAACCATTTTTGTGACACCCAACATGGTGCCAAGAAGGTGAAGATAATGATAGGTCTGACCAGAGTGTTTTGAAACAAATTTTTATAAACATTCATTAGATTAGTTTAATAGTTACTCATCACAGTGTTGATTTATTTGCTCACAGAGTTGTTGCATTTGTTCTCAGAGTTGCACTATGTAACACCTTACATGCTGTATATGTTCCCTCTTGTGGTGTTTGTCACCTCTGGGGGCTGGGTTAAGGGTTATCATTTTGTTATCATTTGCAACACTGGCTTCTGATATGACAAAATTGCTGGTAATGAGACTAATCTGGTACTCAGACTGCCCTCATCTCCATATTCTGGGAGCCATCTCTCAGAACCTAGTGATAATCTATGACTTCTCCTCAGAGAGCCAAGCTGTGGGAGAGACAAAGTGGGGGAAGTTGTCTCCCACTCCATCACCCTCTTTTCTTCCTTTTTGTCTTCCCCTTTTCCTTATTCTCTGGGCTAGTTAAAGTAACTGTGGAGAATTTTGTATACTATTGGGATGTTCAGACTGGCACGTTTCTGTCTATATGTCTTATATTGCTAAATGTGCTCCAGATCTTGTTTTAAATTTAAGAATACCACCCAGAGATCTACCTGGAGGCTGGACAGCTGTGAGTGTCAGGCTGTATGGGACAGTACAGGCAAATACCTAGGACACCTAGCACCTCCAGTGTTTTGGACTTCATCCCTGAACAAGAACACAACCCTGAAAAACTAGAAAAATATTTGGGAAAAGTGAGCAGGCAATTCCTGAAAGACACAGGAGAATGTGTCTTTCTTCCTGAAAGACACAGTCACCCAGGCAATTCCTGAGAGACACAAATCACTGCAACATGCTGAGGCCTGGCCCACACTCTCTGAGCCTTGTCCAACACTGCTCACCACCCTGAGGGCAAGAGAAGGTCTCTTAATCTGACAAAGTGGCAGCTATCACAGTTACTCCAACCCCTACGATGTGGCTGAACCAGAGAGCCAGCCCTCATCATGATCAGTCGCTCCTATGCACATGAACAAACGTGGAAGCAAAATTCAACTCACCTCATAAAGGAAGAAACTCTTTCCTTACTTAAAGGAAGAAGTGGGTGAGGCAGACTGCCCCAAATCGAGGCCATCACGAGAACAGAAGGAAGAAGAGACAGAACTCAAACAAGGCAGTGACCGCCCCAGCTCCATCCCTGTGTTTGTGGCGGGATATGTGGAGAGATTTCAGCCCTCTTCCAGGTGAGCACATTGTCACCTGTCTGTTCCAGTGCTGGGATAACTGGGGCAGTAGCCTGGAATTAGAGGGTAGGGAAGCCAAAATCTGGCATCTGTTTCTAGGGAAATGGGCATTGACAAAGGGATTGGAAAAGGGGCATGAGGCCTCAGCCTCTGGAGATGCCTCCAGTTCAGGAGAGAAGGAAAGGTACCCCTTCCAGGAAGATATTATATGTCGACATGGGCAGAGATATCCTGTACCTGAAGAATTAGCTGTGCTAGAGGTGATTTATGGTAACCCACACAAAAAGTGTCCTGGTTTCAGCTGGGATAGAGTTAATTTCTTTCCCAGTAGCTGGTGCAGTGCTGTGTTTTGGATTTAAGATGACAATAATGTTAATAACACACTGATATTTTAGTGGTTGCTAAGCAGTGGTCAAGGACCCTGTAAATTCTCATATTGCCCTGCAAGCTGGTGGGCTGGGGGCACAAGAAGTTGGGACGAGACACAGCTGGGACATCTTACCCTAAATGGACAAAGAATATTCCATACCATATGCCATATATACCCCAGTATATAAACCGGGGGGAAAGCTGGCCAGAGGGCACTGGTCAGGAATTGTCTGAGCAGTGAGTGGTGAGCACTAACATTGTGCATAATTTGTTCTGTACATTCTAATTATTTTAGAGTTCTTCTTATTGTTATTATCATTATTACTATTTTCCATTCCTTTTCTGTCCCATTAAACTGTCTATACCCCAACCCACAAAGTTTTGTCCAATTCTCTCCACCACCCCACTGAGGAGAGGAGAAGTGAGTGAATGTTTCTGTGGTGTTTAGCTGCCTGCCAGGTTAAGACACAACACTGACTTAGTGTTTAAGCTATTCCCGACCCCCGGCTGCTTTGAGCTCCTTGACAAAGTTTATATTTTTCATACCTACTCCTTGAAGATATTGTTTAACTTGAGTATTATTTCTTGTAGACAAAACACTCCTTCATAATGTGAGAAAAAAAAGAAAAAGCACATGAGTTTGTCTAAAGCACCTGCAGAAAAATAAAGCAATGTTACAGTAATTCCAGTTTTCAGTAGTCTGAGTAGTGATGAACTATGAACTTGAATTAGCAAGGTTTCATCACCTTTCATTTTAAAGCATAGCTGTAAGTGTTTCACCTTGGTAAATGGCAAAATTTCTGAGGAAGCCAAGTAATGGTGCAAGGATTTGGAGGCTTTTGAAAGAGATGGCGTTACACAAATGTTGAATCACCACAATAGCAAAAAATACAGGACAAACTGATTGGTTTATAGGTATATGTGTAGCACAGGAGTGATCTAAAGATTTACAGGTCCCCTCTGAGGCCAGGCTGTTTTTATTTCTATATCCTTGATTGAGAAGTTTTTGCTTTCTTTATCAGATTTGGTCACTCATGGGGAAATGTCTTTCAAACAAGCACCTTAAAATATTAGATACTGAATTGCTAAGACCATAAGGCAATGTAAAAAAAAAATGGTTAGATACCAGTGGGCACAAAATATGCCAAAGGATTTCTCTTCTCCTCCTCCCTCTCTCCCATCCCAAACAATCCTTTTCAATATTGAACAGGTCTGAGAACAATCCAATCCAGCAGGTCAAGATAGGGTCAGATTTCCTGACCTGCTTGCCCCCACCTCTTGATAATCTAGAAATGAAAATCAATTCTTGTCTTCGAGCTTGTGAGGAGCTCATAATTGCTTTAGACGAAAGCACCGAGTGCCTGCTTTTTCTGCCACCTTTCAATTCTTAGAGATGGGGATGTCATTTTTCAAGTTGAGTGCACTGTCAGAATTAGATTGCGTGGTAACCAAGTAGAAAGATTTCTGCTCAAAATGAGATTTCTTCTCATTGCTGTGCCTTTTATTTGGGTCCAAATTCTTCTTTTCACTCTTATCTACAGGGGTATAATAATAAATTTTGAGTGCATTATCTGTGGAATGTAATTATTTTTATTAGGAACAAAACCGGAGGTCTTTTGTAGCCACTGAAATTAATTGATAAATGAAAACTAAGGCTAAATTTGCTTCTTGATCTTTTGTTTACTACATTTTCTGCCACAGATCATAACAGACAAATGTGGGTAGAATTACATCTTATTTTCATTAACTGTAGCTTTTTAGCCAATTAAACTGAACATAGTAGCTATTCAATTATGATAGACCATTTCTAGGCCATTTTGGTTTGCTGTTAATTGCTTTCTTGAAAATAAGTTTGTGGGAGGCTGTGCTGTGCCAGCAATCTGGTGGTGGGGCTCACCCAGCACAGGGGGCTCTGACAGGCGGGTTGCTGCCCCTGGAGTCAGGAGTAGGGGGCTGGAAATCTGGTTCCATTAAATTGTCACCTGGGGAAAAGGGGACTTGCTTGGGACCATAGTTCCTTCCGATGAGATTTCCTGTGTGAGACTGAAACCTCAAATGTGTAACACCTTATCTGCATTGATTTCCAAAATAGATAATAAAATAAGAGGCATCCACCTTTTTTTTTGGCTAAGATTTGTGATTTGCCCATAAGAGCCATTTAGATAGCAAAGGAAACCATAACTAAGACAATGATTTATTGCTAGAATGATTATCTTTTTTTTAATGCATAGATATTGAAT
The DNA here is from genome assembly GCF_015832195.1 of Motacilla alba alba. Lineage (NCBI taxonomy): Eukaryota > Metazoa > Chordata > Aves > Passeriformes > Motacillidae > Motacilla > Motacilla alba. The sequence goes on from NC_052017.1 coordinate 32,711,483, forward strand.
GAACATTTTTATATCTGCTTTAACCTTATTTGGCAACTGAGAGTTTCAGTAAGGGCAGCTGCCAAGAATTACAGTAAAATAAAAATGAAATAATTCTGCCAGTGAATGATCTCAATAGCTAAGAATAGTCTAAAAGTTAAGGGGGAAAAAAAAGGAGAAAGAGGAAAGAATTTTTGCTGGGATGAACAAAGTAGGGGCAAGATTAGAGTAATAGAATTTGTTGGTTTGTTTGTTTGGGGGGGGCATTTGTTGTTGTGCGAGTTTTTTGTTGGGTTTTGTTGTTGTTGTTGTTGTGGTTTGTTTGTTTGCTTTTGAGATCCGTGCTGGCTCTTGGGTCTCCTTTTCAGAGACTCTGTCACAGCAGGTAAACTCACAGAGTAAATGAGGGCATGAGGGCTTGGTGCTATCAATCTCTCTTTCCTGATGAGGAAGAGCATCAAAACAGGAGAGCACTTTCACTAAACAAAGCCCATTTCTCTGCTAATACCCCTGGCCCAGGGAAGCTGCATCAGGTAATGTCAGTGGAATCTCCCTTTCATCTTTCTCCTCACTTCATGGATTCAATCCTTCCTTCTCTCTGGCTGCTGTCCAGATGGCACAGCATGGTGTTTGTGATAGGAGGTTTGAAACCAAAGGCCCGTCTTTACCCTTCTTGATGTCATGAGAATTGCACACACTGATTTTGAATGCTGCATTTTGAATTGCACTCATTGACACTATGAATTAGCATTGCTCTTGAATGGAGAGTGAAATAATGTGTACTTAAGCCAGGTAGAACTCCGACACTTGAGTTTTGTATTCATGTACTCTCCTGTAATAAACATACAATTGAAAAGCAAGAGAATTTTTCAGTTCAACATGATCAGAAACATCAATATCCTACGTTTACATTCCTATACTTGTTACACTGTCTTCATGAGGCAAGTTCTGGTTTCTTGAGCAGGTTAGCCACATTCTGAAGTTTTACCATATCTGTGGTATCTGAGAACTTGTTAAAAAGTAGTTTTAATTCTGAACTTCCTTAACTAATCTTGTGTTCTTAGAGAAACCTGTTTTCAGCTTAGTAACTTCTTTTTCCTCACATCTTGCTTTCTCTGTGCAGAAAAGTCTGAAGTTCTTAGAGAGGCTTGAAAACTGAAAGTACAGAGGTGCAAACCAAAGACTTTGCTTCTGCTTCTCAAATAAAAAGGGGGGAAAATAACAAAAAAAAACCTTTCTGACCAAATGTAATTTGAGAGCTGGAATGACTTTTTCTTCATTTCTTTGTTTTGCTTTTGATAATTACACCAAATCCCTATAATAATATATTCTACACTGAGTTACTGATATGCACTTTCAACCTCAGTCCCCAAGCCCCACTGTTGTTTCTGACTGGGAATAACAAACACACTTCCTCCTTTATGTGCCCCTTGAGAAGTGACTAAATACAAATATTTATCGGTGCCTTCCCTGCTTGCATGCATCGTCCCAGATGTTGATGTTGAACCCACATTTCCCCCCTGTTATTTCTTGTTCCTGAGGGCTGTGCAAAGCTGATTGAGCTCAGGCTGGGACCTGAGGCCTGTCCTGCTGGTAGGAATGGGCTGGTTCCAGGGGGAGGGTGGCCTCAAGATCACTGCTAAGCCTGTAAATGACTGGACATGGAGCACGATGCAAAATGACATGTTGACTTCAGTCTGCAGGTCAGAGAGAAAAAATGTTTTCTCCAGTAACTTCTGGGCAATGGAATCTGTGAGACCTGATAACACCCATGCCCCTTGGTCACCCCATTTTTACAGACCTTTTCAGAACTTCTACAATTGCAGGAGGTTATAATTTGGATTCCCAGTTTAAGTTTTACTTTTCTATATCAGTTTTTTAAAAGCTGGTGATTTTAGTGTCCCTGGTGTCCAACCTGAACCACATGAGGAGGAAATCCAAGCAGCACTCTGGCAGCCAAACAAGGCAAGCAAAGCTCGTTTTTTTGTTTGGTTCATTGGCTTGGATTTTTTCCTGGTTTTTGATTTTGACCTACAAAGTCACTTTACAGGCAAGGAGTGCTTCAGACCTGTAGCACACTGAGGGCTCTATTAACTCATACAGCTGCTGTACACTCATCTAGATCCAAATCACCTATCTACCTGTAGACCTTCACTCAACTGGAGCAATATTTACTGTTTTCCTTACTGAATACTCACAGCATTATATATTATATGGGTAGCATGAATGGTAGATAAATCTAGGTTCTGGTTTTGACATTCAATGGTATTGCTAATAAAATAAATATGTTTCCAACAACTTTTGTATAAATCATGGTTATTTTTGTAGAAGATTAAACAATGGTCTGGTCCCTCAGGATATTCATGAACAGAGGAAACATTAACCACAGGGTCTTCAATGTTTTATAAATCTGCAGTACATTCCTGCAATGGGAAAATAAAACCCATGATTTATAAGCCAGCAGCCCACAGTAAGATATTTACTTTTGCAGAAACAGGGCTGCACATTAGGCAGGGCTAGTACATTTTGTTTATGAAAATCTTGGATATTCTCTGATGAGTTGCATTTGTACAATGAGTTGCACCTCTTTGTGCATGGAGGGTAATTTTATAGTAAATACATTATTTATTTGTTTGTGTGCAACAGCTGTGTCTCTGGACTTGCAGGTTTTGGGTTGTCAGACAAGCGGTGGATGCAGTGAACATCCAAGGAAGTCCATTATTCATAAACTTTTAATGCAGGACGTTTTAATGCAAATATAACATAAGGTATCCTTTATAATCCAGAGTATCTGGCAGTCCTAGAATGAGGCCAGGTCACATCATGCCTTGAACATGTAGCAGAGAATTTCTGTAAAGGCCAGAAGGCCAAAAAATCAATCTTGGGTTCAACAGCAAGATGACCCCACCTCGCCCTGTCAAGGTGGAGAGCAGGTTTGAAAGAGGTTCAATCTCACTGCACAACATGACACAAGCTTTCTATCCTGCCCACTGACCAGTTGTTTTATTTAAAGGTAGGTGAGAGTATCTGGTGTTTGTCCTTTACTAATCTGGATGATGTGGACAGTTTAGCCACCTCCACCGGCCTTGGCTCCAGATTGCTGTGATCTGCTCTTGCCCAAACTCTTAGGGTAGGGATACTAGGTCTCAGCTCCCAGGGTCAGTGGGAGTTCAGCTGCAGGAATAATTTTCTCTCATCTTTCCAAAATATGCACAATCACAAATCTCTTTCACTCGCTGTGGCAGAGAAATGACAAGAAAAACTGTGAACTTGTGAGGAAACTTCTTTCATATCACTATCTTAGGCAAGGCTGCTATTCACTGCTGGATTTGGTGCCACACACTCCCTTCACACAGCAGAAGGGAATATGCTCTGCTGGGAAAACAGGGCCATAAGGGTCATACTGCAGAGAGGTGCCTGGAAAGCGTGATTCTTGTTCAGAGGAAACACTGGGCTTTAGCTCCTCTGGTTTTCAGCCCAAACTGAAAGATGCTTCAACCAGGAGGACAGAGAAGTTCTCAGGCTGTGAGGCCCATGGCTCATCCCTGCCTACAGGAAGGACATCAGGCCAGTCTTCCCTGGAGCTACTGTAAGGTCCCTTGTGCTCATTTCAGACAACAGTTTTTACCAGCCATGTACAGTGTGCTTTCAGGAAAATTCCAGCTGGTCAGGTGGGTACCTGGGACCTGCTTCCCTCGGAGGCAGGTGTGAGACCTGTCCCAAGGATCCCAGGTGTCCATGTCCCAAGGATCCCATGTATCCATGTCCCAAGGACCCCAGGTGTCTGTGTCCCGATGATCCCATGTATCCATGTCCCAAGGACCCCAGGTGTCTGTGTCCCAATGATCCCAGGTGTCCGTTCTGATGATCCCAGGTGTCCGTGTCCCGAGAATCCCAGGTGTCTGTGTTCCAATGATCCCAGGTGTCTGTGTCCCGAGGATCCCAGGTGTCCGTTCTGATGATCCCAGGTGTCCGTGTCCCGAGAATCCCAGGTGTCTGTGTCCCAATGATCCCAGGTGTCCGTTCTGATGATCCCAGGTGTCCATGTCCCGAGAATCCCAGGTGTCCGTGTCCCGAGGATCCCAGCTATCCATGTCCCGAGGATCCCAGGTGTTCGTGTCCCAGTGATCCCAGGTGTCCGTGTCCCGATGATCCCAGGTGTCCGTTCTGATGATCCCAGGTGTCCGTGTCCCGATGATGCCGGGTGTCCATGTCCTGATGATCCCAGGTATCCGTGTCCCGACGATCCCAGGTGTCCGTGTCCCGAGGATCCCAGGTGACCGTGTCCCGATGATCCCAGGTGATCGTGTCCCGATGATCCCAGGTGTCTGTGTCCCGATGATCCCAGGTGTCCATGTCCCGAGGATCCCAGGTGTCCCCATGATCCCAGGTGTCCCGATGATCCCAGGTGTCCCGATGATCCCAGGTGTCCGTGTCCCGAGGATCCCAGGCGTCTGTGTCCCGATGATCCCAGGTGTCCGTGTCCCGAGGATCCCAGGTGTCCCCATGATCCCAGGTGTCCCGATGATCCCAGGTGTCCCGATGATCCCAGGTGTCCGTGTCCCGAGGATCCCAGGCGTCCCGATGATCCCAGGTGCCCGTGTCCCGATGATCCCAGGTGTCCGTGTCCCGAGGATCCCAGGTGTCCCGATGATCCCAGGTGCCCGTGTCCCGATGATCCCAGGTGTCCGTGTCCCGAGGATCCCAGGTGTCCCGATGATCCCAGGTGCCCGTGTCCCGATGATCCCAGGTGTCCGTGTCCCGAGGATCCCAGGTGTCCCGATGATCCCAGGTGTCCGTGTCCCGAGGATCCCAGGTGTCCCGATGATCCCAGGTGTCCGTGTCCCGAGGATCCCAGGTGTTCCGATGATCCCAGGTGCCCGTGTCCCGATGATCCCAGGTGTCCGTGTCCCGAGGATCCCGGCTGTCCCCCCGGCAGTGCGTCGTGGCGGCGGACGGGCAGCAGAGGGCGCTCCGGGACCGCGCAGCCGCTGGCGCAGCGCCGCCGGCCGCTCCCGGTTTCCCGACGAGTTCCCCATCCTCCGAATGCCCGGGAATCCTCCCGGGAATCCTCCTCACGGCTGGGAATGAATGCGCGCCTGTGCCTGCTCCTGCGAGCACCTGCACGCCAGAGAGCCTAGACGCGTGAGTGCCCGTCCCTCTGCGTACAGGTATCTCCGCAGACACGTTATTCCCACCCCTTCCCATGGCAGAATTAAAAGTACAAAGCCCGACGATGGAAAAAGCATCAAAAACCCAAACAAAGCCAAAAAAGACAAACAAAGCAAGAAAAACAAACCAAGCCAAATAAAGAAAAAGCAAAAAATGCCCACCCCAAGGAACCAAAAGAAAAAAATGCCAAACAAACCATAAACATCCTTCCCTAAAGCAGGTAGGGAGGATTGGAGGTTAAGAAGCATCTGCACAAAAATAAAGAGAGAAGTACAAATTAAATAAGCATATCTAAAAACCTATCCCAGCTTGATACAGTAAGACTTTAAGACATAACTGAATTAATTTAAAAGGCTGAGGCCCAAGCCTTAGGAGCACAGACTATGTACCACAATTGCACGGAGCCTATTCATTTTAGCAAGAGACATCAGCTTGAAAACTACTTTTAAAAATACCAAGAAGTTGCAATTGCCAAGCTGTTGTGCTTCCCCTGACTTGATGTCATTTAAGATGCCTCTTTCAGGTTTTGGAAAGTACAGATACAATTGTCATGTGCTGTCACTCAGGTTGCTAAAGTCAGCCATTTATGAACTAAAAGTAATTTGGAATTAATTAAACATCAAGGTCTGAGTGTCCATTTCTGCTCCATATGCACGGGTACTGTTCTGTGTGCTTTTGAGAGAGAGTTAAATAACTTTATTGCTGTGCTGCTGGCTGATTGATAGCAGAAGGCTGCAGCTAGTGCTTTTTGTTTCCACAATACAGTATTGTTCAGGAACATAATAATTTAGTGATACTGTGAGGTCAGAGCACTTACAGCTTATTCTCTCACTGGGCAATAATCTGAAGTTTTGCCTGGAATATTTGTGGGCTTTTGTGTTTTTTAAAAGATGCAAATTAATTTTTTCAGGGTATGGAGCAAAGCCTGATCTTAGCTATGGGCAGGCAACCAGTGCCAGGCAGACAGAGATGCTACTTCAGAATTGCTTCAATACAAACCAAAGCGTTGGCCTCATAAAGAAGCCTTTTTAAATTAGGTATGTATTTACTACGTGTGCTGTGCAGGCATCACAAAAGTAGTCATTTTAGTAGTCACATTGGTAATGTGACAGCTAAAGCAGCTGTTTTCACGTTTCAGGGCTTAGCACTATCAGCAGATGCTGATGGAACAGCCTAGAAATTCAAAGCACAGCCCAGAGTAGATAAAACACTTTTTATGCTACCTTTAATCTGGGGTGGAAAAAACCAACTTATCATTGTGATAGAGAAAGAAACTTTCATGTGATGGTGGATGTTCACGTAAATAGGTTTTGAGGCTGGCAGCTTTCTCCATGGCCATCAGGAAGATACTGCATCCAGGTGTTCTGGTCTGGAGAGGAAAAATGAATGGTAGGAAGGAAAGGAGGAAAAGGTCAATCCCACTGAACAGTTAGCCACAGAGCTGGAAGAATTGAGAAATCTGCCCAGTGACCCTGCAAAAGAAACAGAAAACATGATAGCTGTTCATTTTTGTGTTGATAAATTCCTCAAGCAAAGGCTGGAAGCTGCCAGCTGCTGGATTTACCACCAAAGCACAGCAAGCTGAGTGTTAACTCCGTGCTTCTTGACCTGGGTTATAGTGAGCACTTTGCTCCTTGTCACTGAAAATACTGATCAGAAGTGCTGCCATCATGTCACTGGCATGCCCAGCAACACTCAGACCTCCCCACCACCTGCTCAACAGCCATCCAGAAACTTATTAAATAAACCTTTGGATATCCCACCCCTCACTGGCTGGGTTTGGCAGGTGCAGCACAGCAGGAGCATTTTTATGGGGCCTCACCTTTGACTGTGCAGTCAAACACACCCAGCTCATATTTGTGTGTTCAGAGCATCTCCCCCACCTCTGGAGCAGCTTGGCTGCTGCCAAGACCTTTGTTCCTCTGAGGGAGCCCTGGGAACAACACTGTGGGAGAACATCATCAAGAATACTTCTGTTGCTGCATTTTCCCTTTCAGAGGAGCCAGAGATGTGGTACCAGCAGATCAGAGCCACCCCCCCTGCCCAAACAGGGGCACACCGTGTTGGCTTCTGGAGGCTGGCATTGTTGTTCATCCTAATTTTTGCTATAAGTGATTCAAAAAAGCAAGGATGGAGTCTAGAAGCATCTGAATGATCTTTGCTCCTGAAAAAAGGTATAACAAAGCCTCAGCTGCCTGGCTGTGAAGGGCACAGAAATCTCTCTCTAGTAAATGCTTCCTTTAGGTTGCAGAAGAAATTGTGGAGTACCACCCGTGGAAGTGCTCAAGGCCAGGTTGGGCAGGTCTTTGAGCAAGCAGCTAGCGACAGATGTCCCTGCCCGCAGCAGGGGAGTTGGACTTGGTGATCTTTAAAGGTCTCTTCCGAAACAAACCATTCTCTGGTTCTGTGAAAACCTTTTCACACGGACCCACTGCATTTTCACTGGCTTAAGTTTCCCCAGCACTATTGCCCCGGGGGCACCATTCAAGGTACTTCGCATAACAAGGAGGAGAGCACCCTAACAGACGGCTCCCACCTCCAGGGATAGAAAGGCTTCTCTGTGAGGGGCTGGGAGGTAACGTTAAACCTAAGTTAATGAATTCCCAGACGTCTCTCCCTGTGAGAGCAGTGTCAAAAAAAAAAAATCTGTTGGTGAACTTGGCTGAATGTATTTTAGAGTCCTGACAGTATCAGGGGCAATAATCAAGGGATCAGTTCTGTTGCCATACCTGTGTTTGGTTCGTGTCCACATGTCCATGCCCATGTCTGGACATGACTCTCCAGGTGCTCAATCTTGATTTTTTTTTTTTTTAAGATGTTTGGTTTTTTGGGGTTTTTTTTGTTTTGTTTTGTTTTGTTTTTTTTGGGGGGGAGGGTGGTTGGGAGTTTTTTGTGGTTTTTTTTTTTTTTTGTCATTTTGTTTTGTTTTGTTTTGTTTCTTTCTTTTTTTTTTTTTTTTTTTTTGGTGTGGAGTTGTTGGTATTCTAGGAACTACATCAAAACAAGTTAATTCATTTCAGACAGGTCCTTGAAGAGCCTGGTGATCAAGCAGTGATGAGTCAAGTCCTACAGTAGTGCTATTTTCTCCATCCATTTCCACTACAATGCTCTGAACTGTACACCAGGATCGGTATCTTTTCTCTTAAAAGTAGCATTTTTGCTGTAGGGAAAGGGCCCACAAGGTGGCTCAGGTGGAAAAGAAATGCAGAGTTTTTGATCTCTGGCGAGCACATATATATATTCTGACTGGGACAGAACTGTGCTACTCTAGAACAGCTGTTTGAGACTGTCCCAAGAGATGTATTGATTTGAATTCAGCTAAAGATGAAGAGGTGCAGAGTACCAAACCAGTGGCAATCAGTGCTGAGGGGGCCACATATTAAGAAACTAAGAGCTGAGAAAAAATAGCCAGGACACACAAAGAAAATTGTATCCGTGTGATCCAGATCTTAGGACTTAGCCCTTCTGACTTACCCACAGGTAGCTTCTCCAAAAATTAAATGTACACAAGACTGAAAAGCACACATTCTTTCAGCATTCTTCAGGGTCAGTCAAGGAAGTTTCTGTTGAACCAAGAGCTGCCTCTCATGTTTGCTAAATCCTTTGAAAGCCTATGAAGTAACTTGTATTATTATAAGATAGTTACAAATCGAGAATCCAGAATCACAGAATCACGGTATCACGGAATGGTTTGGATTGGAAGAGACCTTTAAGACCACCTAATTCCAAACTCCCTCTTTCAGTTTGAGGCCATTTCCCATTGTCCTGTCACCACGTGCTCCTATAGAAAGTTCACCTCCAACTTTGTTTTAGGCCACCTTTAGGCACTGGTAGGTGCTATAAGGTGTCCCCAGAGACTTTCCCACACTGAACAGCCCCAACTGTCCACCTGTCTTCACAGGAGAGGTGCTCCAGCCCTCTGATCATGTTTGTGGCCCTCCTCTTGCTCCTTGCTGGAGCAAGTCCATACCTCTCCTGTGTTGAGGACCCCAGACCTGGATGCAGTACTCCAGGTGTGGTCTCATGAGAGCAAAGAAGAGGAGGAGAATCACATTCCTTGACCTGCTGGCCACACTGCTTTTGATGCAGACCAGGGTACATGTGGCTTTCTGGGCTGCAAATATATGTTGATGGCTCCTGTTGAGGATTCACATCATCCAGCAGCCCCACCTGTGAGGCTAACAAACTGCTCATGGCACTAATTCATTATTTTATAAAGTATCATTAAGCAAGGTGCATTGTTTTTGTTCTCTGAGTGGATGATGGGACATTTAATTGTTGAATAAGTGGAGAACAATATGTAAGTCTGCTGATCTCAATACTGGGTAATTCAGGATTTCTATGCCAAAGAATCATAAAGTAATTTAGGTTGGAAAAATGCCTTTAATATTGAGCCCAACCATTGACTCAGGACTGCCAAGTCCGCTACTAAACCATGTGCCCAAGTGCCCCAAATACGCTTGATAGCAAGGTTTGAATTGCCTGACCAGGGCAGCATAGGAGGACAGCATTATCTGACAGTTTGCTTTGGTGTCCCAATAGGTGGCTATCCTCTTTGCTAACAAGTGTGGGTTGAAAGGTCACCAGGTGGAGAGTTTGGTAAAAGGAGACTATTCCTTAGCTAGCAAAGACTAACAATTGTCCTCTCAGCCACATGGTTCCAACTACAATATGCAAGGCTTTTCAGACGAAGCATCACAGTGCCTCATGTAACTTCCCTGAGACAAATGTAAATGGTCTAGGCAATAGCTTTTCTGTCTTAAATGCCTTGTTAAATGTCACTTTTTATAGTTAGCAGTGACAAATTCCTTCCAAAGAACCAGAATAGCAATTCTTGTGGATGTGGAATAACAATTTCTCAAAACTGCTGAAAAGGTAGCGATAACACATCAAGTCTCAAAGTTTAGAGAGTAATTGCCAGTGCTGTATTTTGGAAAGAGACGCCTTCAGGATATCAATTTTACTAAAAGGAAACAAGCATCTATGCTGGTTATGCTCAACACATCACTGAAAAAGCCAGCACTAGAACCAGACAACTTTTTCCCATCCACAGTGCAGAGGGTGTGAAGGATGCCTCACTGGGATGGTCACTAGCACAGCTGTGTTCTCACACACCCATTGCCATTCCTGCAGCAAGGTTGGTCATCTGCCTTCACCAGCTTCTCTCCAAATGCAAAGAGGCGGCTCAAGGAAAGCTAGCTCCCAGCACTGGAGTTCTCTTCCCTAGCAAACTGACTTGCTAAATGTTTTTAGGGATGCCTCATTCAAAATCTTCTGAACTGCTCACCTTCCATTCTCCCATGTACACCAGGACATTTCTTATCAATACAACAGGAAGCATTGATTATAGAGGTAAAAGATGCAGGGCATTGATTACAAAATATTCCAACAGATACACCAAGATGAAGAGACAAGAATATTTTCATCCTGGTAAGTCTGTAGTATTCCCCTTTGATGGTTCACCCCCTTCTCTTTAAACACTCAGGGGAGTGTTGAGGGGGTTCAGCAGCCTTCAATCGGGCAGGAAGCCAGGACACCAAGCCCTCACCCCCAAGCACGGTGGTGCCTGAGGGCCATGAATCACATCTGCTGGTCCCAGCACTGCTGCTGTGACACCCACAGTCCTGTTCCAGCCCCTGCTCCCATGAGTGCCTCAGACTGATGTCCCCCATGAAGTTCTCTTTCCCAATAGAAAACTGTTCTGCTTTATGCTAGCACTCATTACTTTGCATTACTGATTTGTTTTAGGGGGTCATGACAACCTCTTCATTTTCTAACCAAGCCAGTTAGCTGGGGCGAGATGAAAAATTGGCCACTTACATTATAAAACTGTCGTTTTTTAAGAATTGCTTCAAACCAAAGCCCTATGCCAAATGCATTTAGATGAGATTAACTAATTTTGCCTAACATTTTCTAGGCAGTATTTCCATAAAAGCAACACTACGAGATAGTAAGGATGCTGAGATCTGATAAATGACCAAAATAAGGGTGACTTAGAAATTACATTTCCCCCAGATGAAAGAAATCAATCAAGTTGGACTTATCTCAAAAACCTAGATCCTATTAGACACATAAAAAAGCAGAGTTCTTCATATGAAGGCAGTAACTACTCTCAATAGCCATGGAGTTTCCCTGAATTGAATTTTGGGGGAAAAAATAAGACTTTACAGAATATCTGTATTTTTTAGCTAAAGTGATCCAGACTGGCTCCAGGTACACATGGTCTCTGGTGGGATCTCTCATCTCCATGCAGACTGATAACCTAGCTGGGGGATAGCCACTCCCAAAATAATTTTTCTTTCCCATACAACTCTTCATGGTTATATATATGGTTTATATATCACATGAACTCTATACAGTTATATAGATGGTTATAAAGATGGTTATATATTTTACCCAACTCCAGTCCCAAACCCTGCCATATCCTCAACAGTCCCGGCCCCATGGGCTGTGGAGTGGCACCCACTATGCCGGGTGTGATATCATTACAGCTTCTTCACCTGTCCCTCCAAGGAGATAGGGGATAGGGATACCCTACCAAAGCTGTGTGAAAACTGATTTTCCACTGCTAATCTCAAAAAAAGAAGCAGCAAGTTGGAATTCTAGTGGGAAGGAGCACCCAGGAGCTCTCCAAACAAAGATGGTGGCGTGAGCTCAAGGCAGGGTCTTCACTGCTATAATTTTTTTGGAGATGTGGAAAGCATTTAGCCTCATCACTTTGTGGGGGGAGGGTCCCTGACAGGGAAAGGAAGCAGTGACAGCCTCGAGGAATCTGATAGCAGCAATAACTCTCTGGGGTTGACCTTGGCTGTGTGCATAAACATTGTGTGCCATCTATGGGGTGGCCAAAGGGCGTTGAGAACCCAGAGAGGGGCATACGCAGTAACAACTCTGTCAGATGCTGCCCCAGCCTCCAGGGACCTATGGCCCAAGATGTCCATGTCCCCAGCTTGTGGCCAAGCATTGAAACTGCTCTGCCAGCAGCTGGAGATGGCTGGTCCCTAGGTAGGCTTTCAGAACAGTGAGTGTCTCAAATTACCAAATGTGGTACCAAAAAGCGGACATGAAAATAAAACTATATATTGTATGTAAGTTGCTTCATTACAGACATTCTTCAGTTACAAATCTTGTAGCAGCAGAGGATCTGGTTCTTTGCATGCTGAAAGGACAGGCTGAGTCTTAAAATATTTACAAAGCTTCCAGGTAATGATTAAAATATGTAAGTGCCACACCTGAGGCATAAACAAATTGAATCATATTTCACATTTCCTGAAATTTTGCCATTATTTCCAGTTAACTGATCATTGACTGAAGTCTCTGGATATTCTGGACATATTTGTTTCACTCTTTACAGAATTCATAATTTTTAAACTTTTTTTTTTAATATTATTAAATACGGAGCTTGCTTTTTGTGTTTTCATGCAATCTTTGTTCACACAGTCCATAGATTTAAGACACGTTCTTTGCTCAAGAACAGATGTGTTCTGAGCTCTTCAGTGAGCGTCAGGGAATTTTTCCTGATGGGTGCATTCCCAGGACATATGAGGAACTATTTAACACAGAGCCACTTGCCAACCTGGAACACGGGAAATGATGGATCAGTGTCCTACATCAACACACATAATAGCAATCACATAAACCTTGTATGAGCGGGATGATGAATTATAGCATTTACAGTATGCAAAAGGTTGTTTAATTCTTTTCTTCCCCACAAACTCCTCAGTTAGCAGTAAATGGCCAAAAGTTAATGCATTGTATTAGCTCTTCTTTAGAAAATTATTAAAATCTTAGAATCTTAAATACAAAGTGTCATGGGTGGTAAAGACACCTCTAAGTGTTTTGAGCTAAGAAATTGTAAGGAAAAGAAAGGAGTGTAGTTAGTTAATGTTTCTCCCAAGAAATTCTTCCTTTCCATTTATTAATCATATCTAGGCAATTCCTAGCTTAGCAGTACATTCAAAGTAGATTACTTGAAACTAAATTTGAAGTTCATTCAAATTAGTTCCCCTATACCATAAAAAAGTATAAGGGCTGATCTTTAAATGAAATCCATGGAGAAAAAACAGTAGCCTGTATATGTGAGAATGCAGTTGAAATACTGGCACTAGCAAAGGATTTCTCAGATTTTTTTCCCTTATTTCTAGAGTTTCACTGGAAAATATGCTGTCTGACCTCCTGAGGGAGCAAAGCATCTTCTCCACAAATTATACTGGAGAGCTTGGAAGGAAAGCAGCCATTTGCTTCAGTGTTGTGCTCTGTGGGTTGCTAATTTGAGTTTCTGCAAAATGGAACCAGTTTCAAGTGCCTCAAATGATTCTTATCAAGTGCTGACATTTCCAGATAAGGAGAACATTAACTCCTATGTTGTCTTTCTCTGCAGCTTCAGCAGGCTGGTTCTTAGCCCTCTGCTAACCAATATCACTGCCTATTTACACTAGCTTTTGTTTTCAGTGCCAAGTGGCTAGAATTACTGGGAGGATTTCTACTCTGTAGGGAAGAACATGGTTTTTTATGAGGCAGAAGCAGTTCAGTAGAAGAATTGAAAAAGTGTAACTTTTATAGGCCTTGAGGTGAGGAATAGTGAGTGTTACAAGGAGTATTTAATAGGGTAAAGTCCCCTCAGGGATCTGAAGCCCTCAAGAGGCTGTTGAAAGAAGGAAATTAATTCAAGAATGTCTTGCCAGTCAGGTTATATGAAGAGGGGGTTTTTCTAGTGGCTGAGTGGGAGGGAGAGGAGTGATGGCATTCTTTAGCTATGCAAAGTGGGCATGGCTGAGCAGTTGGAGTCCAGTGGCCCCATTTGCTATGGATCCTGATGAATATCATGGCCTTTGAAGGTCAATGACAGAAGGTCAGGCCTGGTCTTTGTCCCACTGATGCTCCAGCCCTGCTGTTGAACTGGGGCACTGATCCTGCCTGGTCCATACATGCCAGCTCCTGGTCTGGGGAATAAGTGGATGCGCAGAATTAATGCCAAACCCACAGGCTGCACGAATTTCATTATGACTTGCTGAAGGACCTGGAGCAGCTTCTGCAAGAGCTGGTTAGGGAGTCAGCATGAAAACTGACAAAGGCCACCCCGGCTACACATCATTCTTCCCTGAGAAACTCTGCTGGGTTTTCTCAGAGAAAGAAAAGCACCTACAGCCTTTTGCCATTGGTAATAAAGCAACACTTCTAATTGAGTTCATTCACTGCAAAAAAAAAAAATCAGTCCCTTCCCAATAAATGTCAGGAGAGGTGGCATTTCATCACTTGTGTAATGAGCTTAATAACATCTAATGTTCACTTAATACTCTTATTGGTGGCTGACCACGAAATAAAGCCAGGTTGATTAGGATTAGTGGCTTAATGCCAAGGATAGCTGGGTTTGAAGATGGCCACTTTAATTTCCAGAGTTCATTATTACTGCTAGGATCTGGGGGTGTTATTTCTGTAGCAGCACTAGGAAGCCTTTGTTACTTACCATTGCATAAGTACATGCCAAAATTGTGACCATTGCCACAGGCAGTTTGTCACTGTGGGGGAAACACACCCTACTGACCTGATGGTACCACTGCTGAAGGGCTGGGATACTACTTATGAGTCTTTAGATTAAATTAAAAAAAATCCAAAAACCCATATATATAAAATAACAATAATAAAAATAATAATTATTGTTATTATTATTATTGTAGTTATTATTATTACTAACACGGACTGCGTTTTTCTCAGTTCAACAGATATTCCTCAATGAAAGGACTGAAAGACAAATGAAGCAAGAAGTTACAGAGCAGATTAACAAAATTAATGCTAATGGACACTCAGTCCTGGGAATTGTCTTTTGAGCTTGGAGTTTCAGCTGTCCTTTGTGCTTCAAACAGTTTATTGTGTTCATCACTTAGTTACTTTTTTAAGCTAAAAAATTAAACAAACCCTCTCCAAAGTAGTATCATACTATCACATGTGTATATAGAGCTCTTGAGGATGAGCACATTTATCTTGTTTTCTGGTTCAGTCTTGAAAATGCATTGCCAACTCTTTGCTGTTGATCCTACCCTGCTCCCATTAGCATGACTGCAAGCTCCAAAGGGGGTGCTGCACATCAAGACATCTGGATGAATTTTCAAAGGTGTGCATGGTGTTTATAGGATATATGAGATATCATATGTGGACATGTGAACAAGGGCCCTGATATAGTTGTGTCATTCCCTCACAACGTATATTTTTTCTGGTTTGAGCTGCATCAGAAGCAAAAGTGATTCAAAAAGCAGTTTGTTTCTGCGCTGGGATCAGTTTCCTCTCCTGTTTGACTGGCATTTAAACAAAGGCTGGTTTTGCAGGGTGGCCCTTATTACATCATACAGAACCAACCATCAAGCTGCCACGACATCACTGATTGCAGAGCATTGCTGCACAGCCTTCACTAATGAACAAAAGCAGCCAAATTCCTCCTAACACTGAAGAAGGAAATATTTCTCTACATCTGATGTCTTTCACTTCTCCTGCTCTGAGTTATAAATATTCTGGTGCATGAGCTCAGATGAATAATGCTCATACTACAAATAACTAAAGCTAAGGATCTTTATATTTAAAGGTGAAGAATCATTTCCTTTGCAATGTATTGTTTTGGTTTTTTTTCTTTTGTTTAACAGCATTCAAATGTGAACAAAACCTTCTATGAAGAAATTAGGATTATGGGGTTGTGGCTTTAATTTCAAACCTTGAAACTCAGGTATGGATTTATATCCAGTTTAAGTTTTAAGATAACGTTAATTAAAAAAAAAGGGGGGGGGGGGGGGAAGGGGAAGAGCCCTGTAACTCTGAATTATGTCAGCAAAACCCTTCTAATTGATTATTCTGTTTTCCAGCAAACTCATCAGTGCTGAGGTTTCTTTTGTCTTCTGTGCAACTCCACCATGAAGAAACTTTTCTGATTGCACAGTTCAAATCCAGACAGGGAATCTGAGATTTTATTGTTCCCCTTTTGCTAGGCTGTGGTTAGTAGCGGCTTAAGCAATGTTTCATAACCCATTTGTACTCTAGTATCTATCTCCTTGAAAAAGAAAGACAAGTTTGACTCTTTCACAAAATAACTTCTGAATTCTTCTCTTCTTGGCAGAGTGTACTAATTTAAACACAAGAATAAGAAATTGAGTAAACACAGGGAGGATCAGTTTTGAGTAACTGGACACTTGCAATACAATGCAGACACCTCTTTGTTTTGAAAGTGCTAAAGTAAAAAGGTAGATTTTTGCTTTGTTCTCCCATAAAACAATTTCGAGAAGTAATGCTAAGAAAATTATGAGATGTATCAGCAATAAATATCTCTGGCATATCGAGGGATTTATTCATTAGGGACAGTATGACACACAAATTCAAGACTGATGAGATTATTGGCGCTGATCTTGCCCGTGGCCATGTGCAGGACTGTCTTGTTACTGCAATTATTTAGCAGGGAGCCTTTCTCACCCACCTTTTAAATTTTTCTCTGCTAAAACACTGCAGGCCAAAACCAGTCATTTTGTATTTGGCTGTTACCTGTTACCATTCCTTTCTTTTCCAGCTAGTGAGCAGCTTAACCCCTGTGGTGCCTTCTCTACTTTTTCCTCTGGTGTTCACATTAAAATAAATAGTGTTTAACTTTCTGCACTTCTGAATGGGCACCATGACTGCTGGAAAGCAAAAACTGTAACTACTTTAAAGAGGCTACTACACAATATGTAGATTTAACAAGATGCATATCACTTGTTTCAAAGTTCCTCATTCAAATGCCTTCAAAGGTGCCTAGGCACCAACTTTGCCCAGTCACCAGCTCCAAAACCCAGGAAGTAGCTCCTGTTGGTGTGTTGCACATCAGTGCTTCAGCAAAGTGAGAGGAGCAGTGCCTTTAAAAGAGAGGGCTACTGCAGCAGTAGGTCTGGCAATTCAGTACAAAATAGGAACAAAAACAAGTTCTATCAAACAAGTTCTATCAGGAGAAGGCTGGATGATGTTAATTATGAGCCTACACAAACACTTAAGACTATGCATGACTGTTAATACACAATGGACTGTCCACATCTTCAGCAGAAGGCTTGGACACAGATCAAGCATAGAAAATCACTTGTGTTTTCAGCTTGTGCAATCAGTTATTTCTTCATTTTTAGTCAATATAAACTGCCTCCAGCCTTTCTTAGGTTTGTCACCCCCTAAATAACTTTCCTCACTCTTCAAGCATTTCTCTAAAATACTATGGGGATGGCCATTGTAATGGCTTTGAAAGAAATCCAGATAAGTCCAAAGACATCTCCATTTGAAGTACTGTGGGCAATACACTACCAACACATCCTACTGGTGGCAGCCTTATTTGTCACCTGAGAGACCTGCTCCAGAGCTGCAGCCCAGCTTGCTGCCTGTGCTGTGTCCCCCCTAAAATACAGGGTATGTGGTCTGAGAGAGAATGGTAGGCATGTAATTTAGGTCTAGATTTTGCTCCACAGCACTTGTGTTAAATATTCTAGAGAGTACATTTGCAACAGTAAACATCTCTCCAGTTATATTCAACCTGCACATCATGTACTTGCCAATTTAAGAAGCAGTATTTTCCAGTTCATTTAAGTGAGCACGAAGAATGAGTTACACCAAACTACAGACAACATTGGTTCACGAACAGGCATTAAATTTTCACGCTTATGGATTAAAGCCAAAGTCACTTTTCTGTTTGAACGTATCAGCACTTTGTTCCTGTTACCACCTAAGCCACCAGGCTCCAAATTCGACAGTTTTATCACAAAAAACTCCCCAGTCCCTCTGGCTGGGATATGTTTTGTGCTTTTCACCATCATGTACCATAACTGTGTCTTTATTAACAAATGCCTTCAGCTCCTCACTCATTTTATTAAGGTCTGGCTCCCACAAATACTTGGCATCTTCACAGCCTTGCTTGGCAGATGATGATTCAAACAGCTACATCAGACATGAACCTCCTTACATGCTCTTCTGTTCTCAGTGGCTTTGTATCACCTCCCAGACTGCCAGATCTCCAACCATCACGCTTCCTCCCTGCCTCCACGCCGCCCAGCTTCTAGCCCACTTGTTTTGTTTAGAACAAGAATTTACCACCCTTTAATTTATATCTAGCTGTTATATCCAAACCTGCTCAGAGCCTCTACTCATCTCCTGTTGTCCCCCCAGTTCTATCATTTAGGATATTAATGCAACAGTGGTATAGCCCTTCCCTGCAAAAACCTACTAGATTGGGCCAAATGGAAATACAAATCCTCTCTTCAAACCAGTTCTGTTGGAGACATCACAGCCAGACTGCATCTCCCAAACTCTGATACTCCAAGCACTCAAAAAATTTAGCTGCGTGCCTTTCTCCCAAAATGTCCTTTATGTGTTTGTTCTTCTATATTTAACTTTTACTCCTGATTTGATGAAAAGTTTTGTGCAATTAAAAAAACCCCTCCATCAACTAGATGGCAAATCCACTCCTGGGTTTCCCCATTATTGCAGTGGTTCACAGTATTAACCTTACTTATCTCCCAAATTCTATGCAGTGTAAGTCATGAGAAGTTTCCCCATGCTTGTGAAAACATCCTTTAATACTTTCCCATTTTTCCCCATTTTTCTCAAGGGAATACAGTGCTATTTTACTGCAAATGCTCACTGCTCAAAAAACTCCCCAAGCTGGCAGCACTGCCATCTTTGGCCAGTATCCCTCCTCCCCTGCATGCAACCACTTTTGTTACCTGTGGTGTAATAAAATCTTATCCCAAAAAAGCAGACATAATGTCTGCAGTGAAGTACCTCTAGACTATGCAAAATCTATGTTCAAAAGATTCCTTCTGTATACCATGCACTTGAAAAACTTCATAAACATCAAAATTGAAGCCCTTACATTTTACATCCATATATATGTGTTTATATACATATATTTAGATAATCATATATCATTCAACTTTTTTCCACCCCAAAATAACAGTTTATGAAGCAGAATAAATAGCACCGATTTGGCAAAGCATGATCCAACAGCAAGTTCTCTCACAAATGTTTTTTATTCTTAGTGCAGGGAAATAATTTCAGTCTGGAGACTGCAAAATCCATTTGTAGTTCAAAGTATTTTGTTAGGTTGCTTTTCACATTCAATAACTTTGAATATGATGAAATGACAACATTTCCTTGGAAGTTTTACACAGCTAGCAGTACTTCTACTTTCTGTCTCATACACTGAAACAGTGACTGTCAATCTATCTGCCTTTGTACATCATAAGTGTGCATAATAGAATAATTTAAGTTGGAAAAGACCTTTAAGATCATGAAGTCCAACTGTTTTCCAGCACTGCCGAGTCCACCACTAAACCATGTCCCCAAGCACCACATCGACGCACGTTGGCAACTCTAGCACTTGCCTGGGCAGCCTGTTCCAATGCCTGACAGCACCTTCAGTGAAGAATTTTTTCCTCATATCAAATCTAAACCTCCCGTGGCCCAACTTGAGGCCATTTCCTTTTGTCCTATCACTTGTCACTGGGAGAGGAGATTGGCCCCCACCTTGCTGCAGCCTCCTTTCTGTCAGAGAAAAAAGGTGATTATACAAAACTCAGTATTTTGACATTATCCTTAAACAAGATGCCAATTTAGCATAATTTAAACACAAATATTTCAAAGCACTGAGACAAAGATCAACGTGGACCTGCAATACAAGCTTTCCCTTTCACTAGCCTTGGTGCTGCTTACTGTACATGGCAAGTGGTCCATATAATGCTGAACAAAATATCTCAACACTTCATGCTGTGAGCATAGGTAGCTGTGCTGCCCATGCCCTTCCTTCACTTATATCCAACCACTAACAGCTGCCTTTACATCTTCAAATTTCATTTGCTTCATCCCAATCATTATATTTAACACCAAAATTTAAACAATGTGGTTCACACAAGTGAACCATTTCAGAACTGAATATTTAACATTAAGCCAAGAACATACAATGTGAGTAATGGAGTATTTTAAAGACAGAATTCAATTTTCATTGTATTTTTATTCTTGCTTCTTAATCAAACCCACATGGAATGCATTGTATTTAATGAAACTACAAGATTAATATTTCAACAAACCAGCCAGTACATAAGCCCACAACTGAGCATAAGTTGAAGAGTTTATTTTAAAATAATATTTTTGAAAAAGCCTTTTATGACAGAAGCACTCCCCTGCAGGCTTGGGCCTGCTTTCTCTTCTCTTTCAGGAGTGATCTCTCCCTGAACACTGAGCTTTGTCTCCCTGTATTATCCCTTGCTTTTCAGTTCTGGTTTGGATTTGTCTGGCTGAGAGCATATGAGGCTGGAAATCAAAGCTGTTGTCATCCATTTATTTCCTTACAATGCTGTTGTCTGAAACTTTTACTGTGGAGGACTTGTGAGCCTTCCCCTCACTGTTTAGGGCTCCACTAGTATTGATTCCTTACTGTGCAATGTTTAAGCACAGTTCCTCTTTTTTGGCAGCATGTCCTTTCTTTCTCTCTAGAGATAGTTAATTACAGTTTGCCAGCAATTGTTTGTGAGTACTGCAGGTCCTCATTGGGTTAGCTAACATATTTGAACTAATGAATTTATGTGATATAAGCCATAAGAATCCAGAATTTGAAGCCCATTTTTTATTTTCAAATTAACGCACAACATTAAATTTAAGTCCCATATTAGATTATTATAGTACTTGATGAACGTTAGGTTTAGGTACTTGTTAAAAATATATCAAAAGGCACAAGCTCCTCTCACACAGTCTAAGCGTACATAAGGCTCACAAATTAGTTTGGTCAATGCAGAGTCCAGCAGTTTAACACCTAGAAAAGTACTTAACAAGTCATGATCACATGGACATTAAACTTTACAGCAGAGCCTAAATCTTGCTCCTTTGGCAATTTCCACAGCCTCTTCCACCCACTACCCTCTGCCTTGTCCTCTCCCTGTTTTTTCTTCTCTTCCTAGATGTATCTACATCTCCTCCTGATCCCTCAAGCCATACCCACAGGAGAGTGCAGTATGTTACACAGCAGCAGCAAAGCAAATATTCCCCAGCATACTCGCTCTTCAAGGCAAGGACTACAAGAGTTTCACAACCAGTGTGAAATGCACCTTTTCTCCAAGCCTTGCTCTACGCTATCAGCTTCTTGCCTTGATTGCTACGCGGGGGG
This sequence comes from Motacilla alba alba, assembly GCF_015832195.1. Taxonomy (NCBI): domain Eukaryota; kingdom Metazoa; phylum Chordata; class Aves; order Passeriformes; family Motacillidae; genus Motacilla; species Motacilla alba. The sequence continues at coordinate 32,732,781 of NC_052017.1, forward strand.
AGTTACAGTGATGCAACTCCCTGAAGACTAAACATGAGCGACCTTGAAAAGGAGTCAGGGCAGCCAAGCAGATATTCTTTACTATTTGAAGCCTTCATATCTACCCAACATCTTCCACTGCAAGAAGTGCTCACCTCACCTACATTTCTGCTCTGGCAAGGTCCTTCCCTCTGAATGGAACTGTGGTTTGCCACACCTTCCCCCACCTTAGCAAAGCTTTTCCTTGTCGGAGGGGCAGGGAGCAGGTCTCACTGGCATTGCTGCCATTTGGTTGAGAGCTGCTATCACACTAGGAATATTTCGTCAGTCTGTTAACACTAGTGCACTGGGAAGGCCTTAGGCAAAAGAAATCTCTGAGCTCCAGTTGCTTCCTTGGACCCAATCATAACTTAAGAGCAAAACCACACTTTTAGAATTAGAGTCACTAGGCAAATGAGAATCCCTCTGCATTAAACACATATTTAATACTGTACTTGACTACTTATGTAAGTTAAAGCAAGAACATGCTTCTGATTGGATTCATTTTTTTAACACTCGAGCCAAGTAACACTAGAGTCAAAGGTGATCACTATGTGCTTTACATTACATTTATTCAGATTAATATTGATCTTCTGTAACCCTTCTCCCCCTCTGCTTTATTAATGAAAGGATAATTCATGTGACAGTAAGTAGCAAGAAGAAACTGAGAACAGGGAGAACACAGAAGGAAAAGGTTGAACAGTTTTCTGCATATAAAGCGAGGAAAAGAATTATAGAACCACAGAATCCACAGGTTGGAAAGGAGCTCCAGAGGTTATCTGGTCCAACCCCATGCTCAAGAAGGGCCAACAAAAGCAAGCTGCCCAGAAATGTAGCCAGACAGCTTTTGGATATCTTCAGGTATGGAGACTTTGCAACTTCCCTGGTTAAGCTGTAAAAGTACTTGGTCACCATCACCATGAAAAGGTACTTCCTGATGTTCAGACAGGCCTCCTGTCTTTCAGTTTGTGGAAGAAGACATTACAGGATGACAGCTGACTGCTATATCTATGCACATTTTTACAAACTACAACCATCTTTTCTCTGCCTCTTCCAAGGAAGCAGCACCTGAGGGAACTGTTACAGATTATCACCATTTTGGGATGTCCTATTGCAAGCTGGAAGTCAGTATAGCAAAAGTGATAGCACTCACTGCAATTGCACTTACTTGCCTTTATGAATTTAGACAGCTTCAAGTCACTCAGTTGCCAAAATGCAGAGTATTAAACAGCTTCTGTTTGCCTAAATGGCACTACCTGCACAACTTAAATATGCTACTGCCATTATTTTGCGTCTCCCACACTGTTAATGATGTTTCCAAAACCAGGGCTGCTGGATTTTACCATCCAAGTGGGTCAATATTCAGCATTGAGTCTTACTTTTGTTAAAAAGAGAAATTCATCCTTTGACTACAGCTGGAGAACATTCATGAGAGCTCTGCAACAGATCAAGTATTGGTGCAAGGATGTAGTTTCCAAAACTTGAAAGGTAACAGCCATCAGACAGGGTAAGAACTGTCTGTCACTGCACAAACAGGCAGTATTGCCTCATGGCCCAACCAGACTCAAATAAAGTGGCAATCATTCACCAATAGTCCCAGGCTGTTTCTTCACAAGGCCTAGGATTCTGTGTGCTCATTTCAGCAAGTTACTATATACATACATATAAACCAGCAAGTCATTCTTTTGAGCTGGCTATATGAAGCCAAGTTTCAGCTTCCTCACTCTGCAGCTAATTAGGATGAGGTTTAAGCACACCACCTCTAATATTTTAAATACAGGCTCAACCACTCCAAGCTATCTTCAGTAGTATTAGTAACAGTATTCCAAGAAATAAATCCTGGTGATAAGTAAAGATTGTTTGCAGAGTACAGTCAGCACAATGGGCACCTGGTTCACTTGTACTTTGTCAGTTACACAATGTAAGAAAATACCCTTATTTGAATGGCATTTGTCAAATATTTTTAACTTTTACTTCCCTCACAAAATAAAATTAAAAATACACCATGGATTGCTCTGCAGTTCCAGTTTCCACTTCTAAGAATCCACTCATTTATAGCTCAATGTCCTGTTTCTACCAGGCCCAGGTTCACCTTCTCTGGCTCCAGCTGCAAGGCAAATCCTTGACCTCACAGGGCCATTAACTCACCTCAAATACTGCTACTCTGCTTCCCATTCTGCAGCTGACAGATGCACGTAACCTTGTGTTGGTAACTCAGGTATCCTGCAAAACATTTCTATTCTGCTGTCCCAAGATTTTGGGGAAAGACCATTGCTACCACCAGAAACAAAATAAACAAGACTCTGGGAGCTGCTGCTCTAGGTGGGCTTTCAGGACACTTCACTTTATGTGGAGTTTCCTGAATATAGCTGCCCAGGTAACAGATAAATATAAAATATACCAGAGTTTTTGGTAGTCAGCTAATGACTTCCAATACTTTTATTTGTATTTCATTGAACTCCATGGTCTATTTATAAATTGTTTATCATACAGTTGCTAGAAGTCAGTAAATCTACTTCTGTTCCTAATAAAACAGAATAGCTTAGTTCCACGAAAATACATATGAAAGCCTTCTCCTTTTTATCCCTATTAACAGCATTTTTTTGGTACAAGTTAGGCTTTTGCTTAAAACTTCAGCTTAAAATCCAGTCTCTGGAAGCTACTCAAGTAAGTACATTCCTCAACTCTATCAGGTCCCATGGCATCCTGAGACTAACCGGCTACAGGATGTGCAGCTTGCCTTTACTCTATATTCCCTATACTCTTAATTATTCTCCCATCACAAAAAACCCCCAACACCTGAACTTGCACACTGACTCATCATCACTCCCAGCAGTCCAAGCCATGCCAAAATCTTGGCATTTAAGGAGATCCCAACCTGGAAGAGAAATTAAGGCATGAGATAGCACCTTTTATATTCTAAAATTTTAAGATGTCTCTTTTAAAATTCTGAATTCAAACTTCAGCACCTCTGTACAGATTTCAAGCACGTACATACAGCTGAATCAATACATACGGGGAGCCTGGGCCATGCTCAGATCCATTCAGCTTCAACCCTCAGAGTACTTGACAGCAAACTCCTTTCCTGTTCTCCACTTTGCAGAACAATAAATAGGCTAGTATCATTTCCTTTGCCTCTGCCCCTTCAAATAACAGACTTTCACTATTTTGGAAATTTGTGTAATTTACTCAGCATGCTCATTTGCCACTCTTCCAATGAGGGAAGGACTGTAATTGGAATAGACACTCAAGTGTCAAAAAGCACTAAAAAAATAATGCAGCAGTTCAGAGTATGCCTCCAGTGATGCACTAGAAGAGAAGGAGACAATTCCAAGCAGTCATTGGAAAATAACTTGTATGAATCCATTTACACAGTTTGGCATTCAGACTCTATATTAAATAGCATCACCAGTTCTTTTTCTATTTCCTGCATCATCTTCATCAAACATTACTGTTAATAGGTTAGCCAAAGCTTCATCTCCCATTCAAGGCCTCAAGCACTGCTACACACCTCAAGCTTGCCTCTAAAGTCTTACACTGCAAAGAGGTGAGAAAGTTCAAATGCCAGGGTACTGTCAGATCACATACATTTCAGTGCAAGAATAAAGCACAAAATCAGAAGCGCTAAGCTCTTTTCTAGTCCTATCTGAAGGCCACATGATTTCCTGTATCAAAGCAGAAGTGTCACCAAAAGGTCACTATTCAAGTATTACTTGTAGGACAGGAGATACAACATGCTGCAGACATGTGGCAAGGACAAGCGAAGGCTACCAAGAGGCCAAGAAATACCCACCTTACCTTCAGAACTGGTCAGCTTGACCACCAGGGAAGTAAAGCAAGCAAGAAATTGGCTCCAGCTGTAATGTGTTAAAGAGAAGGCAGACAATTCTTCATTCCCACTGCAGCTTTGCTATCTGCCATGACACCCAGTCCACTACAAGAGGTTTCAGGAGCCTGCCCCACCTCCAATGGCCCCTGCCCCCCCTCTTTTGGGCTGAATTTATACTGCAATAAGCTGAGATTCAAACATGTTACACTTACCCCAAAAGAGTAAGCCTATGCTCCAATCTGTGGGTTTCCAGTATATGGAGTTTTAACCACCAAACCTGAGTATCTAAGAAGCCTTTATAAAATCTACTGGGCCACTACCAACCCCCCCCCACACACCCCCCCATGACACTCCAAAAGGCTATTTAGTACAAAAATTGGAAACTGCAATTTGCATTACATATCCTGCTAGGCAGGAACCACCCCTAAATTAAATACAGTGAGACTTCAGCCCTGACAGTACAAGGTGTTTCCCTATAACCGCGCTGATTAAACAGTTTGCAGGCACCAGACCTCCAAGTCCTTTTTAGCAGACGTCACACTGCACAACATAAAGCAGCAGGCAATTGGCCAAAAATGGTTAGCAAAAAGGATTCCTTAAACCTCCAGCATCCAAATATAGCCCTAGCTGGTCACATGGGCTGCCATACAGTAAGTGCTCCTCACTTTACCTACCCTTTGATTAAACGTTTTGAGCTAAAAAGCATGTACTTAGTACAGCATTTCAGTTTCCAGCCCAATTCCATGAACCGTATAATCTTGCTGTACCTTCCACATTCAGACTGGCAGAAAGGAAAGGTTGATTCAGGTTTCTAGTGAGCCCAAGGGGGATAATTAGCTAGAAGAAGCTAACAGAATATGAGACCTCTAACATATATGTCCATATACACATATTTATATGTGCATATATATATAAATATAAAAATAAAAGCAACATATCTGCCATAAAATGCAGCTGCTGTAAAACGCTTCATTATTAGCATACTCTACAGCACATACTGAGCTTTAAATAAATTGTCATACCTTACTCCATCTGGCCTCTAGCAATATGTTTTTTCATATTACTCTCATTATGATGAAAGCAGACCAGCTGATTACCTCCACCTCACAAGACCTCCACAGCTTAGTTTACACATCAAGAAAGTCTGCAAAATTTCTGAAGCAAGGCAGGCCAGCTACTGTACCGTTGCCAGGTGTCAACTTGAAGAAAGTTGAGCTTGGCCCTTCTTTTCTCAGCCCTTAAAGCCACTGTCCAAGTTAAGTATTGTGCAGATGTCAAATAAGTTTACATTATAAAACCTTGCAACTGCACTAATAAATATAACTGTTACTTTTCCTTCCAAAGCCTTCCCCCCACTATCAGTGAGGATGAAGCTTTGCAGTACTCACTAACAACAAACCTTGTGATCTTTGAATATGCAGAGGCTTGAAGCTGTAGCTATTTCTCAACTGCAGCTGGAAATCTGAAGTTCCTAAAGAGAAAAAGAGCCCAGAACCAGAGGCAAGGCCTAAACCCTGAATTAGCACACTTACTGCATTGTGTTACAGCAGGGCTTGGTGGCAGAGATTTTTGCTAGAAGCGTGGAGACTTTTATCAAACTCAAGCCCCTAGTTAAGCTATCAGATTCTGCTACAGGCTTAGGAGAAAGCACAATGAGGCACAGCATCGAGCACGTTCACATACCCACCAGCACCGGCTCAGCTGCACAGAGCACCAGTTAGTTTCACATTTATGCCGGCAGCCAGGCCGGCCTGACTGCACTGAAATAACCCTCAGTACCCAGATGTTGCGCTATTTTTACCCTGGAAAAGAAAGAAAAGACACCCAACAAAACTTCAGAGCGGGAGGCCACGACAGCACAGACTTTATTCCGAGGCTGCAGCGCAGGTCTCGGCGCTCGGCAGCGCCCGGGCTCGCCATCCCCGCAGTGACGTGTCCACCTGAGGCTCCGGGGCCGCCGCCGCCGCCGGAGACAAAGTTCTGTAGTGCACTGACTGCTATCGTACCCAGAGTCGGAGTGTCACAGAACTTTGCTTCCGGAGGCTCCAGTCCTCCGCCGGTACCGGCGCCGGGGCCGCCCGCCAGCACAAGTTTCCCTACCTGGGAAGGGAAGGCGCACACGGTTAGAGGTGGGGAAGGGAGCCCCCTCCTCCTCCGCGGCTCGGCGGGAGACCCGCTGCCCGAGGAAGAGGGAGAAGGAAGCGAAGACATTTTTTCTTTCCTTTTTTTTTTTTTTTTAATAAATACCCAAAACGCATCCCCCCCCCCCCCCCCCCCCCCCCACCTCCCCCAACCCGCAGCTAACGGGCCGCCCTGCGAAAGCCGCGGCCGAGCAGCTGCCCGGAGCGCTGCCGCTGCAGCCAGCGGGGGCCGCCGCTTGCCGCTGACAGCCCCGGCGCCGCGGCCCTGCGGGACCCCGGGCAGCGCCGGGCATCCCCCCGCGGCCCCGCAGCCCCCCGCGGCAGCGACCCGAGCGGCGCCCCCCCGCCCGTCAGCCCTTCCCCCGCCGACGAGCGCAACAGGTCCGGCCCGCCCGGTGCCGCCCGCAGTCCCCGCGGCGGCGGCGGCCCCGTCCGGTCCGGCCGCGTCCCGCCGGGCGGCGGTGGCGGCCGGTGTCGCCCGCCCGCCCGCGCCGCGCGCCCGCCGCTCCATCTTGACTTTTGCCGACGTGGAAATTTTGGGTTCGGGGACGAGCCGCGCTCTTATTGGCCGGCGGCGGGCGGGGTCGGAGGTCACGGCTGCTGTCGCCGCTCCGCGCCAAAGCCGCCTCGCAGGCGGCCCCGCCCCGCCGCCTGCCCCGCCCGCCCGGGGGCGGCACCGCCCGCGGGGCCCCGGTGGCCGCTGCGGCCGTGTCGGTGCGGGGGGCGGCGCGGAGGGGAGGCGGCGGCGGCGTCTCGGAGGATCCTCGCCCCGGGCGGCCGCGGGACGGGGCTGGGGGCGCGGGGCGGGCTCCAGGGGCTGCCGCGGGCCCGCTGGGGGCGGGGACGCGGTGCCGGTTCTCGGTGCGGCCCCCCCGCTGTCCGCCGCCTGCGGCCCCGCAGCGATGCCGCCCCGCGCGGGTCCCGTCCGCGCCCGGCGGTGCCCGGCCCCGGCCTCGGCAGCCGCCCCCGTGCCGCCTGCCGCAGCCCCGCGGGCAGGGCTCGGGGTTGCCTCGGAGGACGTGCTGCCCCCGAGCGCTCGGTGCCGCGGTACTTGGGCTCCGCGGGCACTTCAGGTGTCCTGGTTTCCCTCCGAGAGAGCAGCCGGGGCTGTGCGGTGCCGGATGTGAGCCGGAGAATCTTCGGGTGTCTCCAGTTCCCGCTTGGCATTTGAAGGACTTTAAAAAGAATGTAACAACTTTTACTGAAGAGTGTGTTCCCTTTCCCCGAAGGAATAGCTGAGGGCATCTGTTGTCCGAAAGCAGTGTTTTCTGCTTTCTCTCGAAGGTTGTCAGGACTTCACTGGTTCTTTGTGGAACTAATAGTACAATAGTACTATATAGTACTAATGGTACAAAATTACCTAAACAAAGCTTTGAAAATAATTCGTGCGATCGTTTTTATCTCTTACACGGAATTAAACTTATAGATATAAATTAAAGTAATAGAACTTAAACTGGGTTTACTATCCAGCTTGTTCCCTAGACTCAGGTGAAACTGCTAGCACCAGTAAGTTTGAAACACTGTTCCAGGGCTCCTCCAGCCATGGAAGCCTCGACATTAAAAATGCTCTGTCTGTACTTGAGGCACTGGAGCAGTTCCAAGAGAACCGTTCACGGATATGAGCTGTGTGTGCATGCAGGTGTTCATGGGAGGAGACGTGCCAGCCCTGGCCTGCAGCGGCATCACTTGACCGTGAACTCCAGTGTGTATGTGGTCCTTGTCCTTGTGGGATCACAGCAATACCTGCAAAGCCAAACCTATGGATGTCATTTCAGTATCTGAAAGAGAAATAAACTGAAAAATGCTTTGAAATTAGGTCTTGTCTCCTTTAGCTCCTTTGTCTAGAAACAGAAAGGGCAAACCTTTCCTGAGCCTTTCTGTTGTGTTTAAGAAACATGTTCTTCCCTCCTTGCCTGCGCCTCCTCGGCGCTGTTCAGACATCAGCCCTATTCTGTCTTGCTGCAGCTTGCCATGGGCAGCAGTGCTTCCCATCTTCCTGTTGCCCCTCTGTCCCTGCTCCCTCCACATCCACCCTCTCTGCTAGGCCATGGAGAAGGCCCGAGCTCTGCCTCTGCTACTCAGCTGTGTGTACAGGAATATTGATTTGACAGTGAGTATGCTCTGTAAAAAAAAATCAATATTTCAGTAGATTGAGCAGAGTGTGCGGCAGTGTAATGGAGCCCAGCCTGCTAATGTAATGTGCAGGGGTCCTCATTCAGAGATTGAGGTCAGTCAGAAAATGGAAATGTGTTTTCTTATTTTATTGTGTGCTTCAGGTATAATGGAGGTGTTTATGTTCTAGTGTTTAACTTACAGCACGCAGTTACTTTTAAGTCATATACAACAGAAGGTCACATATTGCAGGCGACATACACAAAAAAGCATGCCACAGATATACAATCCATTTTTTTAAAGCTCAGTAAATCCCCTCTTGCCTTTATCCATTGTGTATCTGTCAAACAACAGTTGTAAGGGAAAATGCATAATTTTTGTTTCTGCAAATAAAAATAATGTTCTGTTGTTTGGTGCAAACTTGGCTTCTGATTATGTAATGAAACATGCAGTACTTAAACAAACTCCAGCATAGCGACATGTATCGAAGAGTATCATAAAAGGGGCATAAGTGAAAAGAGCAAGGGAGGAGAAATAACCAATGTATGACACAAATCCAGAGTAAAAGCCCCCATTGATTTTAGTGGACCTGGGATTTTAGCCAGAATGTACTCCGTGATGCATTTTCCACTTTTTAAACCATTGCATCATGCCTTAAAATGTAGCAAAAGTAATTCCTGAAATGACATGAGAAACCACGGCATTCTCAGCCTTAGAGTCAAGATTAGTGTAAGCTAACTATTGTTTCACAGCTCTGGGGACATTTGATATGGTTTTATCTCTACTTAATAATTTTATCTGCTGGTTTTGTCAGAGGCTATTTCTCATCCACCAAAATCTCTCACTGCAGCAGTGAGCACAGATCTATACAACAGGCAGCAGAGTTTTATGTTTGTGCATGTTACAATGCTTTGTGCTGAATTTAGCACACATTTCAAGATGCTACGGGAGCCCTCATGTTCAGTAAAAATGCAAAGCTATTTATTCTTTCATCATTCACGTTCTTAATTGGAGACTGCTTTGGCAGTCGTGGCTGGGGAGGCACGCAGGGCTGGAGCAGTAACATCCTTCAGTTACAGCTCTGGTTTAGGACATGACTCATGGAGAAAGCTTCCAAATGTAAAATACTGCTACCTACAAATGCACATGACACCGGGATTTCTCAGAAGTTGGTTGATATTCTTCAGTCACTGAACACAGATTTCTCATATATGTTTTACTGTTCTGAAGAAGTGTTTGTTTTAGTATTAACAGCTGCTGGAAACCTGTGCATTCACCACTCTTAAAAACACACCTCAAGACATGCAATATGTCCTAAAATATTTTGGCTACAGTTTAAAAAATAATACTGTAATAACATAAAATGTAAAAATACATCAAAACCACTGTGACATAATATTTTACTTGATCCTAGAATTCTCTTCACAGTACAAGTATGATAAACTGCAATGGAAGTATTATTCCAAATTAAATTAGAAGATAAGTCTCATAGCTGAAGATTAAGAAATAATAATTAGTCTTGCACTTTACTTTAAGAGTCCATCTGTTTTGGCAGCATGATTCCAGCTAAGAAGATTCAAGGAGGTGGTTACTATGTGAGACAGACAAAAGTACATGATAGAGGGGACCAATCTGTGATGGTTTGTAAAGTAAAGCTGAACAGTATTTCACAGAATGTTGGTTTAAAAGGTGGGAGAATTTTATGCTATAATTTACTTTTATGAACTGAAGACTCTGCTTTTCAAGCACTTTTGTCTGCCAGCTTTGTGAAATAGTAAATTAAGGGTGGGTTTTGTGGGTTTTTTTTGGTTTGGTTCGTTTGGTTGATTGACTTTTGTTGTTGTTGTTGTTTTTTGGTTTTTGCTTTTTTTTTTAAGAAATTAGAACATTATAAGAATTAGATTTTAAATCTAATTGAACACTGGAGTTATGCTGGATGGAAAATTAATTTTCTCATTAGTTGGAGAACTTTTATGGTATTCGTACAATAAGTACTCAGCCTAAAGTATCAATCAATATTATAGAATTTTTAAAACAAATGTAAACAATTTATATGATGACAATTTGTAGCATTACTTATTGATAGAAGAAAAATGATACATAGAAACTCAGTGCCATATAATTCTAATTCTTAGTTGGTTATTATCTGAGATTGGTCTTGATTAAATATGATTTGTGTTATATCTGTGTAATTCTGGTCTTCATTACTCTAATAAATGTGCATTAAAACTGCATTATAATGTCCTAATTGTGAAATTGCCATTGAGTAAATTAAGGTTATGAGTATTATAATGCAATATTTTACTGAATGTTTTATTTCCTAGTGCTTAAATTTCCTTGCATATTGAAATCATAAAATTAATTGTTAAAGTTAATAAATAATGATAGATAGTCTAAGTCAGCAGTAAGACAGAGAAGACTTACTTAGGTTTCCAGAATTCCTATTCTCTCCCTAAAAAATAGATAAAGTAGATACTTCTTTCTGAAATTGTAGAGATGCATAACTGATATGAGTATAATTTTTGTAGAACCTGAACATTACTAAAATAAGACAAGATCAAGCATTAAATCAAAACTTGAAGATGCAAGGACATAATGTAATGAACTTTCATTTGAGGCCACTAGAAATCTTTCTATTGACTTTAATAAAAGTGTTATCAATTCATAATGTGCTGCCATCAAGTGTATGATGATCCTGCTCCATTAGTTAAGTAGCTAAAGCTCATAACAGCTTATATGTTAGAAACGTGCAGAATCAAACCCTGGATATCTCCTAAAAAACCTGCAAAGAGTCAGAAGGGCTTCATTTACATTACAGATCCCAAATGGAGTGACTCTCATCCACATTTTAAAGAATTTGTGAATGGATCTGCAAGGCGATCACTGCAGGGTTAGTGTAACACTATCTGCAAAACATTAGTATTTTGGAAAACAGTGGTCATTCCAAAATATGCTTTTGTTGAGCATTAAAATGAAATTAGAACCTTTCTGGAAAAAAAGAAGCTCAACAGGCGTAAGAAATAGAGAAACCAGCAAGAATACTCCCTTTTACCCTGTTTGATGGTGTTCAACTTTGCATATCTGGCCCAGAAAGAGATTAACCCACTGAACTGGTGGGGTTTGAACCTCTCTTGCCCATTTCCTCCAGGGAACGCCTGAGCACTAAGCAGCCATCTGCTTTGAGGAAAAGAATGGAAAGTTTTTCCTCCTCTCTCTCTCTTTTTTTTTTTTTTTTCTTCCAGAAATTCACTTCTGAATCTGAGAAGCTTTCTTGCTGGAACAAATATTTTCCACAGAAAGGTTCCATTTCATCAAGTCAGCATTTTTGCATACAAACAAATAGACTGTGGGAAAATTCCCACCAAGCTTTACTTTGCAGTCTTGCAGAAAACAATCGTGCAAGGGAAAATTATAGGAATGGCATTTACAAAGGCATACACATATGGTTCTCTGTTGAGTTCAAACACAGTGACGTGGCAATATCTAGGACAAAGACTTGAAGGCATTTAACCTTTCATTTTTAGAGCAGTAGAAATCTCTGATACAAGAAAATCAGCCAGAGATAAATAAACAAGCGAATTCTGTACCATCCATTCACAAGCCACCATTTATTCAGTTTATAAAAACTTCACTGGGGATTGTGCTGAAGCTTGTCAGCAGAGTCTGCAGGACCAGGACTGAGAAGGACTACTGACGTAACAGGCCCAAGTGTCGCCCGCGCTGTGTCCTAGAAATGGGAACCGAGGGTCATACAGCTCAAACTGGCCGACAGCTACTTGTGTAAGTAGTCTCACTGAATTCAAACCTGCCCCAAAAAGGCACTTAACAATCTTCTGGCTGCAACAATGTGAAAAGAAGGTAAATAACTGGAATAAGAGCTATGCGGGCAGGCTGTATTCAAATGCTTCTTGCAAAAAATGGCTGGGATGATCATGAAGTTACCTACTTCTTCCATCTGCCCTACATTCCATTGGCAGTTCAATATAAACCAGTTGCTTTCAGACTGATGGAGAAGAACTTGCATAGGGTATTCCTGTGGTGAAAGCTGTAAAGGCATGCACCATCACTGCTGTTTCTCCTGTGGCCTCAGTGTTTGAGTGCTACATTTTCTCACAGAATCATAGAACATCCTGAGTTGGAAGGGACCCACAAAGATCATGGACTCCAGCTCCTGGTCCTGGACAGGACACCCCATGAGTCACACCATTGACTGAGAGCATTGTCCAAATGCTTCTTGACCTTTGTCAGGCTTGGTTGACTGGCTGGTGACCATTTCCATGGGGAGCCTGTTCCAGTGCCCAGCCAGCCTCTGAAGAGCCTTGTCCTAATACCCAACCTCAAGCTCCTCAAGCCTAGCAAATCTCAGCTGGTGAGCAAGGCTGAGGACAGGAATTCATGTGGCAAAATTTAATGAATAAATGCTGGTAATGCAACTTGCAACTGCAGACTAGTTGAGAGTGCAAAGAACGTTAAAAAACACAACCCCGTCCAGCCTGCACACACATTTTCTCTGGGTAAAAGTAATGTCATTTGCAGATACTAGTCTTGTAGGGAGGTTCTGTAAGCATTTGGGAAATGAAAACTATTCTTACATACTGAACAACCAAAGAAGATAGAGGGTGGTGGAAAAAACATATGTGACAGTTGTGTTGTGCGACAGTTTTTCTTATCCTCCTCCATACCATTTGCGTGGCAAATCCCTTCTCTTTTTTTCAGTTTTTCCTTAACTTTTAGGGTCTTGAGCACAGGAACAAGCATAAAAAATAATATCCAGTGAACATTAAAAATCATAACATCTCTACCACTTTTATTGAATTTCTATTGTCTATATCAAAGCATGAATTTGGGGAAGGTATGGTTATGCAGGATAAAGAAACAGAATGTTTAGCAGTAGGCCCCATTCCTCAGTCTCTTTAAACACATAAATCATGAATTCTCAAACAATCTTTTGACACGGAGGGATTTGATTAGGAAAAACCTGCTCTAATGGAAAGGTTTTAGCTAGCTTGGGATGAAAGAGATGCTATGCTTCCTGGTGAATTCTGGAGCTGTGGGTCTTCTTGGGTCATACATTTCCAGCTCCCTTGGAGACTGTCGCAGTGCTGAATGCTCAGCAGCTTTGGTATTCATCCAAGATGCAGCGTGACTGCTCCAGAAGGTACTCAGCTCCACGATCGTATTTGAAACATCAGCTCCTGTCTCTGAGGTAGCAGGCTGGGTATGATGAGTCGGAATCCCACTGAATGAAGCATCATACAGCCATCCTTCAGAAGCCATCTGTACCTCCTCCAGAACACTGTGGCTTTTCATTAGCAGTCTGGGAAGAAGAAATGCACTCATCACACCTCCTGGGAATTTCTGAAGAATACAGTTCAAAAGTTCCCTCTTCCACTATTTCCTTACTCTAAAGCAGGGAAAAGTATCTTTGTCCTGTCCAGATCTTGAAGAGATAAAATGAAGTTTGGCACCTTAATTTCAAAACATTAACAATCGCTTAGACTTTCACTTCTGCTCAGACCTGATTTATGGTTCTCACCTTGCAGGACATATAATTCAAATCACTATCCACTTAGGTCCACGGGAAGAATCTTCAGGCCAAACCATTACAACAACCCATTACTCTTCTGGCTTTTCTACACCACCAGGAAATGTCAGTGAATGCCAAACTTTTGCAACTGCAAATAAAGGGAAATGGATATCCATCTCTACCATTACTTTCATAATTAGTTGAACAGGGAAAAAACAATCTTACCAGGAAATCCTCACAAGTCTGAACTACATCTGTCAGCCTTGCTTGCTTGCCAGTTCTTCTGATGAACGACAGGAAACATATTCCATCTCCAGCACAGATTGTTCAGAGGACACAAGACAGGCTTATTAGCACTGTAACCTGCAGGCAGTAGGCAGACACCAAAAACCTTCAGTAGGGTAGGGTAGAACAGATGCAACCATATGGGCTTGCCTGACGCAACTGGATTGTGTATTCATGTTCATGTTGATCATACAACCCCGACTGTGGCTCTTTATCAATGCACATGTGACCTCGATAGAGCAGGCTCTTAGATCCCAAGCTCACGTGCCTGAGAAACCTGGATAGTGCAGGTTCTCCTGCATGCAATTTCCTAAGGAACTGTATTTCTTCCATGCTGGAGGGTAACTCTGCAGTAAAACTACTAATTGATGCAGTCATCAGATATTAATAGTCATTTGAAAGAGTGGTGTAGTTGCTGTGCAGGACTTGCTAGGCACAGTAAGTCACGATATGAATATATCACTTTTTGAAAACTATGTGATTTTTGTCTTGCAGTAGAAGACACCATGAAATGTATTAAAATTAATATTCTGAATAGCTGAATAGTGTATTTGAAATTAAATACATCAGAAAGTAAATGAGGCATATTTCATGGGTCTGGATATTTCTGTTCCCTCTAGCTAAATTCCAAATCATTAAATGGAGAATTTCACTAGGCTTATTAGTTTGTTATCTATAAAACTTTTAAGAAATTTATGTATGCCCCACTCAGCTGCTTTCAAATAAAGGCACTAGAAGCTGTTTGACTAAAGGGTTTGGGTTTTTTTTTTCTCATTGAAATCCATAGAAAAATTTAGGTTAATTTCATCAAGTGAAGGAGGCAATCTTTATAAAAGATTCCTTTTGAAACAGGTTTCTTGGAGTCCTTTACTGTAAGAAAAATATTGCTCTTTAGATCCCACCATGGCACACTCCTAATTCTATGAGATAGGAATAGCCTGTCAAAATTCTGAAACACAAGGGGATCCTAATCATGAGCAGCTTGTTCCAGCTAGAATCATATTTCCTATGTGGCAGGACAGCAGTGGGCTAAGTGCTTCATTTGCACCTCACAGAAATGTGCTTTTCCTCCCCAATTTCTCAGCAGAATTCAACAAGACACTTCCTCTGGCCCTTAGCAACAGCCCTTAGCAAGGGCTGACAGAGAAGTACAAGCAGCAAAGCCAGGACTAGCAAAGAGCTATTGATTCGTGAATGAAAGAGAACATTTTCTGAAATAAAAAAAAAAAAAAATCATCTAGTCACAATAACTCTAGGACAAGTCTAACTTTAGTGACTAGAAGCAAAAAGAGCAGGCAACTTGAATTGACATTGCTCATGCTGGCATTCCAAGGGTAATATTTTCATTATGATAAAATGTTCTTTGACAATCTCTCCGGTGAATTGGGCACAAACATGCTTTTCTTCTACATTGGTCCTGCCTATCTTCCTGTTCCACCTATTTTTATACTGCTAAAAAATATTTGTGTAGGCAATGTAAACAAAATCCCCTCTTCCATGTGTTACATTCCCTTGCTGTTTATCCTATACTGGTAGTACAGGACCAGCAAGACAGATTATAATTTAGTTTCAAATTAATTTTTTTTGTCTTCTTTTCAGTCTCCCCTCAGAAAAGGAACAATAAAACTTGCCCAAAATGCTAGTAAACATGTAGGACCTGAATGAAAGTTCCACAGCACCCCTTCCTAACAAACACACCGGCAGAGGAGCATACACACACACATAAATAAAAACATATTTATGGAGGTGGACAGGCAAGTGTGTTTTGTCCAGAGAAATATTTTTGTGTGCAATAATATATAAAAATCAATGCAAATTTGCATATTATATAAAATATATGTATATAAAATTTCTTCAGCCATTTTAAAACTCTGATTACCAAAGACAACATGTGAAAAGATGTGATTAGAAATAGTCACTATGGATCTTCATCATAAATTTCCATGGGTTTTTTTGCCCATCCTAATCAGGTGGTAATTTGTCTAATTAACGTTTTTCATAGGAGGGAAGTAGCCTGTGTGCTTTTCAACACCGCTCCAAAAATATATAGCAGTATTACGTGACAAAATGCATTGGCAGCAGATATATGACTATTGCTTGTTATTATAAAGCATCAGCTGTGCATTCATGGGCTGCACAGAAGACAGTCTCTGACTAAAGTCCTGTAGAGTCTCTGTAAAGATTTATGTGATTTTTTTTCCTGCAGCTTATGATGTGGCAGAATGACCGATTTATGATGTGGGTGGAACTTTGTTCAGCACATGGAAATGCCTCCGCTCTCCAGATTATGTTCTCCTGTGGTAGGCAGTAATGCTTTCTGCCCTCCATATGGACACCATGTGCCAGCAGACACCAAACTGGTATGTGGGTTAAATGTAAAATAACCACAAGAGCTCCTGAGCCAATAATTACAAAGCTCCTTTTGATATGGTTAGTGTATCATTATCTGTACTGTGCAATAATAAAACAGAGCTCATGTTGTCCCTCTCTTCTCCTTCAGTAGCTGCAGAGCTCGTTGCAGAACTATCACACACAATTGATGTTCACAAAATGCTTTCAGGAATTGTCATAGCAGCAGCAAAGAGCACACCAAAATCGCAGTTCTAATTAGATATTAGCTTGAATAAAATACTGGAGAGGACAAAAAAAGAGGCTTATTCTGTGCATTCACTAAAGACATGTATCTTGTATCCTGGTCTGAGCTGCTCAGGCTCTGGGGTAGATGAGCTGGTTTGGAGGGCATCTCAGGTGTTAAAGAAGTCCCTCTGTCCATTTAAAGCCTAAATTATCAAGTTTAGTTTCTGTACTTGTGTGTTCAAGGAACACACAGCTCTGTAAACACTGCTAGTTCCCACTTGTATCCAGGTGTAGTTCAAGGCCAGGTTGTGAGTTATTTTATAATTTTGGCCTTGCCACAGGTATCTCAAAAACTAGTCCCTGTGGTTTTACCCAGCAGCTGAGATAAACTGGGATTCAGAAGAAAATGCTTCCTGGATATGCTTAGCTGTAGGCTTAAGACAGGCTTGTTCTTAAGTAAAGAGCTGATGAGTGTTGCTTTGCTTTGCTGCACTAAATCCCACATTTTTGCAAGGGTTTTTTATAGACTTGAGATTTAAGAGAAGGTAGAATTTAGTGGGAGGGATTTGTTAAACAGGGAGTGCTTAAACTGTTTTTTCTCTTACACTTGGCAAATATGGATTATTACTTGTCACAGTTCATAATGGTATTTTATGTGTGATTTTAACTGACCTGCTATGTTAAATGAAAACAAACGAGACTTGTCACTCACTTGTCTTCTGAAAATGTGGTTCAGAACATTCTAGCTGTCTGGGGCAGGATGGGCTTCCTGCTCATCTTCTTGCAACATCTATAAAGCAGTAGATGAGCACAAATCTGTCTCTATCCAAAAATGTACAAACATTCCCATTAATCAGGAATAGAGAGGGTGGTGCACATTCAAAACCCAGTTAGAAAGTAACGCACTTGAACAGCAAATAGGGTTTTCACTTTTGTTGCCTACTTGTCATTCGTAAAAACTGACAGTGTTCCAATGAGCTTTACCATTTTTCTCCTTATAGAGTATGGAGCATATTAATATGTCATTAATTGTAGTGTATTAATTATTCATTATGTTGAATTAAATAACAAAGAAAAAGTATGTCTGGGTTATACAAAGGAAAGCTATGTGTAAACATAGATGTGTACAGGGCAGGGTCTAAGAGATCTGCCCTTAATGCTCTGTAAAGGGCCATCGTTTTTTCAATGCTTTTGGTGTTATTTTTTGGTCAAGGACTTGCAAGGTACTCCCTGTGATCAAGGGAGTGAAGGACCTCTCAGTGGCAGCTCCTCCAGCTGTGACTTCCACCTAGGCTGCACATTGTGGGCACTGTAAAACCAGCAACATGACGCTTCATTGACAACCGCGCCACACATCAGGGGAGGCTGCAACTCCTCACATTTAGTATGAAAAATTCCAGCTCAGCTTTAATCTTCATTAAGACTGTCAGGCAACACTTGCAAAAAAAAACCTCCAAAACAAAACAAAACAAAAACCCAAACTTTCTGCTTTACATTGCTAATTTTCATGTAATTGCAGTTGTATTTGTATATTTGTAACTAAAATGCTGACCATGTGATTTCTACCCTTTTCTTTCTTTTTTTTTTTTTTTCCCCAATCTGTTGTAAACCAGTCATTGGTTTCCTGACCCAGACGGCTCCCACGGGTATCAAACACCCTCTGAGTACTAGATTTTTGGACTGGCTTTCTGATTTGGCTGACAGACATGTGAAATCACACACAGGGAAACTGCTCCAAACCAGGTTGGCAGAGACTGAAAGCTACTACTATTTGGAGTCTGTCCAGAGATAGATGGGAATTACAGCAGTTTTGTAGTCTCAGTCAAGTTCCTGGCTGACCAGTATCTGCATCACAAAGCCACCACTATACCCTTCACTTGGCAGTAATTAGTACTTTGCTAACAACCTCCATGGGGAAATGGCTAGCAAAAAGCACAAGAGAGACCAGAGAGTGAGGGGGCAAACAGCTGAACATCCAAAATAGCTACATGCCATATCAAGAATAAGTTGAATAAAGAGGAACACTCATAGTATTTGTTTACACAAATCTGTGACATCATAGGGGCCACGAAGTCCTGATGGAACAAATCAAGGAACTGGAACAGGGACACAGGTACAGCTTTTTACATGAATAATTGCTTTCCATTTCAGTGAGAGCTAAAAAGGTGTCTTCTTGGCTACCTTTGAATTAAAATGAGGGGGGGAAAGAAAAATATGTATGTCTTGTTGGATGTGTTTTGGAGAAAACTAAATCATGGAGAAGAAGTAGTACATGAGGGTCTTCTTGCTTGAGCAACTCATGGAGATGTTCAAGAGTCAACCTTGTCTCTACAAGGCACTTCAAATAGCATGACATCCTCTGAAAAGCAATAAAGGAGGACACAGACCTTTGCCAGGGCCTTGGAATACACTGAGGGCAGGTTTTCCCTCAGAAGGTATGGTGTGAAGAGACATAATGTTTGGGGACACAGCTAAACTGAATGTGATTCAGAAAATTATGAGGGGTTGCTTAAAAGGGTGGAAGATAATCTGGGTGAAAGAAGGAAAATATGAAATGACAGACCACTATTTTAGGAATAGCCTTACTATTAGGGATCAACTACATAAGAGCTGATTTCTAAAAATTCGTAAGCTGGTGTGGAGGCTCTTGAGAAGATAATTGAAAGGATAAAAGGGTAGGGGACCACTGGCAGACACTGGAAAAAATATTAAAGGTTCTTCAATAAGCTGTTCAGATACAAAGGGAAAAGAAAGCACAATTGCAGGTTGATATGGTATTCTAAGGCATTCTTTAGGCACCTGGAAATAAAAGTCCTATAGAAATCCTGGAAAACCAGGACACCTCTCCATGTCTGACTATAAAATATGTAAGGACACAGCAGAACATTGGGGCATACAAAGAGTTACAAATAGTAGGAGGCATAAAAAGCAACCAGAAAATGCTCCCAGAACAAAAGATGAGGAAAGTACAGCAATATAGAGCAGAGAGAGCAAATAACAGGCTGCACAACAGAGGCAAAGCACCCATTGTTTCAGTGTTCACTAAAGAAGCTTGCTATGCACAATGCCTAATAAAATTAGTTTAAACAAAAGAATACGGGGTCAGGCCAGGGCAGAGAGGGAACAGTTAGATATGCTTATCTAAAATATTCAAGGCCAAACCACACTCACCAAGAAGTCCTGGAGGAACAAGTCACAGTGATGTCTGAGCCATTAGAACTTGCCTCAGAGTGTGTTGGCCTGAGGAACAAGGGGGCAATTTAGGATGGAGTAGAATAGATCTAAGTATAATTATAGACCTAAGTATAGCACAACACCTGTCTGTTGAAAGAAGAAAAGGAATCATAGAACAGCCAGCCTACCTCTGATGCCCAGAAAGAGACTCCAGCAACTCCCTGCACAATATACTTACAAACCCTTTGAGGAAAAGGTGTTTAAAAATTAAAACCAAGTCACACCAAGTCCAATTGATTTCCTTCATTTCCCAGATAACTCACATGCATAGCATTCAATATGCTGTATCTTTGCTTTAGCAAGGGTTTTGGCATGACCCTTTGTGACATCCAAGTCTTAACTGCTTAAGTGAAAGTAAAATCACTGTCTAATGGAGTGTACACAAAAAATTGCAGACACACATGCGTTTTGTGGCACACATGGGTGATAGTTTAAATGTGATCTCACCAGGAGATCTTGTATACTTCTACTTATCTACTTATATCCCTTGTATACTTTCTACTTATCAATGATATGGGTATTGGAACAGAGAACAGATTTAGAAAATTTGCAGGTGACAGCGAGGAATAGGAACAGGAGAACTTTCAGGTGCTTGGGAGATCAGGATCTGAATTCCAAATAGTCTTCACTCCAAATTAAACAAATGGAGTTCAGTAAAAACATATCTAAAGCATTATGCTTGGGAAGGGGGAAACAAATTAATATGTAAATAATAGGAAATAAATGCAATATTTTCAGAGCTGCTGAAGAAAAAGAAGTCAAAATTATGATAGATTTCAAACTCAGTGAGCTAATAACATTGTACTGTTACATGTATTAGGAGCTAGACTGTGTGTAAGAAATGGGGATTGGGAAGTTTCAGCAGAAGTCCCCTTTACAGCTCCAGGCATACTTAAAAACCCAGGTAAATTGGAGAGAAGTAGACAGAAACAACAAAAGTGAAGGGAACATACAAAGCATGGTGGGAGAGACTGGGATGCCTCCTTCTTGAGGGCAATCACAAGGAGCATGACATCAGACTTCCAGGGCATAAGCTTGTCACAGGAAGGGTGGTGGTCCACTGGAAGTTGGTAGGACAAAAAGAAGTGAGTTTTGTTTGCAGCAAAGCCGATTTGGGCCTTGCAGTGAGGACAAAATCCTAGCTGTGAATCCATTTAGGCAAACACATTAATAAAGGCTGAGGAGTTCTCCCTCCCAGAAAAAGGATTTTGTTTTGAATATGTATATAAGCAAGAAGTCTACAATAAAACAATCAATATAAATCAAATTTTCTTTTGGAACCAGGGATCCCACCCTGACTTCCCCAGCTAATGGAAGGATTACTGGCAGCCTGTCTCACATATTTACTCAACACTATAATTATCATTACCTACAGACTCACTAAGTTCTGATTTGCCCTCCACTGAATGATTGGTATCCTAGTAACACAAATTCTTTTTATTTCTTTTTTTTTTTAATATCAGTTATTTTTATCTGTGCATGATTTGTCAAAGCAAAGACTGAGGACCTTTCATGCTGTGTAAATTCTATGTTTTACCTAGACAGATAGTTACACTCTTCAGGAGATCTTGGATCATCCAACTTGTTATTCCAGTTAAGAGCAGTCATTTCACCCCAACTTTCCTTCTCCACAGCAGCTGTTGCCTTCACAGTATGTTCTTAATGAATGTAGAAAGATTGCTTCAACTCAATTTTGCTTCCACTCCAAACCAATCTTGCTCCCTCCCCAGGTACTCAACACAGTTACATCAGGCCAAACAATTTGAGCCTTAATTAGAAAATTATCATTAGTCAAAGAACATGGTGATTTCTTCCTACACACACATCCACCGTGATATAACAAAAGCCACCATTTCCAAGGTCCATGACTCCCTAAATCCACCTTTGTCTCAGGGAAAGAGGAGTACTAGTTCTCAGTGTCCCAGATCCCCTCTGAATACCACTCTCTAGCAGTTTTTATGATAAGAATTTGCTGCCTGGACCTTTGGCGTTGGAACTTGTCTCTAGGACTGTCTCATGTCCTTTTATGATGAAGGCCAATGATTAAACCTGCTACCATCATCACTTCATTGTGGGGATTGGTACCTTTATTAATAGTCTGCATGAGACTAAGGTTGTCTGGAATCTCTCCCTGGCTCAAGGTATCTGCAGGAGTGCAGGAATTAGAGCAATGTGAGGTGATGGCCAAGATCTACCAGATAAATCAAGGTGCAAGATGAGTGGAAGTGCTCAAGCTCTTAGCTTTGCTGCTAAGTTTTCCAGCTTTTACTTTCCCTTTTGGGTGCTCATGGGTTTTTTTCACCCCAAAACACCCTGCCACGCCATACTCCCATTTTTATCTGATTCATAACATTTCTGCATGGCTAAGGAAATTAAACAGTGATGCTCACAGTCTGGTTCTTGAGTGTGAACATCTTGAAAAAGGAGTGGAATGCCTCTCTTGTCATCACTGAGGACCCTCAGCTTCACCTGCCAGTTGTGCTTGTTTCTATGATCCTCAAGCAACTCTACCTTATCATTGCCTATGAAAGGTTGTATTGCTTCAACATCAGGTTTGCTTCCCCGTTACTTCTCGTAGGCAGGAGCAGAGCAATTCAGGATCCTCACTGATGGCTGTGAGTGAGGGGACTGGCACACAGCGTCACCACAAACATTAACTGATCTTGGCTAGTAGAGAATCTCCGGACCCAAATCCTGCCCCTAGCCTGGGGAGAGGCTCCTGACTCCTGGAAGCCCATGTGAGTGAGAGCTGCTGCTGGGTGAGTGTGTCAGATGGATGTGCCAAGGATCCACTGACTGCTGCTTCTTTAAAAGCACACGTTTCCTAGGTTATAGAGAGAGCTAATTTCTGCCTACGGAAGTTCCTTAAATATACCTTTATTATAGATGGTTTGAAAATATGTGTTGAGAACCAACGCTACTAATATGTGGGTAAATTATAATGTATTGTATGAATGTCTAGTCACAAGCACCCATTGCCCAAAATATCAAGACAATTCCTCTTTTCTGTGGATGAAGTCAAAATAGAGGGATAAAAATTTGATGGAAAAAGACACTGCCAAGTTTCAGACATGAATCCTGCCACATTTCAGAGATTTCATATTTGTTGTTTGACACTGTGTGTTGAGTGAGACACTGAAAGTATACTCAACAGACTTTTCCAAGAGTCACCTGTGTTGTGCAGTCCTTACAGTTTTCTACAATTTCCCATGGCAGCACGTTAATAAAGATTGAGCATTGTCACTTCCATCACCCCTACTTTCAATGCATTTTTTTTAATACAGGACCAAATAAGTCTGAGTGCAAGAAAAATATCAAGAAAAGACTTGAAATGAATGGAAACTTTCCAGATAGATGTCAAAGAAAAAGCAAATTGTGAGGAAAAAATAATCTCATCCTGCCCACATCAGGTCTTAGAAACTAAATTTCTGTTTGCCACTTCAGCATAACTATGGGCAACCATATAATCATCTAGGTTACCATTACTCATTTGTCTGCAACGCAGTCAGGGTGAATGATGGCAGCATCAGAAGAAAGATGCCACTAAAGTCAGTAGTGTCATTGTGAAGTTGTTTAGCTATTGCACGCAGAGGATAAGGTACTCCCTGCTCAAAAACTGCATTTCTACTTTGCAGACATTAACAAAACTGTGCAAAACCACAAAAGGGATTGTATGCTCCAAACTTCAGAGCAGACCACTAACACTAGGACAGAGCTGTGAACTGGGCTGCCTGTTAATGTCCCCCACAGCTGGGATTGTACACATGGTACTTGCAAACACCCAGTCTCAGAGCTGACACCTCCCAACACAGCTGCCATTGTGCTCCCCTCCACAATGAGATGAGCAGGGTAAAGAAATCAAAGCAAAACAGAAGCTATAAATTTTTCTTTATAGAGTCCCTGAGAATGCTGTACCTCTACTATAGTGTAAAAACAAACAAACAAACTATAAAAAACCAAAAAACAAAAACCAACCAAACAAACAAAAACCAGAAAAAGAGAAAAAAGCAAATAACCTTGTACTCAATTTAGAAAATAAAAAGCAAAGAGAAAGTTACTTGTTCTTATAGAGGTGATGTGCCCAATTATTATGCTCAGTTAATTT
Source organism: Motacilla alba alba (assembly GCF_015832195.1). NCBI lineage: Eukaryota > Metazoa > Chordata > Aves > Passeriformes > Motacillidae > Motacilla > Motacilla alba. The sequence continues at coordinate 32,756,609 of NC_052017.1, forward strand.
ATTTTAAACTTTTCTGTATGTAAAGGCTCTCAACTATTTCTCTTTTGTTTTGCTGAGAGTTTTTTTTAATCAGAAAATAGTCATGTGCTATAAAAAACTGTAAAATATGAAAGCCAGATGCCTTACATATTCCTATGACTGTTATCTGCTTCCCTCCACCTAAACATTATAGTTTTTCTTTACTCCAAGACAAAACATTTCCTAATCTTTATTTTGGCCCCTAAACAAAGTCAAAATTTGACTTGAATAAAGGAGGATTTATAAATTGTTAAAATCATATAATCAATAATTTTCAAAGAGAAAATGTTGATAACTGGATACTTGCCAAGCACCTCTCTCTGGGAAGGAAGAAATTTGTAGATAATATTTGAGGGGTGGAGTGCACATCTGTCTTTGCACTAAGGACAACTGGTGAATAATGATTCAATCCAGTATTTTTATTTTGCCATTAGTAAAAAAAAATAAAATTTTGCTGAGAGTTAAATTCTGATTCTTGTCATGCCAGTGACAAGATTTCTCCAAGCTCTATTTGGATCTGAGTTTCACCTGCAGGGGCTTAATCACAAGAGCGAATTACTTCTCAGTCTGTTGTTTCCTGCAAACTGCCCAGATAAAGGGACTTTATTCATTTAATGTATATTCTTATAGCCATGTCAGAGACTGCAACCTGGAGCCAGAGAAGGAAAAGAGGAGGAAAACTTGACTTCAAGTTAGAGATAAGAAGAGTCAGTTTTGTGGCAGTGAAATAATCCTACGGAATGTAGAGGTATTGTTAATGCCTGTGCAGCTTTGTTTCAACAGGAGATGCAGCAGAAAAAGAGCAAAGGTAACTTCCCCAAGTAATATCCACTTCAAGTTCTGCGGTGGGTCACGGTACATTTGTCACTATTATCTCTATACTCAGAAGGCAAATGTCCTTAGCAGGGTCTGATACAAGTTTTGCTTCAATTGAATGACACCAGAAGCCTAGTGTCTGCAAACCTGTGGTCAAAAGAGGAATGAACACTGGAAAAAATTATTATTTTCCAAGGTCTTTACTAACCGTGCAGTGTAATCTGATCACAGAAGGATGAAAAAGTTTATATGATGTTTCATCACCAGGAAGACATAGTTTGCATTGTGTAAGAGATGTTCCCTGACACTAAATAGCTGCATGTGTTTTTTTCCCTGGGCACCACGAAGGGAGAGACATGACCGTCTAAAAAGGAGGCTAAAAGGGATAATGGGGTCAGCCAAAATTCAATTCCCAGAAAAATACTGGAGTTATTTACAAGCAGCTGCAATAAAAAAAGTGAGATCAATAATAGCTGACAATGATTTGTTAAAAACGAATAGAACCAAAGCAACTAAATTTTTGGTGGGGAGTAAGCCATGTGAATAGGGAGAAGGAAAACTCCTTAAAAAGACCAGTTAAGGAAACAAAAACAAAAACACAAACAAAACAAAACAAAACAAAAACCCAACCAACCAAAACAAAACAGATAAATAAAAACCACCAACTAAAAAAAAAAGACAGCAAAAAAAACCTTGCCAAAGAGTGGAGACACACTTGGCCAGAAAACTACTCAGAAAGTAATCACTGGTTCTTCAGAGGGTCTTAAGGTGCTTCTCATCATTTTTATTTGTGAGGCGGAAAACTGTGCATGAATTAATATTATATATTCACACCTGGAAGGCTGGAAGGAAGGAGAAGAACTGTAAAGGATCTCAACAAACAAAAGAAATTACCTACAAATAAGATGTAATGAAATAACAAGATTTTGCGACTGCAAAATGATTAAGGCAATAGTGTTTAACTGCACAAAGAAAAGATAAAGATTAACTGGGTATGGAAGAATTCTGCAGAAAAGGATCTGGGGTTTGTTGTAGATCAAAAGTTGAGTAGGAGTCGACAAGGATTCACTGTTATGAAAAAGATAGATATTACAATGGGATGGATAAAGGGAATTATTGTCTGGAGGACATATATTCCACTCTACTCAACATTAATAAACCTCAGCTGGAGATCTATGTTCAGTTTTAGGAAATGCATTTCAAGAAAGGTATAGACCAATGGAGAAGAGTTTGAAGATCTTAAAATTGGGGATGTTTCACCTAGAGAAAAAAAAACCCGAGGAAGAAAATTAACAGTCATGGAGTATTTTATAGAATACTAACTAAAAGGAATGGCATGATCTGTTTCCCATGTTCCATGTAGGATGGGACAAGGAATAATGGGCTAAAAATGAAGAAAGAATTGAGCTAAACATTAGAAAAAATTCTTTCTAACTCTAGGGGTAGCTGAACTGAACTGGAAGCTTTTAAGACTCATTTATGCAAACCACTGAAACACTGGTGTAAGAACTGGATGATTTTCACAGGTCCCTACAAGCCTTATTGTCTGTGACTGTGCTCATTTGGAAATGCCTGAGCTATTGAGGTAACAGATATGATCAATACCTTGTAAAAAAATTCAGATATTTCATATTCAGATGAAAACGGTGTGTTCCAACATCTGGTTTTGTAATAGCTGCCATAATAAATTTCACCTACTAGTGAAGTGATCACGCACATTTCCCTTTGCCATACAAAGCAGCATTTTTTCAATATTATTTTCCAAGCCTTCATTTATGGCTGTATCTTCTGAAAGGAGCTCACTTTCTAAAACCTGCAGATGCTTTCATTTTTCTAACAGTTTTGAAGAAACCCCATTGAAACCCATTTAGTTTTGGTATGACAGAAAAAGGTGGAGATCATTGCCTGCTACTTTAAGAAGGAAGTGGATCATTTTCTGATGATAAATATACTGTAGTACTGTACATATATAAATACATACATTTCATATTTACAGTAATATTGTATACTTACATGTGCAATAATACTGCAGCAGGCAATGAAGAGAAGGACCCTTATATTTTATATTATCTGTGCCATCCCTTGCTAAGGCAAGCCTATCTTTTACAAAGCATTTTATAGCAGTTCTTAATGATTGCTACATATAATGAATGGTTGCATATGGCTGGAGGGTAACATTAGCTCGACACACGGGGTGATGTGAGCAGCCCTTTCATGTTTTATGGTTTGCCTGTCATGCTGTTGCTCTTATACAGTTCTTTGAACACAGTATATAAAGTACATATGCCAAAAAGAAGCTATGTAGTCATTCCAAAAGAGCAAGAGGGAGGGCAGGAAGGAAATACCTGCCTGTTAGATATATCAGATGAGAATCACTTCATTAACAGTGTATTCAAAGGCTAAAGGGGAAGGATGTTTGCAGCCAGCTATCTCTGAACTCTTGAAAAGCAACACACACAAATGCAGCAGCATAAGTGGAAGTGAGGATCCTCTCTGCCAGCGCTCCTGGTCTTTCCTGTTACCCAGTTTCAAATAGGTGTAAATCAGTGTCCAAAGCTAATCCTGATTTCTGTCAGTGCAGAGGAACAATCTGGACATTCTTCTCTTCAAAGTCTTGCAGACCTGGCGGTTGTCTATAATCATGTCTAGTATTATGAGATACTCAGAAATGTGAGGCTGTAGGGTTGTATAAGCAGTCAATTTGTTTTATGTTTCACAATCTGCAGTGGAAGAAAAAGAGCTCTAACAACACAAGACACGTTTTCCTCTATGTGTCTGTATACACAGGTACTGAGCCATTACACTACTAACACAGTCACCATCACTGCCACAAGAGCTGAATTCAAGGGAGCAAGACGTGGTGAAATCCCTAGGTACACCTCCCAGACTTGCCTTCCCTGCCCAGGCTGGCTGAACGTCATCTTACATCCTTGCCTTTGTCATCAGCTTAGCTGATGCACTTTCTCCAGGAGCTGCAGGTCCTTTCTGCTGTGACAGCCCTGTGGGGTAACAGAGATGCTGCCCAGCAGCAGTGTCAGCTCCTATGTCTCCCCTCACCACTGCCACTGTCTGTGGGTCCCATGCTGCACCCTCCCCATGGCACTACAACTGTCCCTAAAACTGGACTGGGGAACTCAGCTGGGTTAAAAATAACCTTTTCTTTTGCAGAGTTATTTTTAACTCGGATCAGTTCCCCGATGCGGGTCACCATGTAGCCGCACAAATAGTTGTGCCAAGATTTGCCAGCTTATTTGCAGAGTGGAAAAAAATTGATAGAGGAGGGAAGGAGAGAGTTTGATTGTGGGGAGAGACTACTAAGAGCCTTCTGAGAGCTTTTGAGCAGGCACACTGCAGCTCCTCATCCAGGGTCTCCAGTGGGAATGAGGCCTTAAAGGCTTTGTGCTGCCTGGATGATGAAGACACCTGGACAATATTCATGGTGCAGTGTTTTGTGTTGCTGTTGTGGTTTGGAAAAGGTGGATGGCAGGACCTTTAAGGCCATCAAGAATTTGGGCGAAGTACCTTTGTCACCAGCTTTATCAGCCGCTTTGCTCATGCAGTACATATGGGCTTCATAAAGAGCTGGTCCTATGCCAGTTTACAGTACAATTTTGTGAACTTTACAGAGCTTGTGTATAACTGATCTCCTCTATGATATCAAATATCACATGTTAGAAGCCGCAACTCGAGTTTAAATGGATAAGGTAACAGTTTAGATTAGGTGAAAATGGAATCAGCCCCACAGGTGGGTTATATATGAGCTGAGCACAGGAGAGCTTGCTGTTCAATTTTCCAGGCTGAAACAAGGCTGCCATGGGGAGGTGCCTGTCTTGTCCAGAGCAGGGCATGTGAACTAGCCCACGTGGCAAGTGCAATATTCTGAGACTGTGCCAGTAGTAAATATGAACCAGGAAGTAGCATGCAAAGTAATGAGGGAGACAGAAAAAAAAATCAGCTGCTTGTGCACGTGTGGGAGTTGGTGGATGTAAGTCAGGCCATCCAGGTTTGGAACAGCAGCAGGGAAATTATTGCCCAGGAGGGGAGAGTCCAAGGCACAGAGGCAACACGAGTGACCATTCCCAGATCAGCCTTCCACAAACCCTCAGAAGTCAGGGTGCTGCTGGGAGATTGAAACCACAGTTCTGACAGAAAAAATATTTCAAGTCACCCAAGTAGACTGGAATAAGCAGTTGCCAAGGCATCCAGTTTTTACACTTTGACTGGAATCGTATTTCACATGTTCCCTACCTGCAGCCTTTTGTTTCTGAGCTCGTAACAGGAAACTCTTGCTATAATTCTTGCAGAATAAACCATTTCCTTCTTCGACCTTCTTCTTCATTAAGGTTTTTTGGTGTTGCAAAGGGAGACAAAATAAAGATGCTGCTACAGAAATACCAGAGTCAAATAAAGTGAGATAGCATGACTCCAAGGGGACTGCTTCTCAAGGTATGTTCAGGGCCAGGCACTTCCTACCTCGTGCTATGTTTTGGAAAGAAGTTCTTGCTGCCAAGTATGTCCTTTACCCCACCCCATTTCTTTCTACTGCAGAAAAATGAAATACCAAACATAACTTCAGGCAAATCCCCAAACTTCCAATAAGCAAACGCTGAAATATGTGATCTCAACAGAAATTGGAAAGCAGAATGGTATTTGAGTGAGGTCATACTGGAAATTTGTCTTCTTGGAAGTGGTTCTGTGGCAGTATTGTAAAATAAACTTTGTAAGCTCTCCACCTTTCTGAAAGGTGGCTAGCAAGGATGCAGTACAGAGATGCATTTATCATTGATTGCAAGTTTTGAAGTAAAATTTTAAAAGTTTAAATTGTGTTGCCAGGTGCTCATAAGGAAGAGCCATCTGAAGATTTAAATAGGATTTAGATGTGTGGATTTAATAGGATTTAGAAAGTGTGCTTCAGACAGGTCTGGGAAGCCTATGGTAAAGCATGTCTCAAAATGCCACTGCTCAAGGGTACCAGAATGAACCTTTAGCAAGGTCAGCTGTGTTCCTGACTTCTTTAGCTCCAGAAGCCACTCCAGCATATCAGGACACTGTGATCAGCACAGTGGGGACCATATTGCTAATCTCCCCATTTTGCAGAATACATGTGTTCTGTGGAGTGTTTTTTGCTCTGAATCAGGATGTTTGGGAGTTCAGATCAAATGTTCTTACTGAGAGAGTCAGCCAGCTAATCTCCATGCCAGGAAATGAAGCCATCTGATGTCCTGAGGTGAAGCTATAGGAGGCTGTATGAGTCCAGGACAACTTGAAATCTGTTTTATAAATAAATCCTCTTTGGTTTGGAGTGTCTATTTTCTACCACAATCAGTATTACCTTCTTTTTATTTCCAGGCCTTATCAAGGGGACAAATGCAGAATCTGCTACTTACATGTATGATTTTACAGATTTTACAGATTTCTAAGCTGTTTGCAATATGCTGTTTGCAAAAAATCCAAATGCTGTCTGAAGGAGAGAGAGGGTAACACTTTGTACTGGCAGGCTGTAATTTGCTATTCTGCCTGTGAATCTTGTGCATTGCAATACTGCAAATAAAGATCCTGGAGACTGAGAGAAGCATGCACTGTTTGCTTGGCTCTATTGGCAATGACATTAACCTCAAACAAATGAAAAGTTTCAGCTAAAGAAGTCTTTCAAAATTTTATTTGTGTCATTAGCACAATAGGTCCCTGTCCTCTGATCTTTTGGATAATGTGGGAAGTCCAAAAGTAAAAATCCTCTCTTTACTTTGATGATGTTCTGAAAAGAGTATCTCCACAAGATGAGCGTAGAACCTGCTAGCATAGACAACTTTTGCTTCCTAGTCACTGTTCCAAAGGACTTAGATTCCCCCACTGACTACAGAAGGCCCCAGATCTCAGTGTGATTTTATTAGATCAAATATGATTGCAGCTGGTGCCAAAATAGGAAAAAGATCCATTTCCCTCTTCTCAGTTCTGCTGCTGGCTCCAGTTTCCTTGTCCACTTACCTTTGTGCCAGTCTGGCATCCAGCAGGATCAGCCATAGATCTCAGCTCAAGAGCCCAGGAGAGAATTAAAGCCATCAGAAAACTGTGCATAGGTGTCTGCCAGCTTTGTGAGCTGAACTGGTCCAGCCCAGTGAGTTTCAGAGTAAGTCCCGTGGCATTACACCAAGTTGATATAGATGTATAAGAGCAGTAAGGTCATAGGAAGCTTGAAAAATTTTGGAAGCATTTGGACAATTCAAAGTAGCAGGATATAGTTTCCCCCATCGTGTGTAGCTGCCCAGAATCCAATAGGGAATTTTTGTGCTAAGAAACCAATTGCTCAGGGTAAAGATGCCAAGGAAAGATGCTGAATTCCCAGGCCATGATTTGTAGAAGGGCTCTGTATGCATGACTTGCACTGGCACAGAGACCAAAAGCGCTAAATTTGTTCAAAGCAGAGCACAAAGCAGGGACTTCTGGTGATATCAGAATCCTGACTCAGCAATGAAGAGGTCCAGTTAAGGGCCAAGGAAACAGCAAATGTTTTGCTGACTGGGCAGTCCCCACTACCCAGCCTGCAGGGTGAGGGAAGAGGCATCTCAGCAATGAGGGGCGCTGACAGTAAGGTCAGGTCATCTCTCCATACCTCCCTCCATACACAGCTCATGGGGTTGTGTTCAAAGACTACGTGAGTGACAGCAACACCATTTTGGGGTCTCAACCACCTTTATTCAGAGAAACTGGGAGGATTTATAGACTATACGCTAAAAGGCCTGGAAAGGAAGACCTCTGTCGTTTTTGTCTTTGAAGTTTACACTCTTTCTTCCCCTTATCACTACAAGTCTCACCAGAGCAGAGAATGAATTTCACCATCAAAACATTAGACAGCTGTGTAAAATAAGAAGTATTTTTCCAAAGAGGAAGCTCAAATGTTTCTGCCCAAGGCAATTCAGGATCAAAAGAAGGACACAATGATTTCTCAAATAAAAGCATTTTCAAATGAGAGTCCCTTACTCTTTGGAGTTTTTTAGAAAATGATTTGCAGATGGCACATCTCTCCCCGGTGTGACTTTTTCCAGACACATGGAGCATTTAGCACATCCGCAGTTTGGAGGCAACGCAGCTCGAACATTCATGTGCCGACTTCGTAAATGAACATATTACTGTGAGTGCCTCCTAGGTAAATAACAGAAGTTTCCTTACGAAACGATCAAAGGAAATGCTAACAAAACCCTTCCATGGGCACAATACAAAGTACCCGTTTATCAGCTATCTGCAATTATTTACACAAGAGGTCCCGCAGAGCCCAAGGAGGCACACGGTGCCAGCTGTGACGCATGGCCGCGTGCACCTGGACCCGAGGGCAAGGAGAGGTGCCCAGCCTTTGGTCACAAACCTGCATTAATGGTATTGGTGTTGTTCTGGGAATGCAGCTCAATGGAAAAGTCTTTTTCAAGTGCACCGGTCCATATAGATCAATAGCAAAATGTGTAGAATTGGCAAAATATTCAAAGAGGCACGCCTTTAAAAAAATACAGGCAAAATTTTAACAGCCAAACTACAGCTTCCAGATGTTTACCAGAACACCTAGAAATTATTACTATGGTGCAAATCATATTTCTTCACTTGGCTCCATGTGCTCTCTTTGTCAGATGTGTTCTCACCAAGAATTATGTTCATAACTTCTGCTCAGTTTAACCAGTGAAAGATACACATGTGAAAAGATGAGATACATTATTCTTGAAGTTAACCATGACTAAATCCTCTCAAGTGTAAAGCTAAGTTTGTTTTAATAAGAATTGTTAAATAACAATGTTGTCTCAAAGACATATCTTTGCCTTAAAGAAAGACTTACAAAAAGGCACTCTTAATTTTTTTTTTTATTTGTGCATGTCTGTTAAATGGATACCAATAACACACACAGACACACACACACAGAGGACTTGGAGGAATTCTGTAAATGACTGTGACATAAGGAGACATTTAACAGCAGCAAGTTGAAGATGGCATATCTCAAAAAGCACCTCTTCACATTTTGGGATGCTGTTTCAGTACTAATGCAACAGGAGGTGGGGTGCCTGCTGAACCAACAGCAAGACCTTGGGGTTTCACTGGGGAACTTCCCTCTTTGTGTTAACTTTCTGCAGTGCATTTCTCAGAAACAAGGTCGCAGTCTCAAGGGCATCATGACATTCGTGTGTATGCACTTCAGACCGCTCCAGCAAGAACATATGCTGGCTCTTTTGGGAAAGGATGTGTTTTTCATTTCAGTGTGAAAGCCCTTATCAATGTGCTAGCATGCGGGGAAGTTCAGGAGACTGTTTGGCAGGAGAATTATATAGAAAAACTTACACCACAGCCTCTCAAGAAGGGAAACCTATGACGGGCGGGTTAGGTACAAACAGTACATCGCAAAATGGTTAAGAAAACCCTAGCAGTGCTATCTCAGTGCATGGAATTAGTAGGAACCCAATTAAAAGCCCACTATTGTTAACAGTAAAGTGCCAACTGAGTTTGTAAATTCTGATCAGGATGACTTTTGGAATGAAAGAGGGGTTGTAGCTGGATAAGCCAGAAAAAAAATGTGTTCGCAGAAAATTCTTTTCAGCATCAGTAATGAATTTGTTGACAGATGTTATGTAGACCCAGATACAGACACTGCCTGTACATGAACGATTTAACCAAAAATTACAACATACACCCTTTCAGAAGATTATATGACAAAAATAAAGGTATCAGTAAGAATGTCTCTGAGCTCCACAATTTATCATTTCAAAGGAGTCTTAAACTAAGAAAATTTACAGCTGAAAATTTCATGGTTGTGCTATCATAGGCTTAGTCTTAACCAAGCTGTGTTATACATGAAAAAACAGCTTTAAGTAGCAAAATGAAATAATTATCAGGCTAGTTTCTCCACCATGTAAGGCAGTTGCAAAGATTTATAGACCAATCCTGAAGGCTGGTTTCTTTTTAATTTAAACGACAGCTACCAATGAAGGGGAAGTGTTTCAACAAAAGGGAAAGTAATTTGAGATTGTATTTGAAAAAACAATTTGAAGTTTACAGAAAGAAGTAACTTTGAGAAATGACCTGGGGGTTGTAACTATACACGATTGTTCTTATAGCAGCTTACAGTTGGGAAGTGTCTGGCCTGACCTGTTTCTCCTGAATGCAAATTCTTCACTGACACAGTGGAACGCGTTGTACAACATCCGTGCTGGAAGGGGATGGGCAGCAGCAACCTCAGAGCTGGCTTTGCTCTTCCTTTGCTGAAGGAACAGGAGTCTGGCAATTGTGTAAGCAAAGATAAAACCCCTGACTGGTCAAGTGCCCCTTTCATATCCAAGACAGGGAGTCAAGTGCACAGATCAGGAAAACCAGAAATTGTAGTTTCAGCACTGAAGTAACTCTACATCTGGGGAAATGGGCTGGTCTCTTGTCACTCTTGTCTAATTCTGCTGGGTTTGCTACTTCTGTGGACAAAGTACAGTGGAAGGACAGGAAAGAGGAAGACAATATATCACTTTACCTTTTTTTCTTCTGTTGCTTGTTTAATCTTTTCTTATTTAACACAAAAAGTGCATAAAACTGGTGCTTCTTGCTCCACTTTGAACCATCTTCCATTTCATCTGACAGGCATCTTGTTTCAGAAGAGTTTGTTCTTCCAGTCCTACTCTTGAGATGGGTATGAGCTCACATGCATTGTCCTACTTTCCCAGTGTTTGCTTTGGAGAGTCAGTTCTGAAATGAAGAATGTCTTTGGACCTGCTTTCCTGATCTCTGTGTGAATCAGTGGTCACTCCCCACTAAAGGTATGTTTGTTTGTCATTGCAAATGTAAACACCACAATTCAGGGACTCCTTGTTAGAAAGCCTATCGCCTCTGGGGAGGTTTAGTTTACCATAATAAGTAAGAATTTTGCCTGACAATGCTGAAGTTAATTTTAGCCGCTTGCTGTTTCCATAAAGCTACAGTTTAGGTTCTAAATCATGGGCTCTGTTCTCAGCAGTCTCAATGAAAATCAAGAAGTGTTTTATTTCCAGAGTTGAAGTAAAATTTACCACAATAGAATTCCATACAGCATCTTTGTGGTCTATTATCATCTTTCTTACTCAGAGTGAAGTTAGACATTCCCAGCCTGTATTTATGATCAAGGATGCTTCAGAATAATGTATATAAATTGAGTTTTATTGATCATTGAACATCTGCCGGCACTTAAGTATGTGAAAACCTAAGCATGAACAAAAGCTTTGCAAGTTTGCATTTTTTGATGCTTATAAAATTATAATTTATAATCAAGTACACTATGTTATGTTTTCTTTATCACCTTCATAAAGATAAAGTAATGTAAGCAGGGGCTTGGATTACAAGACCATTACAAGATTGCAAAGTCTCGGGGTTTTATGATTTATGGAAGAAAAATTCCATTATTTTTTCCTTCAATCTGACACAGTTTAATAGCATTTTGCCTGCTGTGGTAGAGGGTCTGTGCCAAACTATGATTACCGCAAACAGAATTGGAAGTGCTATAAAATGATTTTTTCAAATTTTGCATCCATTGCCAAAGGTGGTGAGCAAATGTCTTTGTCCAACTTCCTGATCATACAGTTTTCACCCATCCTTTCCAACACTGACTAATATAGAACACGTGCCAGTGCTGATGCAAACCCTCCTTAAAGTATGTGCACTTCACACACAACTCCCGTGGATGATCAGATCATTCCGTGTAAGTACGGCTTGAGCAAGGAGTCAGGAAGGGGGAAAATGCCACACTGGAGAGAAACAAACAAAAGGGCATGCAACCCTTACAGGTGTGGGTTCAAGAAAAGCCTCTGCACATCAGGTGTGTGTTGGGAAATTACGCTCTTTGATGAAAATGTGGGTCATAGGAACGGAAAGCAGCTCAGAAGAAAGCGCCTTTGTCTCATTTCCCAGAGTTACCAAGTCTCTTTCATGTGGCCCGACCTTTCCTCTTTATTTTCAAAGCCAAACGTGAGCTAAACCAAACATGCCAGCAGCATGTCCAGGCATGGAAGCAGTAAAGGTGGCCCCTCTTGAGTTCACAGACCTGCTGTTCTGCTTGCATAAGTCTGACCAGCTCCAGGTTTTAGCAAGAGGACCCCCAAAGTTCCTGCTGAACACAAGTTTTGCTGGATAAGGATTACCTAGAAATTCAGAGCATGCTGCAAGATGTGACTGCAAAGAGAATATCACAGTTTCATAGAGGTTTTGAGGTACCTGAAATGAAGAAAGGACAGATTTATGTTCAAGAGAGATTTTCTAAGAAATGGCGTCCTATAATGAGTATCACACTTAGCTAGCTAAACCAGATTTTAAAACACTTGGATAAGATGCTCTTTCATCGCTAACAATTGAAAGTCATCCATCCTCAAATCTTAGAATGTAAAATAACTGCAGAAACCTACAACATGCTGTTGCCCATCTTTTTAATGAGAAAATCACGCTTTAATTGTTGTCCTGACAATGCCAAGAAATTCCCAGGATAGAACCTCTCTCTTTCCTGCCCCCACATGTGTCCAGTGCCTAATCACTACTACTCAGAGAGGAAATGCTGCAGATCTAAACACTACAGACCAAGGCAAGGAGGTCAAACACTGCATCTTGACTCCTGCCCAGCCAAGGTTAGGAACTGTGCCACTGAGAGGTCTCACTAGAGGGCAGCCAATAAAACCTCTAGCAATAAAATTGCACGGACTGAATGCTGATTTTTGGGTTTTTTTCTTGGACTCTAGAGTGTGATGGGATATGAAATTTGGCCCTTTGAAACTGCTGCCAGTAACTGTTTGTGTTGTGTTTGGGGTTTTTTCCATGCAGAGTTGTAGAGGAGGATCTGCTCGCTGCTTTATCTCCATGGGACTCCTCAGGCCTGATGGATGCTGAATATCTTTGTGGAGCTTTGAAAAATCAGTAAGGTGAGACACCACGTCATGCAGAGCAGGGTGATTGTGGCTATCCTTGACCTCACTTCTTTCCCTCGACTCCTTAAGGGAAACATCACAACTTACAACAAAATATACATAGTGTGATATGTAGTGCACTCTGAGTTGCTTGCCAAAAAATTGCTACTGAAGAAGTTATTGAGGTTCAAATGTAGCATGCCTTTTTTTTTTTTTTTTTTTTTATTTCTGTAGTCCTGGTAATGAACTGCAATCCTGAGTGTCTCAAGGTCCTCTCTCACCTCTATTTTCATAAATGCTTCCCAGTACCTGTTCTATCCTGTAACACCAAAAAACAAAACAAAAAACAAAACAAAGAACAAAAAACCAAAAAAACCCAAACAAACAAACAAACAAAAACCAAAAAAAGAAAAAAAAAAAAAAAAGAAGTATGCTATCTACACTATATACTTTCCAGAGGAATACAAGAACAAAATCTCAAGAGCTCCCAAGATAAACACATTCTCTGAATTCCATACATTCACCACATAGTTTTTATTAGGCCAAAAAATTTTTTACAAGATTTTGTGTGGTTCTGAGCTGACATACATTTTCTATCCCTATAGAAACATCTTTGTTTACTTGATCATATATTGCACTGCTATGGAAAAAAAATTTTAAAAAAAAAGCACATTTTCTCTAGTTTTCCTGTACCAGGAAAAATGACTATCAAAAATAGCCCTTTAAAGCATAAACTGTTTCAGAAATAAATACCACTTGATGTTAATAAAATACATTCCTCTGGCTGTGACTACTAAGAGCTCCATTCGATGCAGGAGTTCATATTTTAAATAATTCTGACTTCCCTTAAGGTGACCAAATGTATATCAGAATCTACTGTAATGTCCTAAATCTGATCCTGTTTTATGCTATGTACTCAAACTCCCCCTTTTCTTCAAATAAAAAGATGGGGGAAAAATGCTAAGCTGCAGTTTGATAAGTAAAGTTTCATCAGAAAAATCTTGTTGATGAAATTGAATGAATTGTAGAAGTTTATGTTTCCCATGAACACAGTAAACAGTATTTGGTTTACAATGCCAATTAATAAAGCTGAGCGAGCAATTACACACAAATCTTCTGCTTTTCGTGGTTGTGCAACAGCTGCACTTAGTTTGAAATTTCACCAGATATATTAATTACCCCAACATAGTTAACATTTTTTGTTCATGAGGGTAGCAACTTGAGTCTTTGTTTCTTAATCAATTAGAATGCTCAGTTTTTTGTTGTGCATGTGTGTGTCGCACACACAATTCATTCAAAATTGATTTTGCCCGTGATTACAAGCATCTTGTAACACTGGCTCTCCTCCCTGTTTGGCTGATCCTACCTCATCCATCAGGAGAATAGCCTGAAGATACTATCAATCCAGTAGTTTGTGAAGTAGAAACAAATAATACATGATCAGAGATTTCATAAAATATTATATTGTTTTCCTCTTTCTCTGCACCCCACAGACTTTTGCAAACCATCCCTCTCAGACCAGAAAATGGTAAGATATATTGGCTAGGAGGGAAGTTTAATTCAATTCTTACTCATTGCATTCACACGAAATAATTGAATGCACATGCAGCGTCTGGTTTTAAGGGATCCAGTCAGGCTTTATCTGATTCACCTAAAGGTCCCCTTGATAGTGAATTGGCAATGAATTTCAAAAGCCTCTTTGCTACCTCACACCAAGCAGTTTTCCACTCAGACGAAGGACTGAGAGAGAGGCAGAGCTAAGATTGTTCATGGAATTCATAGCGTGATACTTTGGGCACCTTTAAAAGATCTGGAAGAGCTGAAGTCAATAGCATGTGGATTTTAAACATGCATTTGCAAATATTAAGGTTTTTTATCAGCTGCATTATCATGGGGCATATGGGAGACTCTACCATATGTTTAGTAGAAAGCAGAATGTAAAGAACTGCTGCTTTGCATTTGGTTGCTTTTGTTCTTTAAAAGGCAAGGGTAGTGCAGAGCCTACCAAAGTGTCTCCAGCTGTGGCTGTGGCAGCAGCCCGGCAGGGCACCGCAGAGGAGTGTAAAACCCCAGCCGTCTGCCTGGCTCCATCCCTCAGCTGCACAGCCGTGCGGAGCTTACGGCTTGCTCTCAGGATTAGCCAGACCTACAGATTCGGGGATCTTTTTACAAATAATTATTGCCATAGTAACCTTGCACTCTGTGACCGTAGCAATAACAGTTGTAATTCATCATGTCCAGTTCCTCCTTCTCCCCTTTTCTTGACCTCGCCTCGCTAAGGCACGAGAATCCTATGGGGAATGGCAGTCCAGGCCAAGGGAATCCTCCCCAATGTCCAAGGGCTGGAGTTAAAAATCAAACACAGTAGCCTTGACTATACAGCTCCACATCTGGAAACACTGGTGTGTGATCTCAGAGGAGGGGCCTTCCTGGCTTGTCTGGAGCTCCAGGTGACGCTACCTCCCAGCTCCCCTGCAGGAGGAGGAATGGCTCTCCGTTAAGCGTGTCATTAACTGAGAACACACACTTCCCTTTATTTGAACCATATGATTGCATTTCATATTCTTATTATTTTTCATAGGGCTGAGACCACCGTAAGTGCTTGCTCTGCATCTTTGCGTGTTTTAGTTTCCTGAAGCAATTTTTTCTTATGTTTCAGTTAAGTACAGGCTCCACCAAACACATTATTAATTACAGACGTGGGTTGCCTTATGCGGTATGATGTGTTCCCTCTGCACATTCACTTAAATGTCTGTTGTGAAACAGTCACACAGATACTGGCATTTTATCTATAAACTGCCTGAAATAGAAGCCTTTATAATTAAACATTGATTAAAGCTTAAATTCTGTGATGAAAATGCTCAGTTTTAGGAGCAATGTTTTCCACACCCGGTAGGTGCTCCATTACATACTATAGACTCGTTCATTTCATTGGGAATACTCACAAGCTTGCACTAAAGTACTTTGCTATGTGACAGTAAGCCCATAACTTCTTGAAGAGCTATGGTAGGTGGTAAAATCCCAGTGACTAGGATCCATCTTTATGTTTATGGAATAGCCTGCTGAGTCCAACCAACAACAGTGGCATTTGGATTGACACTACCAACTCACTGGTGCAGAAACCTTAGAATCCCTGAAAAATGCTTATTTAAAGCAAGCTCACCTCCCTGTTGGCTTTAAACAAATAATACACAGATGAAAGTGTGTGCAATTTGTTACTCCTTCATTTATTGCAATGTTTCAATTCTTTTCAATAGTGATCTGTATAACTTTTCAAATATCTGTGCTCATCTGAATTGGGAAAGTGATGGAAGAGTGACAATGCAGAATAAACTCAAGAGTAGTAATCAAACTCAAAAGCATAATGTTACTTTCAGGGGTGCCTAAGACCTTTCCTTTTTGCCAGTCTGCCACAGTTACTCACTTATAATTAAGACAGAGTGTATGTCAATTGTTAATAATGTTATTAACCAGTAATTCTTGAACAGACAATGAAGAAAGATGTAAGCTGGTGAAGAATTAAGTTGAGGGAGGACTAAAGGCGGTGCAATTCAGACTCCTGATCACTTCTCGCCATGCTAAGTCAGGTACATTGCACAGTGACTGCTCTCATCGGATTGATTTTCTTCCTCTGATAGAATTAATGATACAAGATGCCAAGAAGTAAAGAATTTGGCCCAAGAGGCTTTTAAAAGGCTGCCAGTCTAAAGCAATATGGGAGTCATCCTGTACTGTGACTACATCTTCACAGACCACTGAACTGTACTCCGACAAAAACAGAGCTGCTGTCACAAATGCTGTCTGTAATAAAACAGATGTTTATCATTGATACACATTTTAAAGCAATCCCAGATTATTGTTCACTTACTAGCATTAGATTATTGTCACTAGGTTACAGTGCTGTGAGTGTCTCTGATGCAGAACAGCAAGCAAAATCTATGGAGCTGCCTCCCTCATGTGCCTAAAATAAGTACCAAGTGTGAAGGTTTCTGAGATGTTTGGTGGAGACGGGAGGAGAAACGACACATTTAAGCTATGGTCTTGCCCTTGCTCATCTTGATAGACAAATCCATCAGTTAAACAGTGATTAACCTTTTTACATCAGTGTCCACTCTGAGTGAGGAAGGTCCCTCACATGCACATCCTGCACAGCTCTGTCCAAAAGCAACAGTGGGAGTGGATAGAGTTGAACATCAAAGTGGGAGCTGGCTTCTGCCAAGGTGGATTTTAGACTTAAAAGAGTGATCTAGAAACTGATTTGATGATGCTTCTCTCCACCAGTACAGTAATTGGCATTACAAAGCTGATGCCCTGGTCTGATCACTCTTACACCAAGAAGAAAAGCAAGCCAGAATCTCCATGGATGCCAGGCACTACTTAAGTTGACCAGGTACCTGCAGTACCCAGCTCTGCCAAACATAGAAATCGTGCCTAAAAGGCAGCAGGAAACCTCACTGTAATAAAACAGCAGCAGGGAGCAAGCTGCCTGCTGCCCGGACTCAGGGCTGTGCCAGCTGCTTCCCTCACTCCAGCTCTCACATCCCCTTCTTCCAAGGGACCCTCTTAGCCTTAGCAACCCCCTGCCAGTGACGGCCATGCTGAGGGGGAGTGTTTTCCAGGAGCTGGGTTATGTCTCTTGCCTCACAGTGCTACAGCTCTGAATGCACCAGAGGGAACAGCGTGGTGAGAAGGGAAGTGTCAAGGACTGAAAATGGGACGTGGATGTCATGCTCCACGTGGATGTCACACTTTGATTGTTTCAAAGACAGGCAAACCATCTGCAAGTGTGTCCCTGCTAGAGATCACATACCCACCTCGTTTCCTTCTCCTGTGCCTTAGCTGAAGAGCAAGAGAATGCATTCCTAAAGAAAACCTGCGGCCAAAATCCTCCAGACTCCTTTGGAAGTCCCATCATTTTAAGCAAGTGTGCTATGCTCATCAAGGTGCTGGCCTAGAGGACAGTGGCTGCAGTGAGGTGACACACATTTGCACAGCAGCAGGCAAATTTCCAAAGTGACTCTGGACTACAGGGACAGAATGGAGATGTAGAACACTTTGGTGTCCTTCTGCCCCATATAGGAGGTGTTGTAGCAGATGTAGGCAGGGTTTTCCCACTGGCAGCCTTTTACAGTGTGGTTTTTTTTACTCAGGCAGCTGGCTTACCTGCTCTTCTGCTGCCAGGCAAACACCTGGTTTTGTGAGGGCAAACTCCAGGAAAGCCAGGAGAATTACCTCATGATACAAGAGGGTAAAAAAACCCAACACAACCACTGTTTGGCTATTTTACCTGGTGGAACTTTGGTCACTGTAAGGTGCATTAAGTCAGAACCACAAAAATAGATGCCAAAAAATAGTACCTTGGTACTGGGTATTAACTTGCACCTCTCATTTCTTATCAGGAAAAAATAGCTTGTGGCTCTGCCAAGAAACAAACCTTAAGGCAGTTCTCACCTCCCTCAGAAAAGTAGACAAACCAGCTTTGAGTGAAGCTAGGTATGCAACATAGCCCACAGCCACTGAAGCTAGAAGAGGTTTCAATGTTCTTGGTGCCTCTGCCATACAGGAAGCAAAGCTTTGCATAACTATACTTAACCCAAGTGTTTCAGGGTTATTTTTGTTTCCAGAGTCAGCCCCTGAGATAAGAAACCGACGTGCTCTGAAGCATGTAAGTGTATTTTAATGGTTGATTAAAACCTACCAGCATTCTAGTGACACCAGCTACTAAATAATGCAACAATTCACAAAACATTAAAATGGCCCTGATAGTCAGGATGGGGGCAGGGGAGTGGGGAGGAGTACACTCAGCTTTTAACGTGTTCAAGGCAGACACCTGGAAGTGAGGTAGCAGAAGTCACCAATTTGGAGGTTGCTAATATAGAACTCAGAGAAGCATATTTTTAAGAATTGCTTAGTTTTTCAAGGAGGATTATAATAAAATGGAACAGAAAATGGAACAACTACATATTTTTTGCAAGTCATTTATCCTAGGGTTTCCCCACCTGGTATACAGCAATAAAGCTGTCAGAATTTAACATAGTTCTTTTTGGAGCAGACAGACTTTTCAGGGTTTTGCTTTATATGTTTGAGTTTTGCTTACAAAACAATCTAAAGAAATTCATCAGCTGGAAGACCAAAACCTTCCAGTGCTTGACACAGGAGGCTTCAGGGTTGCATTGGTATCGTTACTATGGTTTAGAGAATCAGAGGTTTGCCACTGCTGTTTCGCTCTTGCCTTTCTAGAGTTTAAAAATACTTTAAATTTTGCCTGAAGTTTGTTTTTTGTTTTCTATTGCATTAGAAACAAGAGTGGTGGGTCCAGTGAGGAGCTTACAGCAGCACTGGACTGCTTCCCTTGTTTTGTGCACATCACTTGAAGGTTCTCTAAGCCTTCCTGGAGTGACACTGCTTGAACACTACTCTTTTCTGTTCTGAATCATAAACAACACTTTGAAATTAACCTACAATCTGTCTCTTTCCTGTTTTTATCGACTGGTTTTGCCATGTTGTTTCCTTCCAACTTTTTTTCTTTATTTTAGTCACCTTTTATTTGAAAGTTTATATTGAAGAAACAACTCCTGAATGTAACCATGTTTTACTATCCAGTCTATCCTGTTCAGTAGTGTTTTCCGTGTATTTATTGCAAAAGGAAAAGATTGCAGGATCCTAGTAGGATTCATAGCAGCCATAAAACCCAAGGGGTAATTTTTTCCACAAAGCCACACTGATGTTAAGAAAATGTAAGGTCATGACATGATCTCTTTGATAGACTAAGATGTGATGTGTCCAAAGTCTAAAAAGTATTTTTTGGACACAGTGATTTCCTGCTAGGGATATCCAGACCTGTTTGCCCTCCATGTGCACATCATTCTGTTGGCATACCCAGCATTCTGCAGAGTCTGAACCTGCAGTTAAGGGATTTATTCCAGGCTGGCAGACAACAACAAAACTTCCAAGGATACAGCCTACCTGAGGACTTTCTTCGTTGGTACCAAGTGATAAGAATCATTATATCCAAATTCAATATCCAGCATCGCCATTGGACTTAGAATTTCTGTGAACAGGTGAAAGATCCCCCATGCATGGGGGTAACACCATCTGAATGTGTCTCAGAAAGGTGGAATGGAGTGGGAAACTATAAAATGTTTGACTATCAGAATGTCAGAGCTCAGTAATATACAGACTACCATTTCTGCATCTGAAAGAATGAAATGAAATCTGAAAGAAATACAAATGAGTTGCTACTATTGCTGAGCTGTCACTGCTCTTCCTTCCTTCTTTCTCAGGCTGTAGAAAAATGGTAGTTGTACGAAAAACAAAGGAAAAGTTAGGGAACTGGGAAAAAAAGACTGATATGACATGACAAGAAAAAATATTAAGCAAAATGTAGCAACTGTAGCAAAATCATTACAGCACCTTAGTAGCTAAGCATGGGAGAACAAGATGAACCACAGTGGACTGAGAGGGTTTTTTATTTCCTCACACCTACATATGTATTTATGAGTGTACAATCTGAGTACAAAAGAAGCAGAAAACTTCCCCTTCTGAGCTGGCACCATTTTATATCCATTTTGCCAGGGTCTGGATGACTCCACAGTTTTAGGAGCAAAAAATAGCTAGAGCAGAGTCTGAATGCAATGCAGTGATAGGTAGGATGTATAAAGGTAGTTAGTGACACATATAGATCATGTGTGGTAAGAGTCCAGAGAGAAAAAGACAAAAGAAAAATAGGATACAAAAAAAGAGGTAGAAACTGGTAAAAAGGGGAAATAAATGATGCCCAAGGAGTAATTTCCAGTAAAAAATTCAAGAAAACTGTGAGCTTGTTGTTGACAATTTATAAACATAGAAGGTGAAAGACCTTAAATAAATTATTCATTATTCAACAAGCTTTAATTAGAACACACCCACATACATGTGCAAGGGTTGAAAGCTTTTTTAGCTAATATAAGGATTTTTGATCGGCATCCTGCAGTGGTTTGCCTCAAGACTTGTCTTAAACTGGAACTTTCTTAGGATGTTTATCTCAACAAACAGTTTGAGGGTATCCCCATGTGTCAAAAAATGTGCAAATGAGAAGTGTTTCCCTAACAAAGAAATATGGCATCCCATAGATTTTATTGCTAATTGCAACTGTATATTTCCTGATGATTGATTACAACATCAAAATAATTTTCTAGATGCACACTTTAAAAAAAGAAAAATAATTTAAAATCACACTTAAAGACCACAGTTCTTCAGAGCCTGACAGAAGAAATGGATGCTTTGGGATGCATTCAGATAGCACTGATTCAGTATCAGTGCATGAAATCCATCTGTCCATAGACTCTATAAGACAGATTTGTCATTCAAGTCCAGCAATTTGAAGATCATATTCAAAAAAACCACTGCTAGATTAATTGATGGTCCTATCTGGCAGCAGAGTTATAACAGAGTTAAAATAGACATTGAGATTTGGTCCTCTATTGCTCTATTGTGTTGATACCTCGTCTTCTTTTTTTTTTTTTTTTTTGCACAGAGTGAGGACATCTGTGAGACCAGGAATCTGATATTTCTCAGTCTTATACCTGCATACTGCATATGGACAACCACATGCACAAATATTCCAAAAATATGTATTAAGCAGTTGTATTTACTTGACTGGTATAGGCAAGCAGAGTAGTTGAAATCAGATTCTTATGTGCTCTCAAAAACATGGCTGAAATTCTTGTAGGAAAAACCACCAAGAAAAAATCCCAAAAAAATGGGATTGTGAGACTTAAACATCTGCTATGCTTGAATAATGATCAGGAGTATGGATATGGTGGATAGTCATGAATAATCATGGCTGAGCCAAAGCAGAGTGTGTGTCACAGCCTCATTCCTGTCAGGTGGGAGATGCAGTGGCTCTGACCCAGGGTGGAGCAGGACAGAGAAGTGCTTGCTCGAGACCCAGGCTTGAAGCTCACCCATTCACAAGGAGGTATTTGAGGTATTTGGTGGTGGAGCACACAGCCAAAGTGGCTGGGCCTGGTTGTGGCAAGGTTCTTCTTGTGTTTTAGCTGTCTTAGTAAGGTCAAAAGACCATTTGAGCTTGACCAGTTTCATATTCAGTTCAAACCATAAGGCTGCAGGTAAAAAGAAAGGATTTATGGCATTAGTAAAGGAAATATCAATGAAAAGCCTCCTGCAGGAGTGACATGAGAGAAGGTTTGAAAGGGACTTTGAGCCTGTGACTTGTGTTTTCAGGATTTAGATAATTTTAAAATAAAATTAAAATATGGTTTTACCAAAGATTATCAAGGACAGAGATTTCAGGTATGAGAATCTCTGCACCTACAGAGCTGAGTCTGGTCAGGGGAGGCTGTGCCATGGTACAAGGAGAGTTAAAGAAATAGAAATTCTCCATGTAAGCAGGGCAGAGAAGCTTCAGAGTTCCATTTTCCCTCAGATCCAATTGTGTGCATTCAGACCTTGCATTAAGAATAATCTATATACTTGCTTTTCCTCGAGAATGAGAATGATCCTCAAAATCTGTAGCCTAAGGCTCTGCTGCCTTTGTTATGCAAGTGAGCTACCCCCGCCTTTTACTGTATAAGCCACAAAAAGATGAAGATATATACATTTTTTCTTTCATTGCATACCCATATGTTCTTATAGTGATTACCTTTGCAGCTAACAGATGCTCTTATTTTAGGGTTCTTATACAGAAACCCAAAATCATCTTGTATCTGCGTTTTTCTCATACAGACAGATGTGAAAGGTTTTGTTTTTTTTAAGTTACTGATGGAGAAAGTTATTCTCTGCTTGCCTTCGACATTAACATTTTTTGAATAATTTATTCCCTTCTGGGTAACAGAAGCAGAGCATTTTCCTCTACCTGCTGATCACTTCTGAAGCAAGATGGAAGATCTGATGGACCAAAACTCCTTTTAGGATGGTATGACAAAGCATGATCCCTTAAATTATTTCATTCCTAGTAACAAATAACAGTCCTTCAGGCACAACATTTATTGAAATAAACCATTGTTTCATTTTGCCTTGTGGAGGAAGTACAGAAACCTCCTAAGAAGAAAAACCTAAGACATTGATAGAAGATTTTGAAAGATATGCATAATTTAAGGATTACAGTAATTGACATGCCTCCTATTCTTAGATTTCTTTCAAGTCAGGGGTGTGTTTAGTAGATTTGGCTCTTAAATGATAATATGTGTGAGTTAGCTATTCATTCCAGTATCTAGATCTTTGCAAATCATAACATATCTATAGAAAGCAATCTTCTTTCATTTTCTAATTGCTGAGCTCCAGGGGCTGGGGGTTTTTTGCTTCTGGAGATTGCACTGGCAGATTTTAAATGGTGGTTTCAGTCAGCCTACCCAATAGCAAAATTACAGTAGAAATTTCAGAATAGGATTTGGAAATATTTTCTTCTTAGCTTGTATTCTCCTAGTTCTGCATTCCTGGACATCAAAATATCCCTTTATAAGAGCATGGAAAGCAAGGTCACTACCCCAAAAAGAAGACAATTTAATACAAATATAGATGATAAGAACAAAATATCAAGTGAAGAGATGGTAGTGCTGGGGGGCACACTGTGTGAAGTCTAAGTGGAAGGAAGACATCTGAAGTGAGTTTTGAACGCAAAGAAGGAATTATCTTAATGAAGGGATGTCTGATCCAAGTGCAAAGTGTTGCTTGTGAGCATGTAGGACTCAAGGAGAGAAGGAAAGACTGAGACAGCAGTAGGCAAGCATTAGGTAAGGGCTGTGCCTCATGCCTGTTAAGGGAGGTTTGTTTGTGTAATTTACACCAATAAAAAGCATGTGATAGAAAAAAAGAATTTTTTCTAATGAATACATCCGTCCATCAAGTGAGGAACAAGCAGTTTTATACATATGTACATATAAACACTCATATCTACAGAACCTCTCTGTCAAAGAAAGAAGATGATGAAGACAACATGCAAACCTACTGCAGTCAGATACTTCCTGCACAGACCGGGCCAAAATTATGCCAGAGGGCAGTAGAGAGGAGCAGAGACACTGAGGAGACAGTCAGACCTCCCAGTACCTGAAAGACCTTTCCTTCCATACAGAAATGCAGGCAAAGAATAAGGCTGCCCTGAAAAGACAGAGAATTTCTTTGAATCCAACATAGTAAAAAAAAAAAAAAAGGAATCATGGATGTGGTGAAGTACATGGTTCTCAGAGGGGCAAGAGAGGAAAGGAAGTAAGGTATGAAGCCTGTGATCCAAACCCGCATATGTATCAAGTTCAAACTGCCATGAGATGAATATGGGTTCTGATTATTTAATTTATGCTGAAAAAATATTCTGATTCTGAACAGTGCACAGTTCCAGGTTAAAAAAAAAATAAAAGAAAGAAAGAAAGAAAGAAAGAAAGAAAGAAAGAAAGAAAGAAAGAAAGAAAGAAAGAAAGAAAGAAAGAAAGAAAGAAAGAAAGAAAGAAAGAAAGAAAGAAAGAAAGAAAGAAAGAAAGAAAGAAAGAAAGAAAGAAAGAAAGAAAGAAGAGATACATACCTTGAAAGAAGGCCATCAGTTCTTCCATTTGAAGAATGTTTGATGGCTTCAGCCCACGGTGTTTACAAGACAAGTGTGCTAACTTTCATACTGAGTCTGGTGCTTTGCTTAATTTTTTGGTATGCCCTAATTACTCATACTTATCCCTGTCCTCACAAAATGTTTTTCAGGTCTCCTCCTCCACCACCTTCTTTATAATAAAAATAATGTAAATTACATCACTTAGCTTCTGCTGATAATTGGAATAGTGCTAATTATTTAAACCAAAACCCTCACCAGTTACTAACTAATAATCCTGCCTAATATTGCAGCCAATGATTTTGTTGGACAACGGGTAGCATAGATTTGTATTGCACTTTTATCTACCAGTACTGATCAAGAACTGCAGCAGGGAGAACAGCTCAGGAATTTAGAGTATTGTAGAATTAGAAATCAGACCTAATATTTTGGACTAGACACTGCAGTGACCTAAATTCAAGAGCTAATCCCAAGCTGTCTCAAGTGGTTTGTACTACAGATTATACCATGACAGAGATTGTGAAATGGGAGATTTTGACTCACCTTCGTGAAGCCACTTCTCCTCACAAATTGCTCTGTTTGGAACCTGTCATAAAATAAGAGCTTTATTTATTTATACAGCTCCCAAAAGTATGTTAAACATTTGAGGGCAGAAACAGGCAGGATGCAGAAGAGAGACATTTTTTAGTTGGACAGAGTCAAGACTTTGCACACGAACTGTTAATTTTTCTTTTTGTGTGTGTGTTTCTTATGGGGTT
This sequence comes from Motacilla alba alba, assembly GCF_015832195.1. NCBI lineage: Eukaryota > Metazoa > Chordata > Aves > Passeriformes > Motacillidae > Motacilla > Motacilla alba. Next base: position 32,781,616 of record NC_052017.1, read on the forward strand.
TTTTTCTGCATTTCTTGCAGCACAGAACACTGTGTCTTATCTCTTTGCGATGAAGATTGGCAGGTACTGCTTGATACTGTTTTAAAGGCACAGAGCATGATACATCATGTCTACTCAAACATATTAACCACTTCTTCCGGAGTGTTTTATTTGAGAGACATTCAACTCCACAGCATTCTCTTTAATGCAAGAAAAAAGCTAAGAAATTACATTCATAGATCTCTCCTGTAAACCTGTCCTCCAAAGCCTTTTTTTTTACTGGCAGACCATTGAGGCATTACCTTGACATGAATTTATTCACCTATTTGTAAATAAAAACAGAGCAACAGATATAGTTCATTTTGAAATTGTATCACATGGTTCTATAATTAATTTGTTACAACTGCTCTATGATTCCATTTGTTCCTATTAATGTAGAAGCATGCCAGAGCTTACAGAAAATTAATCACTGACACTAAGACATAGATGTTACACAGTGCAGTGCATCCTGTTTGTGCTGAATGTCAATTATTGTGCTAAGAGAAACTTGAATAATGCCCCAGATCCCTCAAACCCTCAAGCACAGGTGTATGTCAGTTTGAGTTGAACTATAATGCGTGAAATCATTTGTATGTGTTTTCATTTGTATGAATTTGACCCATTCACCCTTTTCAAGCTCCAAAGATGGAAAGGCCAGATGGGCAGGGATGCTGGATGGCACTTGCCAGAGTGTGGAGGCAAGTGTGGATTTTTCCTCAAGACCCTGAGCCCCCTCCTGGTAGGTCTCTGTAGAAGTGTCCATACTCATGTCACAGTCTTAACAGGGATGAGATTTCCAACTCCCTTCTAACATCACATGTCTTCACCATGGTGTCTTTATTTAGACAGATTCTAGAGATGGCTTAGGAAAACTGTGGACAGCAGAGGCTAAAACTCTGTTCCAAAAAGCCATGCAGCTGCTGCTGAACTGTGGGGATGCCTGACCTGCCTACATCCACCCCTGGCAGTGCCTGTGCTCCTGCTTCCAGAGGTGCCCAGGCAGCACAAGCTGGAGCTCCAGCTCTGCATCAGCTTGCAGGCTCACAGGCAGCAAAAATCTGACCTTCCTTGTCCATGTACATAGACACATAACAAGGCCGAGCTAGAGCTGTAGCTCTCATCCCTCTTTTGCAGGCAGCCTAAATAACCTGGAGATTTCCCTTCTTGGCCCATAGGGGTTCAAATTCCCATCTTTTATGGTATCAGGCTTCCGGCTGGGCTGAGGGGTTTGTTCAGGCTTTCTTTGAGTGAAGCTGTGCCACAGGCAGCACAACAGAGACAGCTCCCACAGTGGTCATGGATTTTCCTTTGAATTAAGTATGAATTATGACCTACAGCCCAAACACAAAAATCCTCCCTTCCTGTTGAGCACCCTCCCAACAGCTGACAGCAACTGAGTTCTCCCTATACTTGTAGTTTCTCTCTGCTCTTGTGGTGGTCATGAAGTTTCTCTCCGAGAGAAAGGAGATGAAACCTCTTTCTTATGTGGAAAAAGGCCCAAAATTGTTCAGAGGCCCAAAGGCTGTTCAGAGGGAATGTTTTAACCAAGCAGATTCTTAAACAAAAGATAAATAGCTTCACTGTGTTTTTATGAAAAGAGAAGGGGGGGGGGAAGGGAAAGGAAAAACGCAATCCCTAAAAAGTACTCATTATAAGGATATACTCTGTAGAGAAGATATCAGGCTCAGAGTGCTGAGTGGGTGGCACTCAGTGCATGACACAGCTCTGAGACAGGCACTTAGGAAGTGACATCCCTGTGCTCAGCAGGACTCCTTGGAGGAGGGGAGAATAGGCAACACCCCTAACCTGGAGCGGACCTTACGCCAAAGATTATGGTTTAAGTGAGCAAGAAAGGAAAGAAAAAAAGAAGGTTTCATCCCTGGGGCATGGGAACAAGAGCAGTTGAGGGGTTTAGAGCCTGCTTGAGAAGAAGAGAGGAGGTTCCTCAGCATTTTGGACAGGGGTTTGCATTTTGGATTTCCTCCCATGTGCAGAGAAGGTTCTGTACAAACACTGTGCTCTTTCCAGCAGGGACTTTTGCCAGATTCCTGTGCTAAAGGCTGGCAGAATCTAGGACTGCAATTCCCAGCAGTCTCTGATCTACTTTTTTTCCCCTCTGGCGGCTGGAGGAAAAGGAGAGGTTAAAGCACTCTGCTCGAGGAGGTGGTGGAGCAGCTGCCACCACCGATCCTTACCAGCATATCTACGTGCAAAACAGGAACTTCCTCCCCCTGCTGAAACTTCCCTCATGCCTTCCCCAAAAACCACCATTTTTTCTCTGACTGCATCATTAAAAAGAAGTTATTACTGAAATTAAGAACATTTGTCCACAAAAGTTCCCTCCATTCTGTCATGGTTTAACCCCAGCCCCATACTAGGTACTATGGAGAAAATTAACTCCATCCCAGCTAAACCCAGCACGTTTCCTTAAAAGGCAGGCAGGACCAGCCGAGAACAGGGGCAGTGTGATGGATTTTTAAAAAAATCTTGTCTGCAGAGAGAAATGAGACCTGACATCCCTAGAGTAGCATCTTTCTAATGAGTAAGTATTGAATGTACTGAAACAATATGCAGGTGACGTGAGGGAATCACAAAGACTTCTGTTAGCTAATCACATGGAGACCTCTGGCAGTGAAAAACAGCAACTCAAACGTGCCCTATTTATTCTTCACAGTTGTTAGCAGTTGCAAAGCCACAGAAAATGTTAAAGTCACAGAAGAGGTAATGAAGGCACAAAGACCTCATATGATTTCCTTTGAGGTTGCTGATGAAGCCAGCACTGTCCCATTAGATAGAGAGCAGCAGATGTTCAGTGTATCTTGTTGGTACATGCAGATGTGGTTCTGCTTATCAGGTACACTTAAAATCTACAAGGACCTGGTGCTCTCCACAGGGACTTAGTATGGAATATTTGCAAGTCCTTCATTACTACTTTGAAGACATATATTCAAAACGTATGAGAATATAGTTACAATGATATGGCTAAAAAGAACAAGTCACTCTTTAAAGCTGAATTAAAGTAGAGGCTTAGCAAATACATTTATTTGCCTACCAGAAAAGTTGCTCTTTTCTGCCTACTGGAAGGTGTCATGTCTTTGCTAAATACCAGATCTCACCAATCTATTCTCCAATAATCATAACTTCAATCACTGTCACTAAAAGATGAGAGGTGACTTGTCTCCCAGTAAAAATATGACATTGGGATATGACAAAAATATGACATAATAGTGTAAGGGCCCATATTGCTAAAAAATTAGTTCTTTTACAAAATACATTACAAGGTACCACAACCCACAGTGGTCAGCACAGAAGCGTCCTCATGTTTTGAATGTGGTTTTGAGTTCTGCCACATTTCAGGATTCCTCACACTGCTCTGCACTGATGAACTCTGCCATGGCCCTGGGGTCCTCCAGCTGTCCTCAGGGGGGTACCTATGCCAAGAGCTGGGGCTGCCCAGGGCTTTCCTGCTCCCAAGCCAGGGTGGTGAGACAGGTCCTATCTGTGAGATCCTGGTTTGCTGCCCCTGGGATGCTCCCATGCTGCTGGACCCCCAGAGAGCACCCAACCCCCATTATGCCCTGCCAATTCCTGCATGTCAACTATGAAATTTTATTGTTCTATTTGGTTTTACAAACAATAAATAATTATAGCTGGAAAAATAAATAAGCTCTGAGTGTTTTCCAATGCATCATCCTGACCTTTCTTGTGTGTGTCTGGGTCTGGGTCTGTCTGTGTCTGTGTCTGTATCTGTGTGTTTGCTTGCTGAATTTTCTGAATTAGAGTGATTAAAAATTTTTTGCAGTAATTTTTGGCTACTTGTGCCAATTAGTCTGTTTCTAGAAAATCCATGATAATAAAAAAAGGATGCATAAAGGCAATCTGGCTTTATCCTAATGAAGTGCACAGAATTGAAGGAATCAAAGCAATGGTTGCCTCAGGATGCTCAGGCTCAGCAGTGCTGATGTGGCTGGTGCAAGAGAGGCTGGGGAGCTGGGGATTTGCTTCTTCTGTCTTTGTCCCAGAACCTGCTAAGCCCAGGGATCTCCTAACCACTGCTGTAGTAAATGAAATGTTCTGCTGTCTTGGAAATCAAATGGGAAACAGAGCATCTTTATGCCACTGCATGAAGGACCAATAAAGGTGTGGAAACAGGCAAGAAGGTGGATCAGAAGTATGGACTAGCTCAGCTGAAGGTTTTGACTGAGAAAGGTCTGTAAGTTCCTACAACAGAGAATGTTTGCTTTGCTTTGTTACTGCTCCTCATAAGACAGATCATATGATATAATGCACACTTAATAAAATGAACCAGATAACAGGTTACTCCAAGCAGCATATGAGGACATTGTGGAGACCTCCATGTGAAGATACTGAGGAAACCTAAAGTGCAAACGATTTCGAAAGGTGATTGGATTCATTGAAACAGGGCCAGGGACAGCTGAGAAATATTATGTTCCAAAGGCAACCTCTGGCTAAGGAAGACCCTGCCCTGTGCATTGTCAGAAGCTGGAAGAGCTCAGCACAGGAATGATCCTCACACTCTTTCCAGTGCTGGGAACAAGTAGATGTAATGAATGATCTTTATAAGCTGCAGCAATCCAAACACTAAATATTGATTCCACAAAAATAACAAGTCCTCTTACTATTAAAAATGAACAATGTCTTTCTTCTCTCCAGGCTCTGGAGTAAAACTTCCTTGCAGAAGCTGCTGCAGGAAGCTTCATGTAAAGGCAAGCACTGTGACACTCTGGTGACAGCTACAAGCAAAGCCTCTGAAATCCATCAACCTTGGGAGTAATGCTTGAGATTTTCCGACCCTCCTCTGTGATATATGTTTCCTTTACCACCAAGGAACTCCTCCTTTTCCTTTTGTGTGTGAATTTTCATAGGAATTGTAAGTTGTTTCTTAGAGAGATGGGATGCTTGAGTCAGTCCTTCCATTTTCTTTGACAGGAAAATGGGATTTGCTGGGTTTTTCAGGAAGAGGGAGGAAGAATTTTGATAGATCCTTTGTAAGATCTTCTGTGTTGCTGATTTAAAGGTTCCGAATCACATAATAAAAGACCAGCAAAACTACCCATTCGAAGACAAGAAGTGCATTTCTGGCTCTAGTTGTGAGAACAGTAGTTTTTATTGCAGTAGTTTTATTGCAGTAGTTTTTTATTGCATTACAGAAATCTGCATAATACCATATACAAATGCAGTTTATAAATAGACATGTTTGGGTGAGTGTCTTTACTCCTCATTTGTCCAGGGCACATGGACTAGTGTGATGATAAACGCAGTACATGCACATTCAGGATCTCTGGTTAGGCTAAATGTTTTCCTGATTCAGCATAGCATGCTTTAATAATATAATTCAATTTTTCCTCATTTTTAATGTTATTTCAGCCCGTTAACATAATTTGGTGAGCTATTACAGTTGTTACAGCTGCTAGTTTTGCCCTTAATACTGATTTCACTTATGACCTCAGTCAGAACTAGATTTAAAGTTTGAGATGATGTAAGTGAATAAGGATTATTAGATTTATTCATACAGCAATTTAAATAAGAAACTGCCTGGCTTAGAATAAACGGTAAATGAAAAATGCATGTGATTTATAGACCTGTCCACTTTAAAGATTTATACACAGAGTGGGATGATTAAGTAAGAGACAGACCTGATTACATGAAATATGTAATTTTTGTAATGCAATATTGGAGGCAAGCTGCTAAACAGCAGCAGCATAACAATGATCGCCCCAACAGCTTTTATTACAATATTACTGTACAGCTGGTATGCAGTCATGTAAACACAAGCAGCAGGCTTATGACCATTTCTTTTCCTTGACAACTGGTAGATGTTATTACGTTCCCATGAAAAGCATCTTCCCCTCTCAGAGACTGCAGTACCATCTCCTGGAAGCAGGACTGGAGTGGGACTGGAGTTGCCTCCAGGCTTTGTCTGTCCCTCCCATCTAAGAGCACCATTTTCCTGTGAGTCTCTGCTTTCCTACAGATGTGTTCAAGCAGTCCCAAGGCTGTGTGCCAAGATCACGATTAAACTCTTGATTAAACTCTTCTGTATCTGAAATAGGTAGAGATTTCTGACACTTGGCTGAAACAATTGTGCCTCTCTGTCAGAACCTGAGAAGGTGCAGATGCATCATCACAAAAACAACAGGACTGGGAAAAAATCCTATCATTTTTCTACTGCTTAACAGAAAGAAAAAGCTCTTCTTTTGCTCTCCATCAAGCTTGAAAAGCAAAAAACTGAATGGGTTTTAAGGGTGAAAGAAGGTGTTGTGATTATTTAGCCTTTCTACCACAATATAACACAAGCTTGGACCTCCATTCAGCAATTCCAGCTGTCTTCCCCTTCAGCTGAGAACTTGGAGAAGCCCTCAATCTCACCACTGGTGCAGTAAAAGGCCTTAATAAACAACACCAGTGAGGTCTAAGGGTTGCAACAACCTGTTGTGCCTGCTAAAGCACTGTCTTTGCACACAAGAATAAAATAATGCAATCTGGGGTTATTGTGGCATTTTTGAGTGTTTGCATATTTTCTCCATGTGGAAAAATGAAAAGTACATGGTAAAAATGGATACATTGTGTACAGAGATATTAGGCTATGCCATTCTATATGAATTAAGACACTTTTTAGGAGAAAGCTTAATAAGTGTGTTTCAAACCAGGGGGTCTTCCATAACATAATTTGCAGAGAGCGAATTGACCCAGATAATTTTAATCTAAATCCCAATCTGATTTGTATAAAGTAATTTAATTTCCTCCCTAGTAGTTATATGGATTTTATCAATTATACCAATTAAATTGTCAAGCAGATTTATTGACCAGTCATCTACAAGACACTCTCTTTGATGTACTATTCTGGTGTCATCAACTGGTCATGAAAGTCTAGCCTCAGTATTTTGGTGTCATGTGCAGCTCAAAAGAGAAGGTTCTATTAAATGAGTGTTGTGAACCAAATATTGAAATGAGGATGGAAAGCTCCTTGTTTTGAATTGCAGACACCAAATTACAGATGCAATCTGTTTAGATGCTTAGCCATCCTACATGGATGCCACACATCGGATTTCTGACCTCTGAGCTGCACCTTAGTTAGAGATCTCATTGCTAATAGCAATGAGATTACATGTAGTAATTCTTGCTAAAAATGCATACCCAGTAAATTTCAAATATAAAAACTGAAGCATAAAATTAAGGCTTTGTTTTGAACTTGACAACTCATGCTTTTCAGTATGTTGAGTTCTATGTATGAGTTGTATGTATTGCCTGAGTTCTATGCAAGGGGCAAAACTTTGTTCCTATCCATCCTGAAAAATTTTGTTATTAAAATAAATTTACTTTGTCAGAACAGCTTACTAGAATTGGACATCTTGCTTCCATTGAGTGAGTCCCAGTGCAACTTCTTGGTGACCTTTTCTTAACTTTCTTCTATAAGTTTGCCAAATGAGAACACAACTAGAAAAAGATTCAAGAATTTACAGATCTTTGTCGTCAAGGCAAAACCATAATTTGCCATTGATAATCAAGGGAGGTTACTGGGGAGCACATTCAAAAGCCTAAAGACAAAAGTAAATGCGAGTAATGAACCTGACACCCTCTGGAGTGCTTTGGTGCCTATTTGGTCACAAGACTTGGCACAAAGACATCCCTCCCTTTAGGGGTTCAGAGAACATGCACCATAATCTGCAGCATGTTTGGTCTCCTACAATATTCATCTAGAACTGAGGGGTTTTTTAGAAACTAGACAGCCCAGCCAGCATGAGTAAGAGAAGGTAGACTTCCCCTCCATCAATGAAACTAAGTCCTATGGTATCAGTTGTAGGGAACCACAAATCTGGTGGTTGGTATTATGTCCTATTACAACTAAACTTAAGCTTTCACTTTTCACTGTTGGCATAGAAGTCCAAATTTTGGTTCATGCCACTGCTTGAATTCTAGTCTTAAAATATTTGGAGAAGTTTGCAAAAATCAATAGATAGTGTGAGATGGCAAAGAGAGCTGATATGTGAAAGACACATATTTTTTGAAAAGAAACTAACTTGTTGAAGCATTGAAGAGCTACTAGGACTATTCCAGAAATACTTGGCTGCATGCCTAATCTCAGGGGGGGTTTTTTGTTAAGCCTGACTGTGAATGCATACTTTAGCCAACAGCTCTGTATCACTCTAGTGAATGATGTTATGAAAGATATTTCATTATGAATATAAAAGAAAAATAACAGCTATGTCAGTGCCTAGCTCAGCCTTGAGGAGTAACCTTCAGGGAAGGTTCTTCACACACCTCCAGGGAGGTATGCTAGATGTCCTCGCCATGAAAATGTGGGACTGGCCTCTTAAAGTGTTTGACTATCAGTCATATGCATTATTAGATTATGTGTTGGCAGGTTTACTCAGCAAAATATGCTTTGTTGCTGGAAAGGTGTTATGAGCTCTTTGGTTTCTTCTGCTTGACACTTCTGACTCTCACTTCCGTATCAGCGCCTGCACAGCCTTGCTGATCCCAACCTCAGGCAGGAAGCACCTGGCTTTCATATCCTCTAAAAACAGCAGACCCTTTGCTCGACCTTATCAGTGATCAGCAGACCCTCCTTGCTCAATCCATCACTGATAAGCTGTAAATGTGACAAAGTTCAAGCTGCTGTATCCCTGCTTAGGCAGAGCACCTTGCTACAGAACGTTAGGGAACTATTTTCTACGACAGCAATTTAAATAGTTTGGGGTTGATTTCTGGTCTTCAGTGCTTATACTAGCTGCAACTACCCAGGACTGTGATTAAGGGAGACAGTATCTCATTCCTTATTATTATTTTCAATAATACATTAAAATGTTTAATTTTAAATGTACATACTGGTATCATATGAGTGACTCAAGAAGCAGGTATGGCACAGAAGAAAGAATCATTATTGAATGAACTCATTCATCAGCATCTGACACCACAAGGGGAGGAGAACAAGTCCTTGTAAGACCCTACTCCAGAAAAAGACTGATGGATCTCATTTGGTCCTGAACAAAGTGATGGGAAGCATATGAGTTGGCAGCAATTCCCATCTCCTTCTCTGCCAGCTCCTTTTGGCCACTAACATTGGTGATGCTGCTTTGTGAGCTGTGCAGCCAGCAGCACCTCGGTGGGTCACCCAGCAGGTGGCTGTACTCCCTGCACCAACTCACAAACCCGTAAGGGATGGCTTCTTTTCTCATTGCCTTCTGTGTAGAGCTGTGCCATTAGTGAATTTAAAATCATGTCCTACCAGGTGACCAAATAAAAGCTCTGTGTTTGAAATTATGTCAAGTTTTCACTAACATTTCTTTATTTAAAGAAGGCAAAGGATTTTTAGAGTTCTTGAGAAAGTGGTGGTTCTAATTTGATTGTGGGATTTTAAATTGATTTTATACTTAGGGTAACTATTAATTCTATTTACTCTATTAATTCCATGTATTCTATTCTATTAATTCTGTGCATTCCATACACACCAAGGCAGAAGAGAGTGGTTCAGCCCACACAGAATTTGCATATGAATTCAGGTAGCAGTTTCCACACCAGTAGAACTCATTACTAGCAGAACCTGTGCTCTTTGTTGGTTCTTCAAATTATATTGTTATTGCTACTATTATCATCCCTGTTGACATTTTACTAACAGTAACCATATTAAAGAACTTAAAATAAATATAAGCTTCAGGACCCCCGCAGATAAAAGAGATTTCAGCTTTTTATTTAGGCATGCATAACTGGTGCCTTCCAACATGCTCCTCACTTGGACAACTGCTGCAAAAGATCTTTTGCAAAAGGTTTTCAATCTGGCAATAACAAACTGTTTTGTGTAAGTCATCCCAACTGTAAAGGATGCCATGGGAAAACACAAGCAGGTGCCTGAAAGAGACCTACACTGATGTTGAAAATGTAATAAAAAAATCAATAAAAAAACACAACAACAAAACAACAGCAACAAAAGAAAAAAAAAACCCACAAAAATACACCGTGTGGAGGAAAAAAAACAACAGAGAAAAAAAGAGATGCTACTCAAAAGGTAACCACAGTGTCAGCAATGCCTCTCTTTGCAAGCAGCTTCCAAGAGAAAACTGATGATGACACATCTAGCTTCAACATGCATTTGGTCTAACCAAGGTGAAGATGCAGCCTTTACAAAAGTAGAAGCTGTTGTAGTAACATAAATAATATGACAATTTCTACCTTCTTCACGCTTTCTCTGAAAGCATCTCCAAGCCAAACAAGCTATATACAGTGCATTGTTGACACAAAGCAATCCAGTAGGAATCATAGAATCATACACATTTAAGATATCTAAAAGGAAAAGACAGCAGAAAGAGATTAAGGAATATTTAAATGTTTTGAAGATAGAGTTACAAAATATGTAATCACCAACAGGCACTGAACTGAGTTTCAAAAATTGCTCAGGCAATTATCAATAACATAAAGGCAGGTTGACTAAGAAAACTCAGAGCTGAAATATTTTCTTCCAGGCATAACAAAATATTTTCTGACAGTTGTGGATCCCTACATCTTCCTAAATCCTAAGGAATAAATCTTTTGGCCTGCTGTAGGCCTCAGCTAAAGAGAAAAATCCCACGTTCCTGTTGAAATCTCCAGTCTAACAAACTCCTAAAATTGCTAAGTCTTTTAAGACTGAGGTAAACTGCAGAGCTACTTCTCTGAACTCTTAATGTTCCAGCAAATCCTTATGAGTCAAAACATGTTCGGCATTTAGCCATGAACTCCATTGCTGGCTGGATGCTATCTTTCCAAATGCTGTGGCTGCAAAATGCAATGCAATCTCCCCTTTCACCTTGCACTATTGTTCCTTTCTATCCTAAGTTACCACAGTCTCAGTGACAAATTGTTCCTGGCATACAACTGCATCAATTAGGAAAAAAGAAATCAAATATAAAAACATCTTGAAAGCACCAAGTGTTCTGTCTCTATTGTTTTTCTCTACTTTGGTTGTTAGTGGACAAAAGTAGAACAGTGCTTCAGGCTCTCAAGAGTTAAGGCATTGACTGCCTCCAAAACTCAGGACCTCTTATCATACCATATATCCTTGGATTCCACAGATGCCACTACTGTGGAAGTGACAGCTTCAGCTGAAAATGAAATGGAAATGTAGTTCTTTCTACTGACAAGTGCTAACCAAGTGTAGTACGTGATGACTTCTGTCTTCTTCCCAAACAAAGCCAACACATTTCTGCTACATACATCAAATTATTTTATTTTCTGTATTTCAGTACATTTTATTCTGTTTGAGCTTGTTTAAAGGATGTCCTTCTTGGATTTTTTTAATCCCATCTTCTTTTCCTTAGCTTTCAGCTAGTGTCCCTACTGTTTTTTGTTGCTGTCTTTTGGCTCTTGGTGTTTGGTTCTTTTTGTAATATGGACCAATCACTTCTTACTTATCACTCTCTCCAGGAAGAAGTCAAGTGTTCCTCAGGTTACAACTGTTATTTCCACTAGCCTTGTACTCCAAATGTGTTTTTGTACACGAGTGCTGTCTTCTCCTCCGGCACATGCCGTTGTGACCATGTTGGTAGGAGGAATTCCTGCTGAGCTGCGGCCTCAGCTGGTTCCCAACTACTGTCTGAAGAAGGAATAAAGCATTGATGCACAAAATGCCCAACTATACAGGGCTGCCACCAACTCTTTGGGTATTGATATCAACTGATGTAACAAAAAGACATCACAGAGAGTGAACTTCCCAGAGCTAGGGCTACTGGGACAGGACAAGTGGCCTCCCCTGTGCAGGATTGAGAGGGAGCTGGATCACACCCAGGCACACCTTAAAAAAGGCAGTGTTGAAGGTTGGATGTCTGCTGTGTTTTGAACTGTATGTCAACGAGGAAAAATGATACCTCCCATGGTTTTGAAAGGAATTGACATTCATTTTATGTTCTCCAGATGGTACAGAGATAAAACACTAAGTAGTGGATGGTATGGGTCAAAAGAGAAAGCCAGGACCCACCCCTTCCTGTGGGAGACTGCTGTGCATAGGCAGAGTGTCAGCATGGAGGGCAGCTTGGGTAAGCATTTGAAGAAGGAGACTTGGCAGCTTGAATCTAGGGGATAGGTTGTGAATGGAAAGTGATTTTCAGCTTCATAGCACTTCTTGTCACACACTTAGCTAGCTAAATCTGTGAATGAGTGCCTCAATGTCCAGGGGACAGAGCTTTTTACTTTTTTACTCTTTCAGTATCTAGAACTTAAGGTCTTTCTGTGTTGTGGCATAACTGACCTCCCACCCCTGAGGATAGATGGATAGATAGATAGATAGATAGATAGATAGATAGATAGATAGATAGATAGACAGATAGATTTAGATCTGGATCTCCTTATATCCCTTGCAAGGATGTATAATGAGATACAAGACATTAAAGCATGTGTGCATTACAGACCAGCTTAGGAGGACTTCATAAGCCACTCTCCCATGATCTGTGTCCAGCTCTATAAACCATGGCTTCAGCAGCACTAGTGCAGCTATTTCAGAGCCCTTCCAAAGGATTTGTAGTAAGAGCATAGCAAGATACATGATCCAGCCTGGTATTTATACAGTGATTTCACTGGCATTGTATCTGTGCATCTGACATAAAGGAAAGCAGGTTTGAGTGCGTGAAAGTGATAAAAATGTGATGTGTAGAAAATGGGTTCCAGGTCCATGCTCAGCTTGTGCCTTTTGACTCAGAAAATGCCAGACCTGGCCAGTTCAGATTCATTTGCTCTTTTTTCTTACTGCCCATACAAACACCTGTAATGAATTTTTTTTCTTTTTTTTTTTTTTTTTTTTTTTGCAAAGCACAGAGCAAAAATATGACCAAAATTAACAAAGGGGTTTTTTTTTTCCTACTTGTTTTATAGCTAACACTGTTGGGTAATAACATTAAACTGATAATTGAAACCACTTATGCATAGATTTGTGAGAGGATGGTTAAACCCAGTACGAGTTGTAGAATCTCCTGTGACACAAAAAGTGTGAAAGTGAAACTAGAAGAGGGGCCATCTGTTAGGGAAGTAACAAAACTGTTGCTACTTGGTCACAGTCAGGGTGACAAACTTAATGTTATGGTAAGAAATCAGACAATAAAGTAGGAAAATTAGTACAGTCTAAAGCCAGACAACAAATTCTTCACGTTTGCATGTTTGTAATTGACAGTACCTGCCTGCACTAGGGGTACTTAACACTTGTGTTAGCTGCCACAAGGATTTCTACTCCATCACTTGCCTTCTGCTGTAAATGCTCTGATGGTAAAGAGCCTGTCCCTCCTTTTCAACACTGGCATGAAGCACAAAGGCACGATGGGGACCAAGGCACCAGTCTAGCACAGCAGAATCAATAGCAAGCATTTGAGCAACATACTTGTTGAAGCTGATCTTAATGCTTCCGTGAGAGAAGATTATCTAAATAGGTTACCTTGATTAAAAGCATGTTTCATGAGAAGTAGGTTTATAAATTGAAAGAATCCAGAATTATGTATGAAATGTCATATGCGAGCAACTTTGCTGATGTGTTACTAAATGAAATAAATTGTTATCAGAGTTTAGCATAAGGGAAAAAAAAAAAAACCCCAAACAGTTATTTACTAGATTCGCTGAATGTTAGCCTGAGTACTTGAAACTATTGAAAGATTTCTCTGGAATTAATGGAATTCTGGAATTCTAGAATTAATGACTACAGCTGCACTTAGGAGGCTGTAAACAGCTGGGATGTAATCACCTGCAGCTCCATACATGAACATATATACACTCTTTGTTCTCTAGGAATTCATACCAGGAGTCTTGAAAACCATCGTAGCACTTACCTGGGCTATGTGTCCAGCTTTCCTGTATGCAGAGACAAGTGTAGGGCACCACATGCCATACGGATCAACTTCCATTTCCATTTGAGTCACTCGAGAGAAACACTGAGAAGTTACTACATTGCAAACTGAGGTAAAGAAGGAAAAGGCAGCTTTCATTTTTAAGTGCCAGGCAGCCAGGAGGGCCAGCCATGTCCTGGCTGGCACATCAGGCACAGCATCACCAGCCAGACAAGGGAGGGGGTTGTCCTACTCTGCTCTGCACCAGGGGCAACCTTACCTTGAGTGCTGGGGCCAGTTTTCAGCACAACAACATAAAAACCCCACTGTGCTATCAGAGAATGTCCAAAGGAAGGCCACGAGGATGGTGAAGGGTCTGGAGGGGAAGCCTCGTGAGGAGGTCACTTGGTTTGTTCAGAAAGAGGAGACTGAGGGGAGACCTCATTGTGATCTCCAACACCCTCACGAGGGGAAGAAAGGAACCGACACTGATCTCTTCACTCTCTTGATCAGTGTCAGGACTCAAGGAAATTACATGAAGCTGAGGTTTAGGCTGGATATCAGGTAAAAGCTTTTCAAACAGAAGGTAACTGGACACTGGAACAGGCTCCCCAGGGAAATGGTCACTGAGCCCATCTGAGTTCAGGTAGCTTTTGGACAATGCTCTCAGGCACATGGTGGGATTCTTGGGGTGTACTGTGCAGGGCCAGAGCTGGACTCGATGAGCCTGATGGGTCTCTTCCAACTCAGCATTTTCTATGATTCTGTGATTTTTCACAGGCCCAGATCAAGCTTTTAGTTAGACATAGGGAAGCCAATTGTCTCTTTTCCCTCAGCACTGAGCTGCCAGAGCAGGCCAAACTGGTATAAATTGTCACAACTGCTGTTGTGCTGAACTTGACTAAGAGGTTTGGGGAAGTCTCTTGTTTAAGGGGTTCATTCTAAAAGGAGTGTTTGTGCTATGACATTGTAATGGTCTTTGCAATTGATTTCTCAGTAAACATGCACAGAAAGAGTACTGACTTTGCAGATCAGGAGGAAGGGCTGATTGTCTATGTGGACGGTGTCTGATGTGCAAAATAGTCAGGGCATTTTTTGGGAGAGGGTACACAAGGGCTCTCTGACACCAATGCCTTCTCTGCAGGACAGTGCTAACTGAGCACACACTTGCTCATCACTATTTCAGGGCAGGATTTTAAAGTTCTGAATACTGGGAGCCAGAGACCCAAACAGAATCCCTAAATCTGCCACTATGGAATGTCTTCTGAGTGAAGGTTGTCTCCAGCTCAAGGCATCTGGGCCAGCCTCAGGTTTCAGTCCCTCTCTAGCGGCCCGTGTGTGTTGCTGAGTGTCTCAAGGACCGTGATTTAAAACTCAGTTGAGATGAAAACCCAGCAGCCAAAAGCAACTGTAACAGTTCAGAGCTTCCATTAAACATTTTGAACACAACTTGTTGAAGAGTAAACGATCGAACAGGCCTGTTTCATCCATATTCTTGCAGTGGCCTACAGTGGCCACAAAGAGGCTCTTGTCTCCCTTGGGGAGTGGGATGTGCCAAGTTCCTTCTCTGTCTCTTGCAAGAAAGTCTACAGGCAAATTGAAATTCTTCAATTGTCATATATTTTCTTATCATCAGAAGACTTGATCTACAAACATAAAAATTATGTGCAGAGATTTTGACCATGCTGAAACCCCCTCCTCCCTCAAATAAAAGGTTTAACAGCAGTGCATAATGTGGAATATAAAGACTTGTGGCGGCTTTTATGCAGTGAATCATGATTGTAAATATATTTACCCTAGCACACATATAATTTATTTTTCCCACAGCAAAATCAGCATTACTTCCACTTTAAAAGTCAGAGATCTCACTCAGGCATCAAAACAAAACAAAACAAAATGAAAATTAAACAACAACAACAAAAACAAAACAAAACAAACAAAAAAAAACACCCCAAAATGGCAATGGAAGACTGTATCCTATTTCAGTACATTTAGATTTCTTTTTAAAGAAAATTGTTTCTTCGTTAGAATTCAAGAAACAAGTTTTGCAATAAAACGTTAGGGATCCTGTAATACACTCATTGCGTGGTATCACACTGGACCCCACAGAAAAAGGGAAATGTCATCTGTGATAACAGCGAAATTGTGCAACTGCACCCGTTACACACAGAGTTATCACTGGAGAAGTGACACTTTCGGGGTCTGCCCGAACAGCCCAACGCTTTGCAAATGCCCAAACAAGTCTGAAACACTCAGATAAGTAGAAGTGATGAGAAGTGATAAGAGACCTTTTCAGAGGACAGAGAGAAAACAACTGGAAATGTATCTCTAGCATGTGCGAGAGTAAGTCCCTGTAGTGCTGAGTAGATGTGCCGAGGAAAATGCAGTTCAATAGGTGGGAAAGAAAAGGCACTGAAGAGATGCTTCAGCAGCACGTTCATTGTAGTTAAAACCTGTATCTGCATCCTGTAACTTTATTTGGAGATTCTCTTGACCGGGGGTTGTGGAGAATCTCTTCGCTTTTTTTTTTTTTTTTTTTTTTTTTTTTTTTTTTTTTTTTTTTTTTTTAATTTCCTTCCGGCTACTGCCCCTTGTAACTAGTCTCCTTCATTTCCAGCTCGCTTCAGCAACCGCATGCCGTTCCTGCCCGCGGCACGCAGGAGCCCCCAGCACACAGGTGGGATCCCGTCCCCGTCCCGCCCCGGCGCCGCCTCCCGTCCGCGGGCAGGGCCGGTGCGGCGGCGGCGGCGGCGAGAGGAGCGGGGGGCGGGTTTGCGCTGCGAGCCGGGGCTGCACACACACCCCCGAGGGCCTGCGCCGGGCAGCCACGGCGCGGCGATGGGGCACCGAGCCCCGGAGCCCGCGGGCCCGCTCCCCGGCCCCGCCCGCCCCGCCCGGGTGGAGCCGGGCCCCGCCCCGCCGCGGGAGGAGGATGAGGCGGCGGCGGCGGCCCCGGCCGAGGCGGCTGCCCCATGGCGGAGGTAAGTGAGGCGCGGGCGGTCCCGCAGCCGCCTCGGCCGAGCGGGGCGGGCGGGCTGGGTTGTCCGTGGGGGCGAGCGGTGGCGACGCGAAGGAGGACGCTTTTGTGAGCCAGGTACCGCCCCACAAAGAAAAATATTAAAAAAAAAAAAAGGCCAGGAGGGAGACACACCTCCGGCGGTGTGCGGGGCTGGCCGTGCCCTGCCCGTGTCCCGGGCGGCGGGAGCCAAAGCGCCGGGCGGCGGGGCCGCGCTGCCCCGCAGAGCTGCCCTGGCCCGGGCACAGCCCCGGCCCCAGCGCCGCTGTCACCTGCCGGGCAGGGTTGTATGGCCAGGACAGACAGTTCTGCTTGGCATTTCCTCCGGCATCGCCTCAGTTTTCCTCATATGAGCGCACAGGCTTCTCAAGAATATCAGTCAGCTGCTGAAACGGAGCTTCTCCGGAGCTGTTCACATCGTGCGCCCCTCACCTGGGCGCAGAGCACCTGTGCGTGGTAATGCGGTAACTGCACTTGTCAGGAACATTTCTCACATGTAGAGGGTCTTTCTGTGCCAGGGCAAACCTCCGGGCTCCTTTTATCTGCCCTCCGTTATCAGCGCGGCAGTTTCAAAACTTGCAATAAGCAGCTAGCAGCGCTGATCAGTTTCCCTGTTTATTCCTGCCTCGTGCAGTCCGTGCTGCGCTTGTGTCGCCTTGTGCCCACTGAGGCCCCCGTCCTGCACAGAGGTGAAGAGTGGTGCACAGCTGTAGCTCCAAGATCAGCCAAGCCACTCAGCTGCGGGGCTGGCTTTTCCCAGTTAAATTGCTGCTGGGAATAGCGTTTTATTGTTTCCTGCGTAGTTTACGTTCTGGGAGTTTTGTGGTGCACTTCATGGATGCAAAAGGTACAGGAGTGCCAAGACGGTGGGCTTGTGACTTCTGATGTTCAGTGGGTTTTGAAATACCAACTTGAACTACCAACATTTTTCAAGTTGGTTTTGAACAATTGTGAATAGCTGTTTCTTATTGTGAATTAATGGACCAGCATCAACTGGTAATTGTTAAATTTGTCATACTTTTTTCCTATTTCCCCATGTGTTAACTTGGTTATTTTTGTAAAGTAGTTGCAAAACTAGTTTCAACACCCTGACTGTAAGAGATGACTCTTTTTATGTGGAGAGGAGATGATTCATTTCTTTGCTAAGTGTAGTTCTGAGCCTCTCTCTTTACCACAATGCATTTAAGTAAAATAATGATTGGAGCAAGATAAGTTTTGTCTAGAAACCCCCATGTCGCTTCCAGCGGATGTTTTTTGAAACACATGGCAGGTCCAAAACATGAAACACAGATCAAAAAGTAGATCTTTGTTTTTAAGGTGACCTTTGGTAGCTTTGACTGAGTCTACTTATGCTGTCAAAACCTTATTGTAATAGTATAATGGGTTCAAGAGTGGTTCGGCTGATTTGTAACCTTCAATTTACCTTTTGTAAACATAGATTTGAGCTATTTTTAGCATTTCTCTTATCTACACTAGATCAGGATGAGAAGTGTATGTAA
This sequence comes from Motacilla alba alba, assembly GCF_015832195.1. Taxonomy (NCBI): domain Eukaryota; kingdom Metazoa; phylum Chordata; class Aves; order Passeriformes; family Motacillidae; genus Motacilla; species Motacilla alba. The sequence goes on from NC_052017.1 coordinate 32,799,948, forward strand.
ACAGATGGAAGTATTTGGTTTTTCTGCTTGATATTGTATGGCATCATGAAAAGTTTGCAGCTGGATTTAGCCATCCCTGGATTGATTTTATTCATTGGACTCCAGTCCGTGGTGAGAACATTTCTGGCAACACAATGCAAGCTATTGAGATCTGGTGCTTAAAGCTACTCTTGAAGACAACTGCAGATGAAAATTAATTCAGTGGCCGAAGCATGCTGTTGAAGCAAACTAAACTGCAGGGGTTTAAACTGCCCTGTGCTAACATGAGGTGCAGTGTTAGAACATCCTGAGCACTTTGGTTTTGACAAGGAGTAAAGTGAATAGGTAGGTTCCTACACTCAGCTTGCTGCCCAGCAGTCTGGGATGAGCCCTAACCTTTGTATTCACTACATTCCCAGAAAACTATTTCATTCTGTTTGTTTCTGTAATCAAACATAGGCTTGCTGATGAAATGTAAACACCACAGTGTTTTATTGCTTTACTAATAAAAATAGCAAAATATACTTCCTCTGAAATACACCCCTTAATGGACAAAATAATCGTACTAAGTCAGTGTCTTGCTACTCATTTTCTTAGATGCATGTATGTAACAGAACCAGAGATAGAAGTGTTTGTACCACTACAAAGACTACATTAAAAAAAAGGGTTTTTGAAAACACTTCCAAGTTCTGCACTGTACATACTGCCCTGCCCTGCATCCCTTACAGCAGGTCAGAGCAGGTGTTGGTAGATGTGCCCTATGGCTTAGGGTATTAGTTTAATGCCTCTTCACTATTCTCATCTGGTCAGAATCAAAGCTTGTTGGTTTCGTTCTCAGGGATGTTTAAGATTGAGACTAAGCTCCCTGAGAACCATGAGTTTAGAGGAGAAGAAATAAAAAAGCAATAAACATTTGCTTTGGGTAACTGGAAAACCATTCATCAGCTCATGCGAGGAGATGGATTCATTTCTGTAGTAATGAAAGGTGGTGATGCAGGCCCTACCTCTTTGCAGAACACCTGAGTCCGAGTTTGGGCTCCAGTGGGCATGTTTGCTAAGGAAACAGATTTTTAAAAAAAAGCCTAATCGTGAGCCAGGTCTTTTCTTTGAGGTGATTATTTCTCATGCTGCTTTTATTTTCCCAGTTCCAACAGTTTTTGTGCTGCACCTAGTCTTTCTCTTCACAGTTTGCTGGAAAAAGAGATTGCAGTCCTGGTTGGTTTTGCTTGTGTTCTTTTTAAGAAAGGGTTTATAACGGGAGCACCACTTGCTCCGTAATATTCAGCACCTGTTTGAATGCTGACATCCCCCATTGAAAACAGGGTGCCTGACTTTTTTTTGTTCTACTCAAACCTACTCATTCAAGTAAGTCACATTGAGTAGGCCACATTGAATTACTCACACAGGTGAAGTTGGGGCATATCTGCTTATTTTTTCCCAATGTGCTTGTCAAGTATTGTTGGATTGCTCAAGGAAATAGCTTATTTTAAGGAAAACTAAAACTGAAATTTAGAGGCACTGTATGGCTGTGTACATTTTAAAGTTTTAAGCTCAGAAAGAGCCAAAAAAAGGTGGAGGTGGGGGAAAGATATGTAGCTGACACAGGGTATAGGTCTTATATTGGTGGGGAAAAGAGAAGCCATTCTACAGGCACATAACTTGGGTTACATTCCATGCCCCACTCTGCCAACTGCATTTTCTTTAGGCTTCTCAATGTAACACTGCCTGAACAACACTTGTGAAAGCCCTTACACGGAGCCCTAAGTCCATATGGAAAATGAGTGAGACGCGTTTTCCAAAGCACCTTAAAAACTGTAGGGAAAGAGGAGCCTGCAAGATGTGACATCAGTCCTATGTGTATGGTAATAGTATTCCCAAACAGGGAAAGTCTCCAGAAGCTTGTCACACAGCAGTGTCTTAGCTGAAGGTCTTGCAAGGGTTCAGAACTGCTCTGCCTGATTCAGTGATTTTCTTTTCCCTTTCTTTTTTGTGTATCAGTATTTCTATGTGTGAAAGTGCTTTTATGTGTGCATGTAGACATTTGAAGAAAGGGAGTTTAAAAACTCAATGATTTCTTTATCTTTTACAGAATATACGTGGGAGAATATTTAGGTTAGCAAGAATGGACTGTGTAGCTCTTCAGCTTTTTCTCTGTGTTAGTCTTACAGTAAAAATGTTTGTTCCAAATCCCGTGAACCCCAGGCAGTGATGCTGCCCGTGCCAGCAGAAGAAGCAGTACCTGAATGAGAGCAGGAGTTGCTGTGCTGGGTCATTGCACTCCATGTGAAACAAGCTCCAGCTCAGGGTGGGATAGAGAAGGAAGGTTCTGCTCCCACACAAATCGAGTAGGTTTGTTATATTATATCTGAATGTATTGCATTCTTTCAACAGATCTTTGAGGCCCTTCCCAAGAGCTGAATTCCTGCACTCAATTAAACACCTGCTCTAATTAATAATTAACAGCATAATATTGCTGTTGTTTATGAATTACAAAATTTAAGGAAGAAGATGCACAGTGGATAATTTGTGTTGTTTGTACTGTTGTCTCTATGTTAGTTTTTAGAAAGAGCAGTTTGAGTCCAACTGAGCATGAGGCTCTGTAAAACGTCATACAAGCACAGTTCTTTGAACACCATCAGAGGCAGAGTTTTATGGTATTAAATCACTGGAAGGGGGTAATCCATCCCAGACTTGGAACACCATTTGAAGTATTTATATTGAGTGAGAATAATTTGGGTTATGGATTTTTTTTTCCTTGGTGAGTGTCAAAGTTGGTAAAGTGAAAGTTAAGTAGGAACCAGGTAGGCTTTTCTCTGAAGGTTTTTCTCCAAAGGCTGTTCCTGTAATCCATTTGAGAGCTTCTCACTGAAGCTCTGTGCTTAACTTCGAGAACGTATTTCAAATCATTCTTTTCTTTTTTTCTTTTGGATTCATTGCACAGTAGGACATGGCAATATTGCTGTGGAGAGACATCTGGAAGCAGATAAATGGGATGGGTCCCTGCTTGTGAATGGCCCTTACCTGTTAGCCAGAACTCACCCTAAGGAGGCGGGGGAAGGACTTAATGGTGTTTCAGAAAGAGGTGGCGTAAGAGAAGAACCTCAGACTTAGTCTTGCAAGGGTTTGAAAAAGCCTGGTCAAAGGAGTGTTCAGGGAAAGTGCTGGAGGAAGTTGGAGTTGTGGTGTAGGGCTGAATTACGCCAGCATTTTCCTGCTCTCTGGAGAGTGGCCAAGGTATTGCCAGTGCAGGGGATGGATGGAAAGTGCCTGTGCGAGTAGATGAGGGGAATATCAGGCGTAAGGAAGGAAGAATTAAGAGTGTGGCAAATGTGGAAAGTAGAAGAGGAATTACAGGTGAAGGCCAGAGGGAAAGTGAAGGTACTCAAATCCTAGAGGAACTGAAGTCAGACTGTGACTTTTAGCAGTGCTCCCAATTCAGGACTGTGAGTAGGCCAGCATTTGGTGTTGTAGAGAGGCTGGTGGCTTGGAAAAGCTGGGAGTTGGATAAGCTGGATACCTGAGAAAGTATGTTTGCCTGGGAAGACTCAAAAGGAAGACACGTGGAACTGAATTGCGGACAAAGTTTTATCTGAAAGGGTAATTTTATCTAAAAGGGTCCCTGGGTAATTTGTCTTTATTCAGTACTGACTAGTGCCAGTAAGGGTATGCAACCACCCTATGGTAAAGATAGAGCAGGAACAGAGGGAGGTATCTTACAGAGCCCTGATGGCAAGTAGTTCACTGACCACAAAAGAAAGCATCTTGGGGCACTAGAGGCATGAAAGGAGATTTTGGGTTTGTATGGTTTGTTTTTCAGGGGAGAGGAGGGAGGGGGCACATGGGGTTTGTTTTGTTGTTTGGGTTTTTTTTACTGTGCTCTGTCAGAAAGAGTGACTGAATAAATTTAATTACCCTCATCACATTTACTCTCAGAGATATTGCATACTTTACTGATACCAAAATTGGACAGAAAACACAAACTTTCAAACACAATTGCAAGTATTAGAAAGCAGGCATTTTTTATTCTCAGTGTGCTGAACACACTCAGAGAATATCTCCTCTAATTGAATGTATTGTGAAACTTTACAAGAAGATGTTTATTCCGTCAGGACCATACATATTCACTACAGTGTACTAGCTAATAGATAAACACCACTTTTCTGAGAACTAATTTGCATGCATGTGCCTCTTACTGGAAGCCCTTTTATGGTCCTAGAGGGTTGTCTGAAGGAGTCTCTGGTGGTCATACTCACTGAGTGCCCCCAGTGTGACAGATGAACTTGCTTTCGGGCATGCGCTGTTACTTCTTATTGCGTGGCTTTGCCACAAAAGCCAATATATTCCTCATTATCTGTTTATCCACTGGTTCCAGCTGTATTTAGCATCCTGTGTGTCTACTTTTGCTTCTTTTATCTATTTTGCTAGTTAGTCTTTAAGCTCTATTTAGCAACTTCAAGGGAAACTGAAAATTTCTGTTCTTTATGTTGTCTGTCATTACATTTTCTGGTGAAAAACATCTGCACAGGACCAAAGGGCTGGAATGGGCTCCTGTTTTGTGTATTTGTTAGAAGTGGCTTTAAACGCTCATTTTGAAGAGGTTATTGAGCTATTTTCAGCATGAAGACTGATGTTTTAATTGAAGTCAATGACAACACTATCAGTCTCTGCCTTCAACGTGTACCTGTCTCTGCCTCCATCTGGGGAGTAGGTTGGTGTTAATGTTGTGTTGGAACAGAGTGCACACAGTATGGGGGTTTTGTAATAGCTGACACAGCTGGCCCATGCTATCTAAAGCCCTGAAATGCATGTGTTTGGAGAGGTGCTATCATCTCACTGCAGCGCACAGGAGGGCTCTCACAGGCAGTGTTTGGTTACAACCCAGATGGCATTGCTAGGATTTAGAGTAGATAGGTCATAAATGTTTGAGAGGTGCCACATTTGGAGTCACATCTATGAACCATTTGATTTACTCAGTTGCATTGCTTACCTAGCATGGTTTATTGTCATTTTTAAGCCTAGCCATATATAACATGGTATACTTTGGTATTTGGTGTGTCCATCCACCATTCCAGTCTCCACACATCCTAAAACCCTGGCTGCGTTTTAAAAAATTAAAAGTACTCTTCTGTTCTGGTGTTTTCAGGATTATTATGAATTATTGTGAATATAGAAAAACAAGAAATATTTTTCTTTCTATTTTTCTTATCTATTAAGTAGATATCAGTTTGTGAGATTATTATCACATATTTAAAGTACACAGGCAGACAGCAAGATCACTAAAATTAGAGCTGAATTATATCAGATACACCTCATTATATTTAATTATTAATTGTATTTAATCTTACCAAGTAGTAATGTGAAACTACTGGTTATGTTACTAGAAACTGTTTTGTTTAACTTCTGCTGGCATTGTGCGAACTAAAAGCCGTTCTATGATTATATTCTGGAAATGCTACTTAATTACACAAAACGTGGCAAAGAGCATCAGGCCTGTCCCACATCTTTTCAGCTAATAACAAGGAGAGGGCGAGTTCCACAGAGCAGTGCAATTAGTAATGGAGAAGGGACAAAAGATTGTAGAAAACCATCTCAAAGGTTCTTTTAAAACTTAAAGCAGTTTAAAACTTAACAACTAAAATAAAGTGAGCATAATGTAGAGGAACTAGAAGATAGCACATGAACAGGATACATGAGTAAACAGCACAAAAAAAAAAAAAAGTAATTTTGCAAATAATTGTGGTTGTGTACCTTTGCTCCAGCACTGAGATATTTGTAGTGATAACTCTGAGTCGGACTGCAGTGTAACAGCTTTGCAGGGGCAGTAGCTGAAAGGAGATTTATTATGCTTTCTGGTGCTCCTTCAGAGGGATCTTTTTCACCCATCCAATACACCACAGTGCACCTTTTTGTATTTTGGTGTCATTACAGGTTCTGCTCCCTGTACAGTCTTTTAAGGACAGCAGATAAGACATGGTTGTAGGAAGCAAGGGGAGGAGATAGGTGGAGGAAAGTTTGATGTTCACTACGCCCAGTTCATGCTGAGATCAATACTGTGATTTACTTCATTGGAAATGGAAGGCTCTATTTTTAACATAGAGTAAGAAACTTTGGAAACCTGCCGGAGCAGGCAGCATGCTTCCAATTAAGTGTAGGCCCACAAAACCATACTTTTTGTCACTTCCACATTGATTCTTGGCCCTCCTTAAGTAGCAGATTTGACATAAACTAGTATTTCTCATTTTGACAAACTGAAGCCTATAGCTGACCTGTGGTAAGCTGTACCTTTAGGAAAGGGCAGGTGCACAGTTAGAGCCCTGCCCCCCACATAAAAGGCTGGTGGATAATTTGGTAAATCATATTCAGTCTCAGACTGTGTTCTTTAATGCAACTGAAAATAGTCAGTGGCAGAAGCAAGATGAACGTTTCAGATACTTGGGATTTTATTTTTTTTATTATTATTTTATTATGACAGTTTTAGTGTAGCTCTCTAGCTTTGTGCTTGCACAGAAGTCCTTCCAAATGCAAATCGAAGTTTGCCCTCAGGTAGGGTTGTAGTTTACCATTTGGAAGCAGCCTACTGTTGGAGGCATGAACTTCCACACCCTCCAGTGGTAGGAAGGGAAAGGCTCCTGTAGTCGATGGGTTTGGTGGTATTATTAAGTCTTCTACAATCAGCAAAAATTACGTCTTTTTCTCTATACAGAGACAACCACGTGCTTTCCCGATTTCTTGGGCTCAGTGGTATTGCTGTAACTCAATTCTTCTGTTACCCTTGTTGCAAAATGGGAAGGACAGAAACACTGAATGTGGCAGCACAGTGCTGAATAGTATCTATGCCTAATTCTTCTTGTCATTAGATTAATATCCTCTGTATAAAACTTTTGTCATTAGATGTACATCCAGTCTGTAGAATTAAGGTATCTTTAATGAAATGTCTTATTCAAAAACAGTGTGGCTGTTTCTTGGGGAGAGACCCCTGCTGTTCTCCCCATAGCAGTAATCCAGCAGTCAGTCCCAAGTGATACAACAGGCCTGGAAGGAAGCATTCTGTTGTTGAGCTGTGCTGTTCAGTCATTCTTCATCACTGAGGAAGACTAACAAGCTAGTGTGAAGTGTAATAAAAGCAAAAACCAGGGGATACCTGGTTTATGCAAAAAGCAGCATATTCCAGGGGATTTTTGTAAAGAGCTAAAAGAGAGAAATGAAGGCAAAAAGGTTCTGGTTGATTGCTGTATAGAGAGTTTCGCTGGAATGATCCCATAGGTGAAAATTTGTGATGTGAAATATCTTACATGTGCTGTGTCTATACCACCACTGTTGTGAAAACCCAGCTGCAGGGCCAGGATCCTTCAGCAAGTGCTCTGGTAGTGGTGAAAACAGGTTTTTTGAAAGGATGGAAAACTTATTGTAGTAATAATCGCTGTGAACAGCCACGAGTATATTTTAATGTCATCTGCTGGAGGAAGAAATGGTGTTAGTAAGACTAATCCTCAGAGCCACACAGTGCAGCATTGTGAAGCTCGCTCAAAAGAGATGACACATTCCCTTTGGAAAGCTACAGGGAATGGGCATGACTGCTAGTGTGAGACCCTGCTTCCCTCCCTTCCTCACTGGCACCTCACATGTTCCATTCATGTCAGCAGGAGCTCTGTGCAAAGATCAGAGGGAGATTCTGACCTCCATTCTGTGCTTAAGGCCAAGAGTCCTTTAGGCAAAATGGGTTGTGAGTTTGTGATCCTGTAGTGCAGTTAGTGGCTCTCAGCCTGGAAACTGTGGGTACCATGACACCATCTATGGCTGAGTAGAGAAAAGAGATACATATTTTTTTTCCTAAAAGATACATGAAAATGAATGTAGACTCCAGATAAATTCCAAAATTTGTAGTTGGAAATATTCTCCATTTCCTTAGCAGCCAGCAGTTTTACAGACTGATCAGAAAAGACTTGAAGATTCAGTTGTCTTTGACATCTTGGAGAATTTAATACAAGACAGTTTTCAAAAATTTCTGTGAGCTTCAGGAGCATTTAGTTTCCCTTCAGAAAGGAGATGTCCCATCAGGTACATCAGAAATTTAGTTGTCCTCACAGTGGTTTGGGGAAGGACCCATCTCCATTGTAGACTTTAGCAGACCAGCATCATCTGCAGTCGGATTTCCACCATAAGAAATTTGAACTGTGAGGATTTGGAATGATCTGTAGGACACATCGTAGGCTCTTCCCAAAGCTACCCCAAGCTTAGCTTTTCCCTGGCAGAGGAATAGGTGTGTACCCCAGGAAATTTTAAAAGGAGCAATCAAATTTGTGACTCACATACCTTCTGTACACAAACCCAGTGCTTGCAGTTGGTTTTTAGAGGCATCACATTACAGATACCTGACTATTTCCTGACTATTATTGTATTATTATATTTTCTGACTATTTCCTGCATTTGCCTTTTCTGCAGCCAGTAGAGTAATGAATTTGCTGTGTTGTCCAGGAGCTGAATGCTCTGCCACAGCAGCAGCAGCTTTCCAGGCCACTTGGCTCCAGAGGATCTCCTTAAGGTCTTTAATAGCAGTTGTCCTTGACTTCTCACTCACTTTTGATGATCATGAATTTTATTAATTAGAATATTAACAGGTCACATTAATTTGACGAGTATTAGGTTGGTTCTCTGTTAAATTAAAGCCTAGCCCTGATTTTGCAATCATATAAGTATGGAACTAACTTCATGCCTGTGATCTGCTCTATTGGACTAATTTAAGTGTTTGCAAGCAGCTACTTGCCATGTTCTCAGTGTCTTGTGTAGTAAATGCCCTCTCCTGTTTAACTACATAGACAAAACTGGTGGTTAGGAGGTTTGTTTTGTTGTTATTGTTGTTTCGTATATGTGTGTGTCTGGTTTTAGGCAAATAAATTTGTTTTCTCATATTTGGCAACAAAAAAATCATCTGGTCGTTTCCAGATGCAGCTGACAAAGACATAATGTAGTGGAATATAATTTTTAATGAGCAGAAACTGTGTTAGGCATCACTGAAGGAAACTCTTCATTCTTACATCAGAATGACAGATGAGTGCCCTGTAGAGCTATTTGTTTTCACAAATGGCTGTTTATAAAGCTAAAGTTTTCTTCCAGTCTTGAAAAGAAAGTACAGAAAATTGAAAGCTAACAAACATAATTAGTTTAAAATAAAAGTAGTTTTCATATTTTTACATATTTAAGTAGAATGTACAAAATTGAAAATAAGGGTAATTTGTTTTAAGGTTATATTTAATTTTTCTCCAGAGTCCTGTTTTTGAACTTTTTATATTTACTTTTTAATGTGTTTTGTATGAAGGAACAATTTAAAAACTCTTATATATTTTGATGACTAATACAACTGCAGGTTTTATGTAGTTTACGCTTTCATAACAAACCTGCAAAGTAAATTGTTTGCTGAGATTTTTAGAAGTGAACACTATCTCATTATCTTTGCTGCTGTTGAAAACTTGTCTTTTCTGCTCCTGCCATAGCATTTTGCTGGGAATACCTGGAACTAATGCAGTATGGCCACTTGGTTTCCTGGCTGCCACTCCTCTTAGTTTCACATTTTAATAATACAGACTTGCCCTGAAAAAGCTGAAATATTAAAACATTTCTAAATATAAATACACTCTTTTTAAAAATAGGAATTAGCACTGATTCCTTCTTACTCTAGCAGTACTCCAGCCCTCTATAATAAACAATGAAGAAGTCTGATGATATGAATATAAATAAAATAAAACTTGAAAATTGCTTCTGAGGCCCCTAAATTTGAACAATCTCATCACTGGAGATTAATAATCTCCATCATTTGGATAAATGAAAATGGGTAATGTCTACACAGAAGTGATGGGAAACAGAGTTGCCATTACAATACAGGTAAGCAAGGGATTTTGCTAACTGGTTAGGTATAATTGCCTGCTTTATGATTCCATCATTGAGTATCTACCTGGCTTGGATATGTTGTTGTGAAATGACCTGCAAAAGACACTGATAGTCCAAACTTTTCATGAAATCACATCATGGTTCTTCGTCTGGTTTAGAGGAATTTGTTTCTAGTGTCCATTTCTACTGCAGGTGGGTTCAGTGCCTGGGCACCAAAGCGGTGGTGGCTGCCCCCCTGAACTGACACTGGTCTTATTCTGCCCCCAAAGTCTACACACTCAGTTCATCCACATGACCTGTTCAGTGCATGTTTTCTTTGGAATGCTATCACTGTAGAAAAAAAAAAAGTGCCTTTTAAAGATTAATTTTGAGAGCATGCTGTGTCATAGAGCCGTTTTATTTGTGTCTTCAGGATGTTGACCTGAAAGCATGCCGGGGAGCTTTGGATGACTGCTGTCCACCTCCAGGAGAGGATCAGCTGGAGCTGCAAGAAGAGGAGAAAGGCATAAATCAAGTAGGTGATGAAAAAAAGGGGAGAAGGGAAAACTGAAGAGGAAGTGAAGGAGGATACAGAACTTATCACTAATATAAATAGTAGTGAAAAGTTTTGAAAGGAATAATTTATTCCCTCTTTTTATGTGAAGTGTTCCTTGCCAGGGCAGGAAAGAAATGCTCACTTCAGACAGTGCTTTGTGAATGATGCCCTTGTACACCTTTTTGAAAATTGCCTCCTTCTCTCAATCCCCCACTATTTTTTGAGTAGTTTTGAGTAGAGGTTTACAGAAAACACTTGCAACTAATTATGTTTTAATTTGGGTTTATTTTCTCCATTGTGAAGGTGTTCTGCTTGTGGGCAAGGATGTTTTTGCCTACAAACACTAGAGACATGGATGCTAAATTATACTGCTCTCACCAGTTATATAAAGCTTGATGCTCCGATGTAGAATTACATTTGGGACACTGAACTCTTCAGTTCTGTTCTCTCTAAGGGTACCAATGAAAAGAATACTCAATTTTCTCGAGACCTTGTGAGAGGTGAGAACATCTGATCCAGGTGTCCTGCCAGCCTCTCTGTTTGCCACTTGCCCTGTGAGCTTGGCTTTGAAAAAATACCTGATTTTTCCACACTGGTGGGGAGGTACAGCTTCAGAGGAGAGCCCAGTTCTGCTGTTGTGGGCAAAGTAGGGATGCTCAGGCCATGGAGCTGATCTGCTCGTTCTAGCAACGTGTCATCTCCCATCAGGATGAAGACTTGATAGTGGGGTCAGCAGGAGTATTGCACTGTGCTCTGTTTCCTCCCAGACTTTGATTTTTACCTCCTTTTAGGTAATAACTGTGCTTTACACCGTGTTTCTCTTTTTGTCACAGAGCAACAGCAACCATGTAGATTCCCTTCTCTCCTTAGAGGGCTATTTACAGCTTCTGTCATCGCAGGTGGAAAACATGCTAGAGGTAAATGAGAAAATACATGTATTGCCAACAGATTGGAATACAGTCAGCAATTACTCTGTTTTTAAATAAAACCACCACAGCCTACCCTTCCCACTTTGGGAATTTACTGGCAAATCAATGTAGTAAAACTTACCTGAAACTGCTAAAGATGCTACTATCCACCTTTTACAGCAGCTTTCATTGGCTTTACTTCAAAAATTTTCCCCAGCAACTTGTCTGGTGTAAGAGCTGTGTCTTTACTGTTATCTGGTGGTCAAAATTGGATGGAGCCACTGGACAACTCAATTTTTCAACTAATACTTGCCTTTCTGAAACCTAATACCAGTTTGTATTTATGCAGCGGCTCTTGATGTGTTTCTCTAGAGCAACACTGATTTATTACACATTTATTTCACATTTATTTGTGGTGAAGGATTACATTTGTCATAAATATTGGGTCAAGTGCTTACAGGGTTGCTACTCTCAAGAACAACAGATCATCTTCAGTGCAAATCAGAGCGTTAGCAGTAAACCCATTTAGTGTTTTGGGGTTTTTTTTGTATTTTTAAATCTTGTGGCACTCTGATCCTGTGCTTTCTGTGTACCCATCTTCACAAAAACCAGTTGTTATCTTAATTGAAGTCTCCCTCTTCTCCCACAGCTCATAGCTGCAACTATTGACCATGAAGCTACTCCCTACATTCCTTTTTTGCAATACTTCAAGGGCATCTTACATACACTTCCCATCATAGGATCCTGTTCTGGGGTCATTAGTGTTTTCTGTATAACTCCATGCTTATCTGGTTTTGGGAATCTCTAGCTTGGATAGTACCTTCTAGCCCATAAATTAGCTTCCTCTTCTGTTCAGCTCTGGAAGTGGCTTGCACACTAATGAGGTGTAGAAGTTCATCAGTTTCGTTTTCTCTGTTCTCAAAATTTGAAAGGAAATTGGCTGTAGCCCTTATACAGCTATTACAACACACAGTAACATATTGCATATTTTACTCAACATCATTAATGCACTGCCATCTTGTGACAATCTATCTGTTGGATATGGATTGATTGTTTCTGCCAAGTATCAAATCTTCACAGTGAGAGTATTTTTTGATAGCTGACTTTCTAAGAATCATTCTTTTCAAGGGATTAGTTGAAAATAACATCTCTGTCTCACAGACTGCAGGTAGCCTAGTACAAGGTTGTAGCTTTTTCAGGTAGCCAGGACGAGGGAAGAGACGAGAATTTTGACTCCATGTTTCAGAAGGCTGGTTTATTATATTATGATATATATTATATTAAAAATGCTAAACTAAACCTACACTAAAAGAACAGAGAGAAAGGAATCATTAGAAGGTGAGACAGGAAAAGAATGGAATGAATAACAAAGTCTTGTGACTGACCAGAGAGTCTGAACAGCTGGACTGTGATTGGCTATTAATTAGAAATAATCACATGAGACCAATCATAGATCCACCTGTTGCATTCCACAGCAGCTGATAGTCATTGTTTACATTTTGTTCCTGAGGCCTCTCAGCTTCTCAGGAGAAGAAAATCCTGACAAAAGGATTTTCATAAAATATGTCTGTGACACAAGGTAACTCCCTAGGAGAAATAAGGCAGGACCACCTTCTTGTTACCTGAGCTCCCAGTAAGCATAATAGGGAATTTCAGATGTTCAGGTCCTTATAGTACATCATTCCTTCCCTGTGGAAAGTGCTTTTTACGTGTTCACTGAATGGCAATCAGAAAGTTCTTTCCTGTAACACTGTAAGAACACTCAACTATGGAGGGATCCTATACACTTCCTCCTTGATGTATTTACATTCTCAAGTACTTGGTATCGATCTAGTTCACGACTACTCTGCTTGTCAGCAAGCACCCGACAAAATCTTGGACAGTGCCTTTGTGCTTCTAAGACCCAGCAACTCTAACTCAGGTCCTCAGAAGGTGGGTCTTAGTGCTACTACAGCATTACCACTCCAGTTTATTGTTTGAACATCAGGGCTGAGGCATCGTATATCAACTTTGGTTTTGTAAAAAAACCCTGAGTAGTAATTTAAAGTCAAGATATCCACAAAAGGTGTGACTTGGTGGGGGGAATGTTCAAACTGATCAGTAAAACAGTTCAGCTGAGTTTTGGATGCAGTAGACTTCAGTTAAATGGAACTAAACCAAATGTGGCACGGCACCTCACAGCCCTGGAAACTTTATAAATTGTGAAATAAGTAGTGAGACTGCAACAGTCTTAATGTTCCTGTCTTCCACACTTTTCTTCACCGCTGTCCTTACTGGTTAACTTCTGCAGATGAGCTGTTTATCTTCTTTTAAAAGTTTGGTTTTTAACAGTGTAGCACCTTGAACCAGCTCAAGCTTGAATCATCACTACCACTACCAGGGAAGGGTCATGACCACTCCTCCCAGTAGGACTTTTTTCTTAGATCACATCAGACAGAACATGTAGGCCATAGTTTGTACACTTGGCAATAGTCCTGTGTTCCCCTCTCAACCCTCATCAGTCCCACACTGTCCTTTGCAAGTCCTTCTCACGTTCCTTCAGTCACTTCTGCACTCTTCCTGCTTCCTTTTGCCATATGCCAATACAGATTATGCATTATTACAGATGGGAAACAGCACTCCAAATAGCTAAAAGAAGAGTTTAACATATAAAAATGTGGCTTAAATAGAATCAAGTAGTGGAATGTTAAAAAATGTTCGTGACTGTGTAGGCGAGGGATGTAGAAGCATTCATTTTATGAAAAATCTCTTTTTCCCCCCCTTCATCCTCTAGGTGAACTTACTGGAAGATACACAAGTTGCTACTTCTAGTAGAGGCCAAGACCCATCATCCTTACACCACAATATAAACTTGGCCCAGACACTTCACAACAGTTTCAGTCCTCCTGATGCCATACTACTAAGAACAGACTACCCCACGCAATTAAATTCAAAACCAAGACACTTACAAAGGCAAGAGTTTTTCCCTCAATCAAGCTCTGATATCACAAATCCAGAATCACTATTTCATGGGTCAAATTTGACAGGGCTGTTTTCAGCTGCTGACCTTAGAAATCTAACAGCCCATGATGATAATTTTGATGAAATTAGGCTTATGTCTTTGGCTTTGGAGGAAGGCTTTAGTCCTATAGAAGTTTCTCAGATCTTTGAACAGCCTGGCTCAGATTCGGGACTATCTTTGAATTCAAATCACAGCACCACCTCTTATTCAGTCTGCTGTGAAGATTCTGTTGGGTACAGTAGCGGTGTTAAACCTGCTCCTTTGCATGGCTTAGGAGCTGTTGGTGGCCACTGCCAAGAAAACGTTAAGCACAGCCATGTGGAATATCCAGGTGTTGCAGAGTGTTCTACAGAAGCCATGCTTCAGCAGTTTCTTCATAATCACACTTACAATCAGCTGCCAAGTCAAGCAGCATCCACTCCGGAGCATTATCAGCAGATGTGGATGAAGAAATCAAACGAAGTAAAGGAGAGGTGCCGTAATTCTGTTGCTACAAACCGGAGCAGAGATGAATGGCGTGCAAAAGCTCTGAGAATACCATTTTCAGTCGAGGAGATTGTGAGCATGTCCGTTGACTCTTTCAACACCATGCTAGCAAAGAACCAGCTGACAGAAACTCAGGTATCACTTCTACGTGACATCAGACGAAGAGGAAAAAACAAGGTAGCTGCCCAAAAGTGTCGTAAACGCAAACTGAATGCAATTCTTAACTTGGAAGAAGATGTGTATAATCTCCAAACACAAAAGGAGAGCCTTAAAAAGGAGCATTCCCAGTGTAGCAAATTAATCAACCAGATAAAGCAAAAATTAAACAACTTGTACCATGACATTTTCAGTAGACTGAGGGATGACCAGGGTAGACCTGTTAACCCACGCCAGTACGTCATTCACTGCAGTAGCAATGGTAGTGTTTTCATAACACCCAAGCACTTGGCCAAATCTGAACAGAAACAAGATAACAGAAAAGAGCAGAAACAAAAGTAAGATGACTGGAGATCACCTAAATAGCCTTTATTTTGCCTGAAAGGATGATAAGAGTACTTGTGTGACAACTAAAGGTCAGTGATTACAGCAGTTCAAACAGAAACAACTACGCTTGAGGAGGAACACTCCATGTTCAAGGGTCTGGCAAACCCAACCAGCTGTGATCTGTTAGAACGTCCATGAGCTGAGGCTTCCAAATGAGGAAATCTGTTTAGTTTTAGTTAGAATTAAAGGAGCTAGATCATCAGTGTAGTGTAGCTTTATAGACCTATGTAAAAACTAGGAATTTAGTTACTGGCATTGGGGGGCAGAGGGGAGAACATCAGTGAGGCATACAAGTCAACTCTGGATCAATGTTACACATGCAAGAAAATGCTTTAGTCTTGAATACTTGACTCTTTATACAGAAAATGACCTTATTTTATTCTCTAGCACTGAAAATTATAGTTCTAGTGCATCTTCAGTTTAAATTCACTGTGGATTTACATAGGCTCAAGAGATAACTACATGCTTTCCATTTATTCAGTTTTCCTTTGAGGAGAGCAGCCCAGGAGGCTACTGCATTTTTCCTCACTACTTTCAGCATTGTAACTCCAAGCAAAGATAACCTGCCACTTAATTTTACAACCTATACGCTCAATCTGCAAACATGCTGAAAAACAGTGTCTGATTCAGTATTTTCTTACCTTCATCCTCTGCAACTAAATCATTCTCAACTTTCTTCTACAAAAATGACCAATGGTGAAGGAGTTTCTGTTCTGTTTCCTAGTGACTGTGATATTTATTTGTGTACCTTCTCTTTTCCTCCCATTTTGACACCTTCCTCAAGAAGTACTTGAGTTTTTCTGTGTGGCTTTTTAAACTGGTATTTTTTAAGTGTCTTTAATGTTCTGGATTTAATTTTTTAAAATATACATTTTTCTTAGTCTTTAAATTAAATTGAACCAAATTACTGTTTATCTATACTTGTAATTATGAGGTTATACTCTGACAGTGCTCCAAATGAAGAGGGTTTTTTGTTTGACATTTATTTGTGCTATTAGAAAGAAGTTTTATTCACTTACAACATTCTAAAAAGGTCTGCAAGAGATGGTCTAAAAGGCCTGTAATGAATGATAAGGAAGGAATGTTGAGGTATATTATTATGAAAGTAACTACTAATATTAATTGCTAGATGACAACAAATACTTCTTGTTAATTTTATAACTAAAACACATAAAACTAGTATTTAAAAAGTTCTCATTGGTCATGGCATGATGACAATGGAGCAAACCTGCATTCAGGTATGTTAAAAAAAAACACTTGTAGCAGTCATGTAAGAACTACACATACAAGCTTAAATGCCAAATTATACCTGCTGAAGAAACAAGCTGCCACTAGCACAGAAGTCACATTGGCTGCTTGCACTTATCTGTAACAAAGCTGATACTATCAAGTGACATTTTCTAAAAAGGGAGCCCTAAGATAGTACCAAGTGCACTGAATTATCAGTAGTGGAATCAGACTGTTTGAACAATTTTCTCAGCATTTTCTATTAAAAGATTTCTTTAAATACATGTGTGCATGTGTTCTTTACTGGTTTCACCACAGTCTCAAATTGGTAAGTGTAAATTCATAGCAGAAAGTCTCATTACTGAGGCTGTGCTGTTTTTTGCTGTTGGTTAAGCATCAATGTGAGACACATCTATCATAATCAGTGTTCTCATGGGATTTGTCTGTTGGCTAGATCACAAACTCCAACCAAAACATGCAGTAGGTATCAGATACCTGTGATGAACTTTATGAACATATATATGATATGATATATGAACATGATGATAGGAACATATATAATACATATATGAACTTTATTTCTAGTTGTAGGGAAAAAAAGAAGTACATATTGAAGTCAGCATGATCATAATCAGTTGAATGACATAAATATTTTTAAATCCACACACTTACCCTTTGCAGGACAAGGTTTTTAAACCTACTTCACTGCCCATGTGCATAAATTCTCATAGCTATAGATTAGGCTCACAACTGAGAAATCAGAAAGCTGAGTATTTCTGCTTTAGGGCCTCATGCAGGGAGGAAAAAAACCAACTAAACTTTTTGGTGCCTACTCCTTCAGTAGCAGTGGCAGGTGAGCTGTGTGGAATTTTGTAAGGCCAGCTGCTGGTGGACTATTGAATGTACCCAACTGGGAAACAGCTACACAGTTAGTTACATACCAAGTTTGGTACATACCAACAATAAAGCATACTGTAACCCTTTCGGACAACAATACTAATGGAAAGCAGCTTACTCCAACTGACCTGTTTGAGACATCAGCCCCAATACTATTCCATTCCCTGTAAATGTGCAGATTTAAAGCATTATGAATGGCCCTCAGCTAATTCAACTGTCATTATTGCCCAGTAACTATTTCTTTAACAAGTTGATGTAAGAACCTCAGTTCCTCAGAATTCCTCAGAACCTCTGCTCCTACAAAAAACTGAGTTGAAATACTGAATTTGGGTGGACTGCAACAGTACTGATGATACAATGAACTTTATGTCTGGATGTGCATTTTTTTTAAACCATCAGCTACCTGCCCACAGTACAAAACTATAGGTAGAATTCAGACCAATGTCCTGTTTTTAACTGGAGTAGACTCATTTGAAGTGTCTTCCCTTTCTGCAACTAGCCTGTGTTTATAAAGAAAAATTCCAAACAGACATTCACAGACACAAAATCCACACTAAACAAAAATTCCCAAACATGGTCTTGGCTATGCTTAAACGACGTATGGTTAGGCGAGACAGCTGAAGCTTTTAACGCACTTTCTGTACTGGCCTTAGACCATATTTGCAACCTGTGTACCAAACTAGAGACACTATAGAATTGAGCTTTTCAGGTAAACAGAACTCATCAATGTTGTTACTGAAAGGGTTGTAAAACGTAGGTAACACCTGACTGAAGTCTGTCTTGTCTTTATTATTGACAGATCAAGATTTTCACAAAATCAAAACCCCAAGCGTACAAACCAGGAGCTTTATTGCATGGAAAGACATGTTATGGTATCAAACCTACTCTGGAGCCAGATGGCACATAGCCATTACAGCTGCATCCTACCTTACTACTACTCTGTTGAAACAAGTCTCTGAAGTTAGACTGAAAACACCCATTAAATCTAACTAGGAAACCACTAAGCTGATCATTGTAAATATAGCTGTTGACAACAGCAACAAAAACCAGAAATACCCAAGTGGGAGTGATCATTAAAATACTGGTCCCATGGTAGAGCCTTCAAGTAGTCTGCAACACTTCAGTGGTAGACTGCATTTTTGTTATGTTAGTAAGAGTGTATCTGCAAGAGGTTAGGAAAGGTTGGATTAAGTAAAAGGAAAAACACTGGGTGGACTGTATTCCCGTCCTTGATGGCAGCAACGTGTACTATGAAGCATTTACCTGCTGGCACACCTGTCCTGGAGAAACATCACCAGCAGCAAAGGCAAGCTGAGTACTCCGTCCAACTGCAGCCCCCATTGCATGCTTTTGAGCTGGAAGGCTGGACACTCCCGTAGAGGCTGCTGCAAACAAGCGCTCCCAGAAGAGACACAGCTTTCTGCTCAAACACTACACACACTTTGAATGACCACTCCTGTACTGCACTGAAGTGCAGCTTTAAATTCATGTTTTAGCTTTTATTCAATACATTTGGCTTTTTACAATGTCAAATTTTACAAGCTGAAGCTGTTCCTGCTCAAGAGCTTACAATCTAGTTTTAGATGGGGAACCAGAACAAACTTCAATGAGGAAACGATTGGACAAAACACTTCATGAATATCAACTATTCAATCTTTGTCCCAAAACACACACACACGCACACACGTAAGTTCCTCCTCTGGGAGTCATCTAAGAAGAATCTTGAGGAGAGAGGTAGCAGAGACCTATAAATAAGGCAACAGGACACTCAACACCAGGGTGTAGTAAGAACTGTTTATTAAGTAAACCAAATAGAGATGGCAGATGTAACCACGTGAAGTGTTATTACTGTAGTGTATACCTCATGATGTACTGCAACTTGACACCTGCTGCACTTCTACTAGAACTCCGTGAAGCCACCCATTTTCATACAAGAATGCCCCAAAATGAACCTAACAAGGGGGGAAGGAAGAGTGCTAGTAACAGCAATTTTCTAGGACTTTCCCCCAGTCACCCTTTTTCATACAGTGAAGTAGCATGGGAGGTCTCACAAGCTAGTTTGTGACTACAAGGTGCCGGAACACTGTTGACCTAATGTTCATAGCACTCTGTCAGGTAAGTCACACAGGCATTATTTATACAATGGTAATTTTACTGCTGATGAACAAACCAGTTCTTGCTCCATTAATTGGAGTAACTCCTGACAAAATTTATGTGCACCACAAACCAACAGTAGCTGCAAAGCAAAAACATGACTGTTAAAAGGGACAGTACTTCTGGGAAAATGGATTACGACCCAGGCAAACCCTTCCATGTAACACTCCTATCCTAGACACACTGAATGGTATAGCTGAATAAACATGGCTGAAGAGAAACAGCCCTCTCCCTTATGTGGAAAAGCAAAAGCACCACTATGGTAGTGGCTCACTTGCATCACGAACTACTTCAAAAACCAAACAGAACACTAAACCTACAGGGACTGCACAGCCCCAGTACGTTCCCAGCAAATTATCCTCTACCAATGAGGCAAAGCTGCCAAAACAAACTCAGCTGACAACTGTTTGAAAATTCAGATCCATTTCTGGGGCTTTGATTTTCTTCCCCAGAAGCGGTATGATTTCATCACCAAGAGATCATGTACATTTATCATCAAACTAAAAGAACACAGTCTTTCCTACACGTAACAAAGTTCAACTCCTGTTCATTTTACAGCATTAATAGCAATTGTTCACATTTTCTTGAATGTTTTTTAGCAGCTGCAGCACAACAGAAGTGAAAAAAATTCAACTTTCATGGTATGTAACACAGTCTGAGTGGTCAGAACCCTACTACTGACCTCTTTTCACCATCACTTTATAAATACAAGTCATACTCCATTTTTGGGTGTTCTTTGGCTCACATACGAGTTAGCAACAAGTTATGTTTTTTCTTTCTTCTCTCAGTTTGCTGCAATAAGTGTTCGCTGGGGGAAAACTAGACCTATGTACTGACAACCTGATCCTTGGCTGTTACTACTACCTGGAAACACTGCAATGTTACACATACTTGGAAGACAAAGTCTGTAGTGACAAAATCCCACTTGATAGAAAGTAAGGCTCCATTGTCCACAAACTGCTGACCAGTAATTGACCACAATGCTGCTTTTATTTGAAGTTGCTAACTTCCAGTATCAGGTTGACTCAGAACTGTGACTTGTCTCACCACATTTGCTGGTGACCACTGTTACCTGTCACATGCCCAAACTTTTAAGACCATACCAAGAGAGAAGTCATGAAAAGTTCAGCAGCAGGATATCAGGAAACCTAAAGATACCAGGTTTTCAAGACTTGAAATATCCAGTAATTTCATTCTTGCACAGTGCTGTCTCCCCTATACACTCCCTTCTCCCACTGCCGTCAGATCAAAATGAGAACATCCTCCTTATGGAAAACATACTCAATGCAAGTAAATTTTAAACCTTGTTGCTACACTAATGAAATAGTATTTAAACAGAAAAATAATTACTGCCCTTTGAAGTGGTTTGGTTAGTTTTTTTTGCATGGTGTATGAGTGAGGACTTGGCAACTGTAAAGAAAAAACTTCCATCAACTACATCTAAGTTACGGGAAAGAAGACAGATTCCTTATGATCTGGTCATTCTGTTGGAAAGAAGAAAGTAAAGCAGATTTGTGCGTCTTCATTTTCTGCTTCCGTTGCAGCCCACCGGTTACCTATTCAAGTATTTCAAAGTTCAACTTAAGAAACAGAAAAAATTGTATGTGAATCCTTAAACAGTATTATAAAGGTTAAAGACATGATGATTCTGCCAAAGCACATAATTTTCAAGTTTTGAATAAACCATGCATGAAGATAAGTGGTTAAAACAGTATAACCTCAAGATATCTTCCCTTAAATACACTCCCAACTGAAGCTTTCCCAAGCTCACACTTGGTGTTTGTTTTAATGGTTTTGTTTGGTTTGGCATTTTTTGTTTTGGTATTTTCCTTCCACCCCCAGATGCAGCTATGGGTAACACAGTTTTGTACAGCAGGAACTCTACATTCCAGTCAGTCTGTCTGTCTTCATGCTAAAAGCACTTAGAAAGTGAAAAGGATAAAGCTCTTGTCCTATCGCAATTTGACAAACTGACTTTGGTCGTAGTTTCGTTAACAGGAAAGTATGAGGTAATATAAAACACAGCCAATAAAAGCTACTTTTAAGCACTTGTGTCCAACAGCAAAGACATCAGCACTTTTAAATTTGCAGCACTGTTTCTCCCAAAAGAGAACAGATGCCCATGATCAGAGAAACAAGTTCCAAGAACACGCTTGTGAAACTAATTCTGTTTTAAATTCACCTCAAAATGGAATATTTCGAATCATGAAAGGGTCTAAACATAAGCATTATTTAATGTTAGATACACACTAAGTTTTTATTAAGCATTACACTAGAACTACTTTGGTATAAAAATACTTTATTTTAAAGCTATGAAAGTTATAAATATATGTAGTTAAACTTTCTACTCACAGAATGTTTGCTATTTTAACATTAGTGATTTGTTTCTCCTAACGAATCTGAATTTTATTCGAAAGGTTTACAAGACATTATTACTATAATTTAAAAAACCCATCATTACAGGGAGCTGTACTAATTGTGATGTTTTATCAGTATTCATTTAACCTCTAGATTTTTAATGAAGGCAGCAAAAACAACTATTTTCTGATGATACAGAATTTCTTATTTCTTGAAGCGTTTCTGTGGTTGACCACTTCTTCATTAGTTACCTGCAGCATGGCACCTTCCTGCCAAAGAAAAAAAAAGTGTATCTGAAGATGTTTATCACATATGTCTAAACCAAATTACCAATAGGGGAACTTCAGCCATTTTTTAAAAAAAAAAGTATAAGCAGTTCACTGGTGTGTCTAACACAAAAGGAACAGGACTTTTGTTAGCTGAGTCCACGTTCTTCAGTGGGTAGCCTTTTAGAGGCAAAGGACTTTCAAATTAAGGCGTTTTTGGTTGCCTTTTTTTTGACAGGTTTTGTTGATTTTTATTTAAAACCAAATCTAGCAGAGTATGCCACCCTTACTCTGAATGACTCATTAATTACTTGATAAATTTCCATCAATTTGAGGTGCAAACATTCAATGCAGTGAGAGTAAGGCTGACTAAATTTGGCACTAAGGTTTGTTAGCTGCAAGAACTATAAAAAATGGTGGAAACCTCAACATTCTAGCCAAATTCCAATTTACATAAATATACTGTACACTTATGAAATACCACCTGCAGTTTCATTTGAAGGTTTCACTTGCCCTCCTAAAGAACTGCTTATGCAGTTGTTAAAAGAATGGACGACACATTCCTTCACAGAGGCAGATGTATTCTGTGGTGAAATTTTTCCTTACACGTAAACACTCTACAGTTACTTGGGAACCTTCAGGATGAAATGCGTTATATAGAATAGATTACAGCAGACAAGACACGTAACAACATAGTTCATTTTCAACAGCACAGAACTACCTTCGTTGCATTACCTTGCAACCACCATAATGCATAGACTCCCAAGAAAAAAGAAAATGTTGCAGGATGCAAAAATAAAGTTGTACGATTTAATTAACTTGTGACCTACCATTTTAACTACCAACACCAGGGATGGAACCCTTGCAAAGCTTTACTAATGGACACTTGCAGGTCTCATTTGTTCAACTGTAGCAGTGTACAGTGGCAGCAGTCTATGCTTGTCCAGGGTTCATATCATAGCTAGATTCCAGTAGGAAAAAAATATGTTAAGTAGCTGAAATTAACAATTATTTTTGTAAAAAAAATTTAATAATACAAGAAAACAGGATTCACAAGTTTCTTTTCAATTTGTAATTGTTAACTCAATTCATTGCTATATGTTAAACTACGTAATGATAATCACTATACTGAAAGAATACTGTCATACATTAATAATTTCTTGGGTTTGAAACATTAAGAAAGGAAAAGTAAATAAGATCTTACCTAAAGAAGTTTAACTGAAGCTTAGAACTATTTTGCTCTACACCCTCAGCCTTCGTTGCCATCCTTATAAACAATCTACCGTAGTTAAAGCTTTGCAGACATACAGCACAGCTTTTTAAGACTGGCTGAACTTTTAGTGACGTTTTCAAGAGTTCTCTTGTACTAGACCTGCGTCCCTGGAAGAGTACCTTGCTGGGGTTTTTTCCTTTCCTTGCCATTGAAGAAGCAGCATCTAAAAAATCTAAAAAGGTGTTTCTCCTTGCAGAGATACCCCTTAAGTTACCTAGATATTTTAAACCTGGTAATTTACAGACAACATACTTTTTCTCACCAGCATTAAATTTTACACGTACAACAATAGCTTTGTATTATTTGTGGGACCTTATACTACCCACTCCTTGCCTTATTTTACAGTATTAAAAAAAAAAATCTAAAATTACACAATATTTCCTTTAGAATTATTTTATTAAAATCATAAATGTACAACAGCTTCTTAACTCTACACACGCACTTAAATTTTTAAAAGGAAAACGTTATGTCTTATTACACCATGATCCTGGCTAAAAGCTTTTCAAAACTTTGAGAAAAATCTTAAAAAAGGTTTCACATGTCACCTGAAACTTACAAATTTAACATTATCAAAGGAATGCTTCTACACTTACAAAGACCACTAGAAAGAAACAACAATTAAAAAGCTAAGAAACTGTCTCAAAGGCATTTTTACAATCCTTCCTCCACAGTAAGGTAATGTTATTAAATAATCCAAATCCATTCACAAAATGGCTCTCTGCATCTGCTCTGGTGTCTTCTGCCATATCACTGCATATTTATGCATGACTGAGTAAGTGTTTCCTTAACATTGTTATTTCGATAACCTGAAGCTGTTCTGTTACCTCTGGGCTCTCATCCTCTCCTATTTATACAGTGAAGCCTGTTTCAACAGAAGTAAAGAGTAAAAAAATAGGTTATGAAATTATTCATCTAACCATTTTTTAAAGGAAAGATAATATCCTAAAAAGCTTTTAACTCCTGCAGCTACTCTCAAGAATCACTGCAATTTTAACATTTAAAAACATACTTACCCATGGCATGCTTGAAGAAACTCAATAACGGCTCCTCCCTCCATATCCACCACTTCCTCCACTGCCCCCGGGACCATAGTTTCCTGCAGTTGCAGAACAAGAAACGGAATAGTTCCATCAGTACACTTTTAAATCTAGCAGAGTTTTTGACTGAAGCAATCAATCAAAGCTTGACTAAATGAAGAGGAACATCTGCTTTACTTCCAGTGACAGCATTTGCAACACAGACTTCTAACATTTCACTGTCTTCCTCTGAACAACCTCCAAAAACTGCCATAGGAAGCAACTACATGCTGAAATCTTCGAAGATTCAACAGTGCCACATGTAATTAGATGCACTGTGCTGTCTTGAGCCTGTGAGGGCTGAATTTGCTTGCAGGCTAAACCTTACAAGAAAGGGCTTCATGTTTCAGTTTCCATTTCACAAACCTGATACTCCGTATTAAGTAACTTTAAGACAACAAAAAGCAGGATGTCTCAAAAAAAACCCCGCAAGAGGAATATAAAAAGAAATCACAGCAAATATGCTGGAAATGAAGTAACTAGACTCTCCACAAATAGTGTGAGCTGACAGGAAAGAACATGAAAATAGAATTTTAAAATCTAAATTGTGTAACACTGTGGAAAAAGTGAGTATGTTTTATCTGTTTCAAAATAATAAATTTCCCTGAGATAAGCTTTACAATCTCAGGATGAGACACTGAAGCAAACCTGCAGAAAGACTGCAGTGCCTGTGTTCTATCGACTGCAGAAGTTATCCAACTCTGACACATTCACCCTGGAATCACATAGAATAAACTGGGCTAGAAGGGACCTTAGAAGGTCATCTCGTTCCAACCCCTCTGCCATGAGCAGGGGTATCTGTCACTAGACCAGGATGCTCGAAGCCCCATCTAACCCTGCCTTGAACACTGCCAGCAATACGGCACTCACACCACCTCTGAGCAACCTGTTCCAGCACCTCATCATCCTCACAGTAATTTTTTTCCTATTATCTAATCTCAGTCTACCACTTTTTAGTTCGAAACAGTTACCCCATGTCTCCTCTTCTATTTCCCAGAAAGTCCTAGAAGTCCACCCACTCCAGCTACAAGGAAATATACAAGACATATGCAATACCTCCACCATATGGTCCCCCCATGTTCCTGCTGCCACCAAAATTTCCACTCTTCATCGGACCATAATTTGAGGGTTGTTGGTTGTAGTTGCCAAAATCATTATAGTTTCCACTTCCATAATTGCCTGTTTTAACACAAAAGTGGAGAAATACTTACATGATCTAAAATGGATGCAACGCTCAAAGACACCCCATTATAAAAATAAAGTACAAAAATCACACATGTATTCCCAGCAGTGCATGCACCAAACAATGCTTTCAGTCTATTTCATACTACTTGAAAAACAACAGCTTCCTTACACAACATTTCCAGACAACCGTTCCCCCAGCCTCAAACAACTTGCAGTAATTTGTAACTGAAATGCTTGAACAACTGAAGCCTAAATGTTACCTCCTCCATAGTTGTCATAACCACCTCCATAGCCCCCACCCTGGTTGCCATAACCAGGTCCTCCTCCACCATAGCCTCCTCTTCCTCCTCCATAACCGGGACTGCCACCAAAGTTGCCACCTGTGAGAACATAATCCTTTTAAATGAGCTTTTCCATATAAAATGCATTTAAATTATACACAAAGATTATTTTCTGTTTAGAAGAATGAAGAGAAAGAAAAAGGTAATTTTGTAAAGAAATTTCTATGGACAGTATTTATTAAAGCACATACCAACTCCCACCCTAACTGAACTATGACCAAACCCCAAGAGACAGACTGCCTAAAGACTTCAACTGAAAGGCTTAATTAAAATCTTCATTTTCCAGGAAATTTAGGACCCACTCTTATCTCAAAGAAAAGAATACTTGTCCAAGAAATAACCATACAATTTGCCATATGGAAATTTGACATAAGCCAACAACCATGTACATTTCTTAAAGCAAACAAAATGGCTCAGGTAATCCACATAAATTCTATACATATGGATATAAATATGGAAGTTGTTTCTTAATGAGAGAAAAATAAATCACCACCACAACAGCAAACTAACCTCCAGGTCCTCCGCCATATCCATTATATCCATCACCAAATCCACGGCCACTTCCATATCCATCTATTAGGAGAAAAAAACACAAAGGATTCCAATTTATCTGTAGCAAACTAGTTGAATTATTTAACTCTTATGACCTTAAGCACTAAATCTCAGGAATTATCAATTAAGAACATGTACAATTAACTTCAGAAAAATAAAGCAAAACATCCAATCATCGCTCCACATTTTCCTTTTCTTGCATTTGTACGGTACCCAGTTAAGTCAGGCAAACACTGCATAGAAGCAGAGAAATCTCTGATTTTCTTAGCAAATATATAAGTTTACGTTACTTTTAGCTTTTAATACAAGCTAAAAAAAACCCAAACCAAAAACACAAGCAAAACGAAACAGAAAAACCAAAACACAACTTCACTTGCAAGTTACTTTTCCCAAAAATTCTCTCAACTGCTACAGCTGCATTTAAGTCAAACAGCACCACAGCATACACAGTTACCCAGAACTACAAAGACAGCATTAATAAGGTAAAAAAATGTAAAATGTAGTAAGGTAAAAAACGTAAATGCTACAAACATGCCTGTCTTACCGGCTCCCCCTCTGAAATTGCTGCCAGGTCCTGGACCGAAGTTGCCACCACCTCCACGAGCATCTCCAAAACCAAAGTTCCCTGTAACAGTTTAACATTTTAAGTAGTGAGATTGTGGAAACTGAACGCAAAAATAAACTACAAACTATTAACCATTACTTGTACATACCTCCTCTGCCACTCCTGGAATTTTGAACCTCCTGCATTTCCTGTCTAGAGAGAGCTTTCCTTACTTCTGCATTATGTCCATTGATGGTGTGGTACTTCTGCACTGTAACCGTATCAAACAACAGGCTATCAGCATTTAACTGGCAGCAAGTCAGAACACCAGACTTCCAATCCAAACATATTCTGAATCATATACAACAACACAAAATACCATACAACTTTTACACAAGGATGGCAACACTTATTTGAAATACATGTTCCCACACTGTTCAGCAACCTATGACGTAGCAAATAACACAGACACGTAACTAATCCCGTTATCTGTAAGTTTAGCTTTACACTGAGGCTCTAAGAATTAAAACTATCCAAAGAAAGAGTGAAATTACTTACATACAATTTTATCCACAGGATCATGGTCATCAAATGTAACAAATCCAAACCCTCTCTTTTTACCAGACTGTCTGTCAGTAATGATTTCAATAGTGTCGATTTTTCCATACTCCTCAAAGTAGTCACGAAGGTGGTGCTCTTCAGTGTCCTCTTTAATACCACCAACAAATAATTTTTTCACAGTAACATGAGCACCAGGTTTCCCAGATTCCTGTTAGAAGAACTTTCTAAGTTAGCACAAAAAAACCAATTTCCCAAAGCACTATTTTACCTGGATTTCAGGAATAGAATTCAGATACAATTTTTCAAGCACTAAAGTACAGCCCTTTTAAGAGGCATGACCTTGCAAGCTCATTTAGGGGGCCTTCTGACAGGAAAGTAACACAGGGTTACTTGGATGTTTTTCCTCCCCTTTTATATCAAAACTTTAAAAGCCCTGACAAACAATACAGATCAACTGTTTGAAAGAACTGCAAATATTTAATAACTTAAGTTAGAGCATGACTTTTGTAATTGTTTAAACAAAGATGCATCAGCTTCTTCTGCCCAATTCCCTGACAGCAGAGAACCCACATTCCACTTGCGTCAAGGTCCTCAACCTCAGCAAATTCATAACTAAGCATGTTAATCCCATTAAACAGTATACACACATGCTGCTGTAATTACCTTTTTCCAAATGCTAAGCAACCCTGTATTCTGCAGAAAATGGAAAGAAAACCGGGATAGCTAACAGGGGTACCAGTGATTACAACTTACATTTCCCTGTAACTTTGGGACAGCTCATTTAAATCCAGTTCATCAGTCCAACCTTAATCTGGTAAACCCTCCCAGAGCTTCTGTGTGGCGAACAGAACTTGCCTTATAATCCACCCTGGCTCCTCAAGTACCTCTGTGCCACAGTAACGTGGTTTACATGTTTACCTCGTTCCTGTACACACACCCCTATAATCTGTACCCTGAAGTGGAAATCAAGTATGTCTGTGGCTGAAACCAGCACAAGTCCACAGATGATTCTGTACATTACCACTTGAAGTTTCCCCACTACATTCTCTGGTTTTATGTACCTTTTAGAAATACCCCAGAAAGGTCTTGGAATAGTCAGAAAGACTGACAGGAGTTTATTAATTTGAGGCTTGTAACAGGAACTACTCTGGAAAAGTTACTTTGGAATTTGCATAATTACAAATATTCAACAGAACATGTTTGCTACAACTGTTTTCAGACCCCAGATGTGTCTCTTGCAGACACGATTCCATAACCAGAATAACATAATAATTCACTGTAATAGTAGACATTTATGTAAGAGACCAGAAATGTGGGAAATAGTGCCCCAACTATGGGCTTTGAACCAGGTAATTTAAACCCAGGCAATTTCAAACAAGAACAAAGCCTGTCTGACCAAAACAGGCATTTTTCAAAGCATGAGAAGCATCTGCTTTCAAAGCCATACTTACCTCTCTAGCCACAGCTCTCTTAGGCTCAACCACCCTTCCATCAATCGTGTGAGGTCTTGCAGCCATAGCTGCATCAACTTCAGCCATGGAAGAGAATGTTACAAAACCAAACCCCCTTGATCTTTTGCTTGCAGGATCCCTCATTACCTAGAATCAATAAAGACATTTGAACTATTTATACCTGTCTCATGTTAAACTTTTTGCTAACAGTATTAAGAGTGTGTAAGCTTAATTTACTTTTTCCTTGGTTTGATTTCAAAGCACAATTATAGTCAAGTGGCAGACTGTTGATTTAATATGAGTGAAACTGCTTGGAATCAAAGAAATTCAAACCACTGTTGTCCTCCAAGACTCAGTTAACTCAGAAATGCTGCTAGATCATTTTTATGTGCTAGGTGCATTTTTATTTTTGTTTGTTTTTTGCAAAAA
Organism: Motacilla alba alba; assembly: GCF_015832195.1. Taxonomy (NCBI): domain Eukaryota; kingdom Metazoa; phylum Chordata; class Aves; order Passeriformes; family Motacillidae; genus Motacilla; species Motacilla alba. The sequence continues at coordinate 32,829,599 of NC_052017.1, forward strand.
AAAAAAAATCATAGACATAATTTCTTTTAAGCTTCATGTAGACCACAGACTTTAAACCCGTGTTATTATTTATTACTCCCAAGACAATTCAGCAGAGAACTTCTACCAGAGCCACCATCCCTGTAGGTATTTAGAAGACACACAAACGCAGTGCTTATGGACATGGTTTAGAGATAAACTTGTCAGTGCTCGGTTAAATAGTCAATGACCTAAATGGTTTCTTCCACCTTTAAGAACTCTATGAAAACATCACAGAGAAAGACATCCTCTTCCAGCTTACTGAGGCTGCTTACTGCTTACCAAGACACTAGTTTTTTGCCAAATGTTACCAACTACACAGACGTAGTGCTCTCTGTAAGCACTTCCTAATGCACTTCAGACAACGATACCGAAGTTGAACTGGTGAAATCAGTGGTTAGGTAACCTGGGAGAATTTTACAGAAAAGATTGTGAATGTTCCCTAACTCTATCAAGTTTGAGAGTAAAATTAATGCACTGCTACAATGGACAGAACTGCGTATAAACCAACCAACTGTACCATTAAAAGCTAACATGCCATCGTCTCTAAGCTTTCCAGACACATTCCACACCCTTGCTATGTACTGGTACGCTAAACTTACCACACAGTCTGTAAGCTTTCCCCATTGCTCATAGTAACTCCTCAAGCTTTCTTCTGTGGTTTCAAAGCTCAAACCGCCAATAAACAGTTTGCGGAACTGCTCCTTTTCCCTCTGCCACGGGAAGAAAAAGATTACATTAATATAATTTGAAACACCTCTTCTGCATTAGCAAATCAGATACTAACCAAGATTTTCTTAAGTGTCAAACACTTTCATTAAGATTTATTTTCAAAATGAGACCTGGCTTTTCTAAAGGTTCTACCCCTGTTAAAGAAATTAAGCAATTTATGCAATTCTACAGCTCCACTTTTACAATACAAAATTTTTTTAGTCCTTATTCCTGTGTCTCCCTCTACATATCAAGAATTAAGGGACCACACTCGAAGACTTCCAGAATATTCCTCTGTAAGATCCATATAAGATGCTTTTTAAAGAAAATGAGAACTTTGGGATTTGTTCTTATTACAGAATATATGAATTAATTTATACTGTCTGATTCTATCCCAGGTAACATTAGTTTCTAAAAATCATTCTGACTTAAACTGTTTTACATTAATACTACCATACTATTCATCCAAGGCACTGTAAGTAAAAATCAACTAAATACATCTAAGTATGCTCTATGACAGGTTAACAATTCATATTTTCTCCATAATTACGAAAACAAATGAAACTCAAGCATCTGTAAAATTAATATGGGATCCCACACCACTGGAATTATCAACACATCTATACACCGTCAACAGGAGCACCATTACAATAATTACTTTTAAAGTAGAAACGTGAATAATACATACTCATATCTACTAATATAATGCTTTCAGCAAGACTATTTTCTTGCAGAGAAACAATCACTGCACTTGTTAAGCAGAGATCTTTTATGCAATGACAAGAGCATCATAAAAAAAACCCAAACAAACCCAACAAAAAACAGGACCAGTAATAAGACATTGAATTCATTTTTTTGTATATACTGGTAAACTAAAGCAGAAAGGAGAACCTTCCAACTTCTACCAGATCAAAGCACTTTTATACTAACTTTTAATACAAAGCAGGCCCTTTAATTGCCTGTTTCTACATACAAAAGTATCACTAGCTCATACATGTGAAAATTTCACACCAAACACTTAAAAAACACACTAAGAAGTAATTCCCTTCCACAAATTTATTATTTTGGAATGTTGTTTTGAAGAGAACTGTTCTGCTAGAGACAAGAGAACTCAAACCAGATAACTTCAACTTTATACTGTTAACTAACTTTAAAAATCAAGAAAATCTGCTTGGGTGTTTGGTTATGTGTTTTCTTTAGTGTGGTGGTTATTTTTTATACAACTCAAATATTGCAGCAGGAGGTGTAATTGACAAACACAACGGGATTAACTGTGCAATGGGGATTAAGATACATTTAAATAGGAAACTAGAAAAACACTAAGAGACTAAGAAAACAAGCAAAATACTTCAGTGCAGGTATGCTTTTAGAAGTAGTAAGCCAATCTGCATGCAGACCAACATATTCCTGAGGTTGTCTAAGGCAGGCCTGAATCAAGATGCATACAACAGAACACAAATTACTGCAGGCAGTGACAAGCCAGGGTTTTTTTTTTTTTCAAAATACACCGGCCTTACTGCAGTCTGCCAAGGAAGTCAACTGTCTCCCCTCCTTCTTCCAAACATATCCTCTATTTAAAACTGATCAGTTCAAATTTCTCTTGAAAAATATTTGGAATCTGCTGTTAGATCTAGTTCTTTTTCTCCTAGGAACACAAATAAAGCTAGTATCGTCTCCTCCTTACACAAAAGGACAGGCAAAATAAGACACGTGTTCAAAAGCAGCAGACACGTGTTTTAACTAATTTATTTTCACCTCTTCACATAAAAGGAACAAACAAAATATTAAGCAACAATACTGCAAAAATAAAAATTGTCCCTTCAGTTCTGCTGCTTGAGAATTAGGGACCACTTGCTTACAGTTCCACAGATCTACAAAAAAAAAATCTTTTCCCTATATAATTAATTACCATACATTTAATAAAGGACATTATTATAAAAATATGAGCATTAAGAAAGTTTAGTAGGCAGGTAGGATATTTTCAGTGTTATGTTTACCCCTGAAAACAGCTGTAACTAACAGACATTGCACAGATTAGTAATGCATTTTACAGATGTATTTAGGGTCACGATCTACCTAGAACATCTAGGCACCACACATCAGAAAACAGCAATAACAAAACTCACTACCAGTTCTTTAATGAAAGCCACTCTGCAAAAACAGCACACACACATGCTGCTCCACTAACACACAGACTATCTCTAGATGCAGAGAAACTATTTGTCTTAAATGAGCCAGTTTCAAGAACCTCTGGTTGGCATAACACTAACCTCCTACCAAAGTCCAGAGAGTTCTGCCCAACTAAAGTTTGTGCAAAAAGTATAAAATGTACAACAATAACTATCATCATGCCAGTACCTCTTAAAATCCTGAGGAAAATACTCTTTTGGTAAAGACAGAGACACCCCATACCTAGGAAAGGCCACAATCTAAAAGCTGGAGGGTAACATCTCTTCCCAGATTTCCACAGTACATCCCATGGCAGAAATCAAGCGCCAGAGGAAATGTTTACCTCTGCAGTATCTTCATCCGTGTGTATTTTAACCTGTCCTTCACAGGCTTAAAGCAACTTGAAAGCACTGGAAAATGCACAGCCTTTACTGAAAAATTAAATCACCGCAGCAAGGAAAGGTGTTTCATAGAGCAGTAACGTGCGCACACACAATCCACGCAGACTGTGGAAGAATTCGGGTAACAAAAATGTTTAAGGGAGCCTAGTGAGGGGGATCCCTAAACTCCAGGGCTCGGCAATCCCTCAGCGGCTGCTCGCCCGCCGCCTGTGGCGGCCGGGACGCAGCGGCCGCGCCGGCTCCGCCATGTGGCGGCAGCGGGAACACCGCGGCCCCGAGCCGGGCGGGGAAAATGGCGCCCGGGAGCAGCCGCCGCCTCCAGGGAGAGCGCTGCGAATTGCTTCTAGCGTACACCCACACACACGGTACAAAGACCTCTCCGGCCCTCGTACTCGCCCCCGTGCATACCAGACGACTACAGCTGAAGGCCCACCTTGCACGCTCTGCCGGAGGGATCCCCACTGCCCCTCGCAGCCGCGAGTCTCGGCCAGGCCGCCATTTTACCCCTCCCCCTCGCTACCGCCATTACCCGCAGGGCCGCCTCGGCCGCTCCGCGCCTCGCGGGGCCAAAACGGCCCCTAGCCCGCGGAGCTGCGACTCCCCTTCCTCGTCCGACACCTCAGCAGCAGCAGCGCAGCTAATAGCCATAGCCACGGGCTCAAGAACGCGCTGTCCGCCGTGCGCGGCTACCGCAGCTTCCGCCGCCTCGCCCGGCTGCGCGCCAGCCCCAGTCACCGCTTCCAGAACCTTCCTCTGAGCAAAGCCATCCAGAATCCGCCCCGCGTTGAGACCCGGCAGCAGCGCCCGGACTTGCGCGGACGACTCAACCTTACTTGTAATTCTCAGCCCCAAAAAAATTCTCTCTGTCTGCACAAGCAAATGCGTCTCCCTCCTTAAAAGCAAGCTCTAAATCCTCCCATTCCACATACCATGTTCTTCATGGTTTACGTATTCCTGCTCGAGAGTACCGTACAACCAGTCGGTAATGGCTGCCTGAGCTGTTACGTAATTTGAAATTCAGCTCCGCGTAGTGTTAGCGCCCTCCTACTCCAGCTCGGGCTCGCTTCCGAGATTTAATTAATTAAAAAAAAAAAAAAAGAAAAAAAAGAAAAAACGCCAGGATCTGGAGCTTAAATATCTCCAAAGGGGCTGCAGTTCTGAATAACGCCCCTACGTGTTTTTATCGTGTAATGAAAAGTCATCGACTCCGTTAGTAATGGCCGTCTCCGAAATGAGCCGAAGGAGCTGTCGTCGTCGAGCTTATCCGCTTCGACAGCCGCCGGAAAAAGCCGAACCAGGAATGGAAGCCCATTCGACTCGCTTCGGTAATTTCCGGAATCTGCCGCAGCACGCGAAAATGGCGCTCGGCGCCAGCTCGGCAATTTCCGGACAGAAAGACGCAGCAAGTCATCGACTGCCTCAGCCAGCTCGGCAGTTTCCGACAACCGACAGGCTCGCGAGACGTGCCCGAGCGCAGCCGAAGCGGCCTCGAACGCTGCGGGCATCGTGTCACTTGGTTGTGTTTGTTTTTTTTCCCCATAAATTGACAAAAGGCCCCGAAGGCTCAAACCTCGGCGTTAATATCAGTCGGGGCGGCCGCGCATCGCCCCCGAAACCTCGCCCTGGCCCCTTTCCCCCTCCGCCCAGGCAGGAGGAAGTGAGAGCTACACAAATTTTGGCACAAGTGCGACACATCGCGGGGCCCCGGCGGAGGGAGGCGGACTTCACTGCAGCCCGCTCCGCTCTACCCCGCACTGTCGGCATCGGGCGTGCCGCCCGCTCCGCCGCTGTTCTCCTCCCTTCCTTCATCCCCTCCCTTTTCCCTCTCCGGCGGCCCTACACGCACCGCAACAAAGGGTGAGTGCTGCCGCCCCACGCGCCAAAGAAATGGCGCTGGAGCAGCTCCTTTCTTCCCGCCCCCTCTGCTCCCCCTCCCTTTCAGCTTCACCGCGGATCCACGCGCTGATCTCCCGCCCGCAGCGAAGCCTCCCCAGCCGACTCCCCCAACCCCTTTTCCTACTTATGAATGAGTTCTCGGGCCCCAGAGCCCCGCTGCTTTCCGAACCCGCTTCCCTACCGCCGCCCCTTGCTCACGCCCAGGCCTCCCCGCCGCAACGCGGGAAATGGCCGCGCTCCAAGATGGGCCCCTCCAAATTAGCTTCAAACCCACCCCAGCGCTCCTCGCCCGCTCTCCCCACGGCCGGGGCCCGCCCGGCCGCACCGATCGAGGGCCTCGCTCCGCGGCGGCGGGCAGCATCGGCCCGGCGCGCATTCGCAGCGGCGGCCATGATGGCGGCCGTGGCGCCCGGGGTCCACCAACCCCGTCCGCTCCCCCAGGCTTACCCAGTCGCTTTCCCTGTCGCCGCGAGGCATCTTCCTTCTTTTGGACGCCTGGCGCGGTCCTGCGCTCGCCCCGCGTTGGAGAGACGTCTTGGCCCCCCTCCTGTGCCGGCGGCGACGACGGTCGGAGGTTGTAGCGGCTCGCGCGTAGGCGGCGGCGGCGTCGTGCGCTCTGCCCCGTCACAGCCGCCGGCGCGCAGTGCTCGCCCAGCCCAGCCCAGCCCAGCCCCGCCAGCCACCGCCGCGCCGCTCCCCGCCCTCCGCCTCCCGCCCTCCCTCTCTCTCCCTCCCTGCCCCCACCCCCCGCCTCAGCCCCCCGCGGATGTCGCTGTTGCTGCTGCCGCCGCCGCTCAGTGCGCGCAGGGCGGGAGCCAGGAGGAGACAGGAGACCCAAGCGACTGGGCACCATTGAAGTCTGTATCCTTCTCTCTCTCTCTCCCTCTTTTCTCTCGCTGCAGCCGCCTCCTTTCACCCCACTCACCCTCGAGTCCCCTTCCCTGACTCCCCTTTCCTCTGCGTCTCGCTGCGGGCCGCCGCGGGGAGATGCGGAGCGCAACCCGCCCGCCTCCCCCCACCGCCGCTTCTTCCCCACCCCCGCTTCCTTGGCGGTGGGGGGTGGCGGGCGGAGCGGAACTGTCGGGGAATCGGGGCTTCGGCACCCGCTCGGGGAGGGAGGGAGGCCGGCCCCCGGACCCGCGGGCTCTATCGCCCCGGGGAAGGAGAGCCGCGCCGGGGGCGGGGGCAGCGGCACCCGCGCGGCAGACAAAGCCGGCCCGCCGGCGGTCCCTGCGTGTGCCCGGCCCGGGGGAAACGTGAAGGGGCGGCGGGAAGACGGCGTGGAAGGGGCCCTGTCAGCGGCGGCGGAAGCGGCCCGGGGCCTGCGTCCCCGTTACCTCGCCTGGGGCGGCCCCGCCGGCCTCATGTGCGCCCGCCGCAGGCCCGAGGCGCAGCCGCCCCCAGCAGGCCTCCGCAGGCTGCCTCTGTTTTGCGGTGGGGGGTTGTTACGGGGTTTTGTGGATTGTTTTTTTACCCCTTTCTGCTGCCTCTCCGGGAGACACAAGGCAAGACCTTCGGCACTGGCCCCGGCCCTTCTCCCGCCTCGCCTATCCCACCGCCCATGGGACTGCCAAAATCCACCTCCCGTGTCAGGGGAGGATTGGGCGGGATTGCTGAGTCCGAGAGGCTTTCTGGCCTTAAAGGACTTTTCTGCTTTACCCAGGCATATGGGGAATTCTAGCATTTCTATAGCTCGCTGCGGGGCGGTGACAATACATGCCTATGGAGCTGGTCGGTATGAGAAATGACATGGAAAAGGGGATGGATTGTGTTCAACGTAATTTGCATAGGTTAAATATGTAGTATGTACATCTTAGCTGAGTTAATATTGTTCTAGGACCTTAACTCTTGCCAACTTGAGAATCAGAAGGCAACGTTATAGTTGCGTTAAAATAAATATTTGCTGTTTATAAGAATTTGATACCATGTAAGAATAATGGATGATTCATTGCACCACAAATATAGCTGTCTATATATCTGTTCCCCATCAGATATTTGCAGTTAATATAACTTAGGTATATCTTCAATTGCTAGAATCTGAACTCTTGTTCTATTTGGTTTAAGGAAATAAGCATCCCTGATGGTCCTCCCCCTTTTCCCTAGAAACATGTCTATGCTTTTGAAGGCCTTGGGAAAAATCTTTTTTCAACCCTATATACCACCTTGTCAGTATCATTTATCCTGGCTAGCCTAATGGTGCATTACTGGGTTATGCCAGACAAAAGTAGTAACCTACTTTTTGTTCTGGATTTAATCCATGTAAGAAATGTTGTATGCAGTGTATACATGGGGGTTGGAACAAGGACCATGCTTGTCTTGGGATGCCTTTCTTTGAGTAATGCAAACTTCCTTTTAATTGTCATGCATTTTTCTAGTAAAAGCTCTGCAAGTCTGCAATAAAAATGGCCTCCAATAAAACTACATTGGTAAGTTCATGCACACCTAAAGTATATAAGGATTTAATCAACATATTTTTCTTCAAACTTATAACTTGGCATCTCCATTTAAAAGATACATCCACATCTCCCCTCCCCAGCATTATTCTGACCAAAATTTCAGATCCAGAAAGTAAGGCTACTAGAAAGGACATTGTCTTTGGTTTTAATAAATCTGCCATTTCTAAAGAGAAACTTGTTGGGAAAAAAGTGTGAAAGAACTCTGCACTGTTTCATCTATTCTACAATAGAAAACACTGAGGATTTTTTTTAGCCTCCTTTCAGCATACCATGTAATTCATCATACATGTAAAAATAAAGTTCAAATCATGTACTCATTTAATTTCTCCCAGTGTATTTGGAGAAAACTATTTGCCTGACAAAAGGCAGTCTTTACAGATGAAAAGTAACATTATTGAGAAATGATGTGGCATAATTAAGATGCCTTTTGAAATGCTTTTTAACAAATAACAGTTTCTTTGAATTTCATAGGAGCAGAGATTATCAGATGTCAACCCCTCCTGGACCATTTTAATGATGCATTCATGGATCTCAAGTCCTCTAAAGCTTTGCTTGACATTAAAATATGGACTCCTAAGGGCAGTTGGTTGCTGGTTACAGTTCAACTAATAATGATACATAGTTTCATGAAAGACAGACCTGTAGAAGTATAATGTGAGATGTATCTGAAGTTGAGATGGGGAAGTAAGCAAAAAAATATATGAAGGCAATTCAAAACTTCAGTAGCAGAACAGCTGGTTTATAATACACTGAAAAGGCCTGTTCTTAAATTGGCAGAAATAATTACTCAGCTCAAAATATATTCAAAACTTATATTAAATCCTGGCTTAGAAGTGCAATGGAGTGCTTCCTCTGTGTTGTACTGGTTTAAAATATTTCACCAAGGTGATTGTCTAAACTTTCTGTTAGTAATTGATTGTCCATTTATCCCTAATTTGAAGAAGAGAAGAAGTTAGTCAGCCTGGGGAGGGGTGCTTTGGAGAGAGGAAAAAAATCTTATGAATGCAGTATTTTTAATCTTTTGATGTTGTTGAGAATTTTGCTGCACAGGTCAGGAAAATCAGTTATGGTTCCCATGGGAACCCTAACTAATTCTGCTTCATTATATATTTGCATGCAAAACCTAAATGTGTTAAGGGATACAGTAGCTCTAGAGCTGTAATTCTGATTTTCTTATATCTTGTATGTTAAAATAATACACCACAGTGTCACATCAGTGTTTTAAGCTTGCCCCTCAAAGAAGGAGTTATTATCCATAGATCTGCATTTGTCATATGTGGTGTCATGTGACTTCTGAATGCAGAAAGAGAAACAAGCTATACATTAGCCTTCAATGGTCAAATGCCCAATTTGAAGCTTACAACATGCAACCCTAGAGAAGAGAGCTTCAGAGGTCAAGTGGACATTTAGTATGCTTTAGGTTCAATCAGGTGTCACAATTCACTTGTGGGCTGAGATTTGCATGGGCTTGTATAATCCCAGAATGTATAGGTTTTTAACATGTTCAGTATTTCTGCAGGCTCTGCAATCAAGTGTTATTTTAATGTGCTCAAGAGTTTGAAGAGCAGTGCTGATGCACAAGACGTAATAAATCTCTAATAGTTAAAACAGAAGCAGCATACTCTTTATTTTGCTATTTCTTACTGTACTTCAAGAAAAAAATACAGACCCCCATGACATTCATTTTCCTTTGTGGAAGATACTTAAGATACTTAAGTTTTAGAAAGTAAAAAACCAAATTGTTGCTTTGATACAGAAATCCAAAACATTGATCTTTAAGTGACAAGAATTAGTGAAGCCGAAAAGAGTACCAGAAAACAGTCTTCCATTGAATCAAAGAATTTTAGTCCAACGGAGAATACAGATGGAGATGTTCCCCACTTGTAGCCTGCTTGCCTCATCACCAGTAATTATAATGTTATTACTATGGTATAGTGAGTCTGTCTTTTTCTGTGTTGTCGTTTTCCCCTCTGCTACTTTTATTATTTGTTTATTTCCCTCATATCTACCCCTTTCTATTTCACACTTCCATTTTTTTGAAAGAAGCTGCCCTCATAGAAGCCTTGGACATCTTCATGTTGTATTTCCCTTCAATATCAGTCTTGCATTCTTTTTCCTGTGGAGGCAAAAAAAGCCAATATGCTTAAGTTAACACTTTTCAGACATGAATGCTGTGGTCAAAATACACCTGGGATATGCAGGCACCTAAAATTTAATTGGAAATACATGCTCTGTTCTCTCTTCTATGCTCTCAAATCAAAACGATGGCCATGGGAGATATATACAGAAACTTGATGTTTAAATGACAAGCTAGAAACTTTTTCTCCTCTTTGTTGTTTGAACCTTCAACTCATGGTTGCTAACCATAAAGAATATATTTTGGGGAGGGAGGGAAAAATTAATTATGAAAAATAAGGGGTACAGAGACAGGGCTTTGGCAAGAGAATCATCTTCCAGTCTTCACTAAAAGAATACAGTTTTTGTTCTAACATACTTTTTTTTTTACCTTTCACCACATCAAGACAAAATTCTACTAAGTCTAAAAGTTGGAAAATTTCAAAATTGCCTTTTTGTCAAATTAACCCACGTTAGAGAGGACTAGAGAATGGCTGTCAAGCAAACAGAGATGCTTTGTGGTATTTGCTTGTCTGTATTCTATTGTAGAGGAAGTGCTTTCGTGAGGAATTAGTTCTGTGCACTTTGATTTAGGGTACTGCATAACTCTTAGGAGCTTGGTACTTAGTTTATGGCTGCCACTTGACAATTTCTTTATGAGGTGCAGTCCAAAATGGCAAGCAAACTGCTTTTGGTCTGCTAGTCCTCCAGAGCTGTGATACAGCGTGATAGACTTGTTCCAATTTTTTTAAGATTACAAACAAGGAAATCATGAAACGTGTCCTTCTACTGCTATTTAATTGTGCCTTATTAAACTGGGAATGCCTTGAGGATGATGTGGATGTAATATTTGTTTTAAGAACTTAAAGAATATTACCTGAAATATCAAATGTAAACTTTAAAACACTTTAAAAGTTTTGTAAGTTAGCAAAGTTCCATTTATGTGTTAAGTGCTGTACTTAAGTGTAGCAGTCTTAAATTTATGCACCTTTGTGACATTTCTTTGTAAGTTACATGGGTGCATGGCTAGGAATTAGAAGGGACTGCAGTAATGGAATGTTCCTAGCATGTGTCCTGTTCAATAGTTGCGGGTTATTATTGAGTATTTTGCTTATTGTAGCAATACATCATAAACTTTGCTGCCATCAGTTTCTCCTTGATTTTTTTTTTTTTGTGTTTTTTTGGGGTTTTTTTGGTTTTTTTTTTTTTTTTTTGGGAAAGGTAGAAGCCACTTCTTTTCAGTACCATCCCTTTTCTACTTTTCTATTTTATGCATTTTCACAGTTTCCTTATTACTTCTCTTTACTTCTGCCTTGCCCTCTGCCTTTTCACAGGCATAGAGTTAACTTTTAGAAGCTTCCTGATGTTTTGAGCATGTAGCACTGAGAATTAAAATTTTTAAGGGGAGTATAGTCATTGAGTATGTGGACAAAAAAATTTTCACCTTTTTAAAACTGGTGTTGGGTATCTCATTAAGCAACTGATAAAAACCCAAAAGATTACCATGTCTTGCTCAGGTTACCTGACCACATGCACTAACATGAAAGGAGTCTGAGCTTCTGGCTTTAATGTTTATAAGCCAGTGAAATAACTGTGTAAAGCAAAGGAAGAAAAATAATGTCATTCTGAATTTCTTTCGTAGCACAAAATGGGAAAGAAACAGAATGGCAAAGGTAAAAAAGTTGAAGAGGCAGAGCCTGAAGAATTTGTTGTGGAGAAAGTCCTGGACAGACGTGTTGTAAATGGAAAGGTGGAATACTACTTGAAGTGGAAAGGATTTACAGAGTAAGGCATTCCTTTTTTTTTTTTTTTTCTGATAGAATGATAAACACCATTGATTTGAAACTCTGCCAAGAGATTGGATGATGGGCATCCACTTCAAAGAGCCTTGAGGGAAGGACATCCTTAAATGCATAGTCAAGTGGGACAGTCAAGTATATAAATAAAATAGAAGATAATGTAGTTCATTGTTCACACTATCTAAAATATTTGCGGACTTTTACCAAGTTCTTAGTGATTGTTCTTTTACCACTGATAGAGTCCATAGCTGTCAAGGTAAGATAGACTGACAGTTATCATATATGTGGCAGAATGAATGGTATTTCTGAGTAACAAATCGTGCAGGAATATAAACTGCAGGCAGCTTTGAAGCAGATAGTTTGCTTATTATTAATTTTCCTGAACTGTTCTCAAATTAACTTAATTTGCCTGTAGAATGGTTGCCTTCATTAGGCATAGTTGAAAGGAATTTTTGAGTGGCTTTCCCAGGACTTAGATATGTGCATGAAAATTTTGCAGTACACTTAAGAAGCTGATTGTTTAAGAAGGAATGTAGTTGTGCTCCTTCCAGTGACACTCTGTGGCAGCTTACTTTACCAGCTGAAATAAGAATTTGTGCATAAATGGTTATGTATGCTGTGATATTATTGTTGCATAGCTCCCAAAGTGAGTGCATTGCAACATTGTGCAGTCTGGCAACCTGAAATGTGTGTAGTGATGTGTGCATAAACACAAAGCACAATGTGTTTAGTATTTGAGGGTCTGATTTGAACTTGTAATATGTTATTGTAATGGAAAATAACTTGTAGGTATCCTGCTGGTGCGGTGGTGCTGTGCCAGTATTTGCATATGAGATGCATAGTGGTTTTGAGGAACATTCTTCTTAAAATTTTAGTTAGCAAAATGTATACTCACTGAAACATACGCAGTGCCCAGCTCTGCCCACCTTTGTTCCCTCCTGCAGTCAGTCAACTGAAGGAAGAAGATAGTTCTAGGTATAGTTGTGTTCAGTGTTTAGAGACAACTTTAGAGTGTTCCTCATGTCTGAAAGCTTATATGTATGTATTTATACTTAGGCTGTTTGTAATGACTGCTGTGTACACTCTGTTGTCTGTAAGTCTTAGTACTCGTATCCTATTGTTCGTTTTCATGGACAGTCTTTAGAGGAACCAGGGAAGTGAGTCAGTTTAAATGGACAGTTAAGTTTTGGTAGGGTGCAAATTGCTTGCTTCAACTCTCATACTCCACTGAGAACACAGGTGTTAATAGAGCTGCTTTTTGCGTTACCTTCAGGTTAAGAATGTTGTTTTTCAATACTAGTGGAGCATCCTTTCAGTCATCAGATGCAGTACCTGAAGGCTACTAAAGGTAGCAAGATAAACGTCCTTAGGGTTTAACAGACCTACCTTATATAGTGAGACAGAAATTAAGTTGCTTATTTTAAGGGGAGCCATGGGGCTAGTTTTATAGTTTTACATTTTTCTTCTCTGCCTAGTTTTACATAAATGTGTGTATGTTTCAGTGCTGACAACACATGGGAACCTGAAGAGAACTTAGATTGTCCAGAGCTAATTGAAGCTTTTCTGAACTCTCAGAAAGCTGGTAAAGAAAAAACAGATGGTGCCAAAAGAAAATCTTTGTCAGATAGCGAATCTGATGATAGTAAATCAAAGAAAAAGCGTGATTCTGTAAGTATATGTTAATGTGTTAAGTTTCTGTTTCCTTCATCTCTCCCCTACCTCTCCATCCCCCAAAAATCATATTGTGACATTGAGAATGAGACTGAACACTGATATAAAACTATAAAAATTTCATAGCATCTGGATCTGTGGTTTGCAAAGGGTATACATTCATTGTGGGTAATGAGATTGTCCAAATGGTTAGTAAAGGATGATTGACTGACATGATGATTAAAAGTTCTTACATTGTCCTATAACACTTAATGAATAATTGAAAGCAACTCTGGTTAAGAGTTATTAATTAAGGGTATTAAGTGATAGATTTCTATTCGAACAAAATGTCCATGAATGGAACAAAGATAAAGTTCTGGTTAGCTGCCATATTTAGTATATTATTTTGAATGGGTGAGTGGCAAGATGGCAAAACGTGAAAACCAGTCAGTTACTTGGACTAGGAGCAGACATAATGCTGGAGAAGGAGTAGAAGGGGTGAGTGAAAAAAGCTTACCTTTCCTGAGAGGTCTGGATTTCTCCTTCAGTTTAAATGAGTAGGCAGCTTGGCACATTTAGTGCTGTAAGTACAGAACAATGCACACGTAGTAAAGTGTTCAACAATTCACATTTTCTTCTGTAAACTTTTGGACTAGCAGTTTGAAACCTGACACTGCCAATCATTTTCATGTACTGAAGACAGCAAGCAGTTGGACATGTGGTTACTGTCAAAAAGGTTGGAAGGCATCAGAAAGAATAGTTCATGAATAATACAAAAAATATTTTGCTTTCTGTATAGAGTCAGTTGTTTGGCTTCATCTGGTACTATAGTGGCCACTGTCTCTAAAAGGATATTGTGAACCTATAAAGGAGCTAATACAGGAAACAGTTGTGATATTTTTTATGATATCACCAGTGTGATGTCAGTGAGCCAAGAAGAGTTGAGGTGTTCCCCAAGGGTGCAGTTTCATTGTTGGTTTAGCCAGCCCAAGCCTGTTGTTTTGCTGAAAAGGATGTGTTTTTTCCACTTTCAGGCATGCATTTTTACTTTGCTGCTTTTGTTATTTTTACTGACCATGCTTGTTTGTTTATCTACTGAAATTATTTTAGACCATTTGTTTCATGTATTATATTTTCAGAAATAAATGCTGGAAACATGAATATAAAATCCTTTATTATTATCCTACCTCTAAATTACTTGGCCTGAAAATTGGTCATGAAAAAATACTATTTAATTATAGATTTGATGGGGTTTTAAGGTTGTATTTTTTCATTCTGATACACAAACACACACATGCATGTATGTACAAAAATTTGTGTATCTAGTACCAAAATAGAATTTTGTCTTAAACTAGATAACCATCTTCTAACTTACTAGGTTGATAAACCAAGAGGGTTTGCAAGGGGTCTTGATCCTGAGCGGATAATTGGGGCTACGGATAGCAGTGGAGAGCTTATGTTCCTCATGAAATGGTAAGTCTTACACCCACAGTTCTTGTCCATAAAGGGAGGGCAGGCAGCTGCACTTAACCTAAAGAGACAACTTCATCTCAGGAGTAAGACACAGAAGCTAGTGGTCTCCTTATAAACCTTGTATTCCTAGAAAAACAAGCTCTCTGTATTCAGTTAGGCCTTAATCTCTATTCCTTCAAAACCCAAAATATCTTTCATTTCTGTTGGTTCAGTTTTACTTTGAAAGGTAATTTCTGATAAAATAGGGAGAAATTGGCATTTGTATGGAAAAACTGGATCTTGATAATGCCCTTGCAGAGGGAATGGCAGGCAGAAATCCAGCTTTACATGTTTCAGTTAGCAGAACCCAGCTGCTGGGTAGCCAGCTGTTTAATCAAGCATAGTGCCAGCTGTTCTGCATGCATCAAAGTGGAATTGGAAGCAACTAGGGGAGAAAGCAGCGGTGGAGATGAAGAATAAACAATATGTAGAGGCTTGACATTGTGGGCTAGTAAGAGGCAAGAGTGATGTGGGGAGTTTGTGTTGTTGGGCGGGTAGGTGGGGACCAACTTTATTAGCTACAGTGTTGGGAGAAGGATTTCTTGCTTTGTGAACAAATGGGGTAAAATTAATGCTTCTTACCAGTGCTGAGAAATCAAGAGATTGAATTGACATTTGCTGAGAGTCAGATTCTTAAGGTGGTGGGATAAGAGGGATGGCTTTCCACAGCCTTTGAGAAGGGCAGATTATCAGAATGGAGTCAAACTGAGTGATCTCCTGAGACATGATTTGTCTTGGGATTTACCTAGACTGCTGAAGATTAGTGCTGTGGGAGAATGTCTCCCTTCTGAATTCTCAAATTTTCTATAAATTCTATGTGAAACTTAGAAAAGTTGCAAAACAAAGATCACGAGTATTTGAATTTCTGTAGTGATAATTTGCAATATCAAACACAGAGGACTTTTTTCTTGTTTAGTTCAGTTGCTGTTGATTAGTTTTTCATAATTGGTGTTAGGTAACAAACATAGATATGAGTTTGTATGCACAAAGCTGAGTTTTAAAGGCAGCATACACTTCAAAATGAAGTGAAGTCATGTCAGACTGGCAAGCTTGGTTTGTTATTCCAAGAAAGCATCAAGAATAACAGTATGAAATACAGGAAGTTATTTGCATAAACTGTAAATGCAATTTGCATGTAAACTCTCAAGATTGGTTGGTCCTATTGATTTTTAAGTCTTACTTTGAAGCTTTGATTATTCTTTAATAAAAAGACAAAAGTAACTGAATTTTACTTCTTTCGTTACTTACTCTAGTATGTAACCTTATAACTGATTCCCTTTGAATAGCATTTTCCTTTCAAACAGAAAAACATGGGAAGAGCAATGGAGCTATGAAACCTTGTCATTACCATTAGCAGGGAAGGTCTTGGTAGCTTTAGTGAAAGGTATACTGGAAACTGATTTCTAGCTGACATTCTTTTCAGAACTTAGGACTTACGAAGAGCTGCTAAATGTTTTGAAATACTGATTATTAATTTTCTCAAATCCTGCTCTCTTCTACATCAGGAAAGACTCTGATGAGGCAGATCTGGTGCTGGCCAAAGAAGCTAACGTGAAGTGTCCTCAGATCGTAATCGCTTTTTATGAAGAACGGCTAACTTGGCATTCATGCCCAGAAGATGAAGCACAATAATTGTTTGCATTGCTTTTTTTTATATATAAGAATATTAAAACCTGAAATTTGATTTATTAGCAATGTGAGAAGCATACATTCTAACAAGTTTCAAATTCGATATTTTTTGAAGTAGTATGTTTTGCATCAACAGCAAGTAAATAAAAGCTTTCTGCAACTTGTTTCATTTACCACAAGAGAGCATTTGATACTACTACTTCCTCCATATTAGGTAAAAGCTTTTATAAAACATTGATGAACCTCCTTAGTTATTACAGAATCATAATGAATGTCTAAATAAACTCACAGATGTTTTGTAGTCTTCTATACTATTGATGTGCATGTATCTTCTTTACCCAAACCTAGCCCTTTAAACCTGTAAGGTCATTCTTTTTAGTATTTGGGATCACTTGGTCTTAAGAAGACCAGGTGAAAACTAACTTTGTAGTAATTTGAATGTTATCAGACTGTATATTGTTTACTTTATTGTAAATACTGGTGAGCAGTGGTCAATAAAATAGTTTTATATTCTTCCTTTATACTGATAGGCTGTGACTCTTTTGAAGCGGGGTATTTCTCAACTTTTGATATGTTGAACTCAGTTTGTAATATATTTAACTGTAAGTTGTTCTCTTGGGGGGTAGGTTGATTATTAATATTACCCCACTGCTACTCTTATCAGAATACTGGACAACTACCAGGCTTTGATTATTAGTTGGAGGTTTTTGTGAATACTGCCTGAGGCACAGGTTTTTCTCAGTCAGGAAGGGCCTGTACCATTAATGTGCTTTGGGTACTCCTGTAAGTCAGAGATTGCAACCATATAACTTAGGTACAGCAGTTAGTCACAAGGCCGAGTAGCCTCTGCAGGCATACTAGGAAATATTTGACATGTGTTGACAGTATTAGCCCTTGCTTTAATTTCAGTTCTTAATAAGAGGCTATAGTGTACTCTAGGGCTGGTTCAGATGGAATTGTTCTTCAGGCCATCACTTCAAGAATACTTACATAGGTCAGCTTTTAAAGTGGAATATTTAAATGAAGATACTTAAGTCATATACTTGGAGCAAAAGACTTTATTTCAGACTGAATTTTGAAATTAGTTCTATAATCAGCAGCTTGGATAAAACCTTCAGAAGGGCAGAAGTAAAAGGTGAGGAACTCAGGAAGAGTAAAGTTGCCATTCATCTTTTCACTTGCTTTCATCTAAACACCATCTTTGTGTTTTGACTACATAGTATAGTTTACCTTAAGCTGTGCTTATATGTCAATGGCCAAGATTATTTCAGAATTATCCTCAATTTACAGTTTTGACTAAAAACATAATCCTTTAGTACACTGTCAGTGTCATAGAATGGTTTTGGGTTGAAAGGGACTCTGAAGATCATCTAGTTCCAACCTGCCTGCCATAGGGAGGGACACTTTTCACTAGACCAGGTTGCTCAGACCCCCATCCATCCTGGCCTTGAACACTTCCAGGGATGGGTTGTCAACAACTTCTCTGGGCAACCTGTTCCAGTGCCTCACCACCCTCAGAGTAAAAAATTTCTTCTCATAATATCTAACCTAACCCTGCTCTTGGTTTGAAGCCTTTCCACTCGTCCTGTGTGGACACCTTACATGCCTTTGTAATCCTCTCCAGCCTTGTTGTAAGCCTCCTTTAGGTCCTGGAAGGTTCTCTTAGTCTCACTGGAGCCTTCTCCAGGCTTAACAATCCCAACTTTCTCAGCCTGTCTTCACAGGAGAGGTGCTAGAGGTGCTACAGCCCTCCGATCATCTTGGTGGCCCTTCTCAAAGGTGAGACAGTTGGGATTGCCTGGGTATGTTTTTTCAGAAGATTAAAAAAATATATTCCTGGAAACCCTCATACAGTGTGCATAGCCTGAAGAGTGAAGGAAGGAATCCAGTCTGTGCTTGATGTTCTTTTGATACTGTTTCACAAATCATTACTATAATTATTTGTCTTTTCAATACTTATAAAAGCCATTTATATTGTGAAACAAAGCCTGCCAACATAGAACACCTACTTATAGTTAAACAGCAATGGCTAAACTTGCTATGTGAACTTCTTCCTAAAGATTTTTAATTACTTCGGCAGAATTCAGTCTGTTTGTGGCTCTAGGAAAAATCTGATATCCCTGTTAACATGGGGCTCACTTGCGCCAGAAAATGATAATTTGAGCACTTAACTAACCTCTCTTGCCCATTCCTTAGACAAATCACCCTGACTTTATCACGTTTAAGACTTCTACATGGTTCATGGCTTAATTTTAGGGAGGCCTGTAATATGAATATTTATACACCTAGTATATACGATTCTGAAATCCTTGCTTTTTTATCCAGTAGCTTGATAAACACATGGGCTAAAGAGGAACTTCAAAGCAGCTTGTATTCTGCCAGTTTCTTCAGTATGGAGTACTTTGTAAAGAGTCTTAAAACTGTTACTGTGCAAGTTGCGTTTTACTGCCTGAAACTTTGCAGTTTCTGTAACACATTTCAAGCGTGGTTATCAAGTCTGTGTGAGGTTGCTGATTTGAAGCAATACAGGTTAAACGGTTGTTTTTAATTATTGGTTATTGTTAGTGGTAGACAAAGATTTTTGTTGAAAGGTTGGTTCTCAATTTGTAACCCTTAAAATACAGATTTGTAACTATATACAGCTTTTTACCTTATATTTGGTTCTTCCTTCTGACTTAATAAAAATACACTGAATTCACTTTTCAACAACTTTGCAGCTTGTTAGACAGTTCTTTAGATTGCTGATTTTTTAATGTTATGATGGTAAATATGCTGGCTGGTATTTGTTTCCTTTTTTTTTCTCCTCACTTTGTGTCAAACTGAGTTTTGCTAGTAACGAAATGCAACACTTTAAAGTTACAAGTTATGTAAAGTTATGCTGAATGTGCTGCATACATAGGGAAAAAGTTAACAAATGTTATTAATTTAAAATTTACTGATTAAATAAATGAGATATCTTCTGTAGTTAGTTGAGTTGTGCAGAGGTTTCTCATCATTGTCTCCTTTCTTATACCAAACCAAATGGGTTTCAGGCTGTCATTTTGTGATTACTCTGTGTTGTCCTGAAAAAAAAAAACAAACACACAAGCTACAAAAATCACAGTTGTTCTTGCTCCAATGCTTCCCACTCTGGCTGAAGAAAATACTCAGGTTAAACATAACCGGGTAGTGCTAGATTATGTAAAATTGAGATCATGATCAGTTATGATATCATCCTCTTATAGCCTGATTCCTACTTCTTCGCTAGGAAAGAGTAAAACTCATACTTTGTTAATTAGTATTGTATTACTTGCAAATTAATCAGCATAATTGCTGTTAAATTGAATAAAACAAGTATGGTACCTGCAAAAAAACTATTAGCATTGCAAGTGATTTTTATCAGTTCAGCACAAATGGATTCTGCATGTTTTGTGGTAATTCTTCCAGATTTATGGTGCAGTTCTCCTTAAAACTGTGTGACAGCTTCTTAGCAATAGATTATAGTACATTTAGGACTCAACATATGTTGTCATAACTTGAAATGTAACTAGAACCACATTTTTCCTTTAACTGCAAATTATCTTACTTGCTTACCTGAATTGGGCTCTTGCAGCATAAAAGATTGTACTCCTTTCCTATTCTAAGACCTTTCTCCAATATTCTCAGCATTCTCCTTGCCATTGGTGTCCCTCTCTGTTTAATATGTCTTCTCAAAATGCCACCTTTTATTCAACTCCTGAATTTAGCTGCTTATGTTAAGACATGTCTACTCTGCTGACAGAGGCTTCTAAACCTGGGCTAGTAGCCAAGCCAGATGCCTCCACATTTGTTTCTGAGGTGCCTCTCCTGAAGTGAAAAGTTGCTGCACAGACCTACTGCACCTTAGAAGCTGAAGTGCAATACCATGGAAGTAGGGCTGTGCGGTTCCTGGAACAAAATGTCACAGGATCAAACAGAACCATGTTTTTCCCTCCAGGTTCATGAAGCTGTGATCTATCAGCTCAAGGAGTTGTGCTTTATTTTGCAGAGTGAATATCCAGGCTAGCTCTTGCAGGGTTTACCTGACTGATGTATACTTTCACAAGCAGTTTCCACCTGACAGTGTTTTCCTATTCTCCTAACCTTTAGTTGTGACAACACTTGAGGGCATGCAACAGTGGAGCCAAAAGTGTTTGGTAGTACCTTCATCTCAGCATGACCAGGAAAGAGTTGCAGAGACTTTGTGCTTCATTCCTGCTGCCTCTTGTTGGCGCAATCCCAGCCATCAGTTTGGGTAATAGCGCATCCTTTTGAAGTTTAAATAGAAAACTTCCATGTCCTAAAATGCCTGTCAGGAATTCCTGACATTGTGGACTCTGATTTCAAATAAACGATAGATGGTTTAAGCTAGAAAAACTAAGTTATGCCAAGCAAAATCGAAACACTCGTCCCAAAAAAAAAAAAGGCTGCAATTGTTCCAGTCTGATGCAAGTAGAAATGGTGCTCTTCTTCCTTGTAGAGCGCTGCAGCATTTTTTTAACTTGGTGAAGGAATTGGATATGATTCCCAGGGCTCCAGATGGCACCTGCCAGATGGAAGCTCATATTGTCTTAGGATGCTGGCGTTGACGGCATGGTGTTTGAGAATGCAATAACATTTTGTGATGGATTCTCTTACTAGATAAAGTAAGTGGTCAAGTACTTGCATGTATTGCAGTGTCTGCCAAAATATTTTGATCTAGTGAAAAGGTCACCGTTATGGGGATGGGATGGCAGAGTTTGGTTTCTTGTTTTTCCTTGATTGAATGTGTAAATCCCTCAGATTTGCTTAGACCAGAGGAGGTATCATTGGCTTCTATATAAAATTTCTCCTTCCTGGAAATGTTATCCAGATGCATTGCTCTGCACTGAGTTACAATTAGAAATGTGTATGTAGTTTTGCTCCAGAATCTTTGTTGAAAAGCGCTGGGCCTTGTTGACTGAGTTTCTATAAGCAGGATCAACAATCAGGAAGTTCTGTCTTTATAAAGAAAATTGTTTCTATATTATGAATGGTTTCTTTATTAAAGAAACTTAGAATCAAAGAATCATTTAGGTTGGAAAATACCTTTAAGGTCATTGAGTCCAAACATTAACCCAGCACTGCCAAGTCCATTACTACACTATGTCCCTGAGTGTCACATATACACATATTTTAAATGCCCCTAGGGATGGTGAAGCTACTACTTCCCATGGACAGCCTGTTCCAATGACTGACAAGCCTTTCAGCAAAAAAAAAATTCCTAATACTCAATCTAAACCTCCTCTGGTGCAACTTGAGGCAATTTCCTCTCATCATGTAGCTTTTTTGGGAAAAGAGACTGACTTCAACCTAGTTACAACCTTCTTTCAAGCAGCTGTAGAGAGTGACAAGACCCCTCTCAACCTCCTCTTCTCCAGGCTAAGCAACCCCAGCTCCCTCAGACACTCCACACAGGACTCAGTCTCCAGACCCTTCCCCAGCTCTGTTGCCCTTCTCTGGACTCGCTCCAGTACCTCAATGTCTTTCTTGTCATGAGGGGCCCAAAACTGGACACAAGATTTGAGGTGTGGCCTCGCCAATGCCCAGTACAGAGTGACATTCACTGCCCTGGTCCTTCTGGCCACACTTTCCTTGATTCAAGCCAGGCTGCCATTGGCCTTCTTGACAACCTGGGCACACACTGGGCCCATGTTCACCCGCTGTCCTCAGGTTCTTTTCTGCTGGGCCAATTTTCAGCCACCCTTCCCCAGCCTGCAGCACTGCCTGGGGCTGATGCGATCCAAATGTAGGACCCGACATTTTGCCTTGTTGAACCTCAGACCATGGGCCTTGGCCCATCAATCCAGCCTGTCCAGATTCCCCTGCAGAGCCTTCCTACCCTCCTGCAGTTCAACACTCCTGCTCACCTTAGTGTTGTCCGTGAAGTGACTGAGGATGCACTCAATCCCTTCATCTGCATCATCAATAAAGATGAGCAATAAAGGACAGGGCTGGTCCCAGTGCTGAGCCCTTTGGAACCCCTTGTGACTTACCAACAACTGGATGTAGCAGCATTCATCACCACTCTCTGGGATTAGCCATCCAACCAGTTTTTTACCCAGTGAACAGTGCACCTGTCCAAGCCAAGAGCAGCTGGTTTCTCCAGGAGAATGCTGTGAGAAGGGTGTCAAAGGCTTTGCTGAAGTGCAGATGACACAAACCAAAGCCTTTCCTTCTTCACTAAGTGGGTCACAAGGTCACAGGGGATCAAGTTGGTCAACCCATGCTGGTTGGGCCTAATCCCCTGGTTATCTGAAGGAACCTGTGGGTTTCGGGCTGTGAATCCCCCCGGCTAGCTTGAGATTTACGCCCGCACGGATCCTACATAGACGAAGTAAAGGACGAGAAGCGCTCTTTCTCCACGTGGTTCTGATGTCCTGTTTATTAGCTGGAAGGGGACATCTGCATTGTAGGGTTTCCAGGTGAAGAAAAAAGAGACAGAATTCCAATCTCAAGGGACATTTATACCCACGGAATGGGAGGCGGGGACGGAAAGCCACAGCTAAGGGGACACATTGAGGAGGGGCGAAGGGAGGGGCTTCAAGGGACAAATCACCTTACCAGGGGGTACCATGGGAAAAGTTCACCCAGTGCAGAACATCTAAATACCTATATAGTGCATCACAACAGTTATCCTGCACTTGCTGGCACTCAAGATGAGCTGCTCACTAACCTTCCCCAGCACCAAGGTTAGACTGACAATCCTGTAGTTCCCCAAATCCTTCCAGCCCCTCATACAGATGCATGTCACATTTGCTGACTTCCAGTCAACTCAGACCTCCCTGGTTAGCAGGGGCTGCTGCTAAATGATGGATAGTGGCTTGCTGAGCATTTTCATCAGCTCCCTCTGTACCCTTGGATGGATCTCATCTGGCCCCACAGACTTGCGTTTGTCTAAGTGGTGTAGCAGGTTGATGACCATTTCCCCTTGGATTATGGGAGCTTCATTCTGCTACCTGTCCCTGTCTTCCAGCTCAAGGGGCCATATATTCCAAAAACAACTGGACTTACCATTAAAGATTGCAGCAAAGAAGGCATTAAGTATCACAGACTGAGCTCTAGCCAAAGCTATCTGTTTTTCCCCACTGGTTCATCTTTTGCATATGGGGACAGCCTGCTCCTCTGCCTTTAACATTTCCCTATTGAAGAATGACCAGCCTTCCTGGACCCCTTTGCCCCTCAGGACTGCCTTCCAAGGGACATTGTTAATCAGTCTCCTAAACAGGCCAAAGCCTGCCCTCCAGAAGTCCAAGGTGCAGCTCTGCTGACCCTCTTTCTTACTTGTTTGGGAATTAAAAACTCTATCAGTGATCACTACGTAACAAGATAGGATTTGGAGACTGAATGCAATGTAATATCACACAACTGTAAGTGAAGCACCATCACCCATCCAGAGCAAAGATTAATTATGTCTCTTTGGATGGAAGATGAGCCAATTACTTTATTCTCATCTTGAAGGTATTTTAAATTCTAGAACTGAGAAAATTTTTTCACACATTTAAAGGCACATGTCTGCTCTGGGAAATCATAATGAAAAGAAGATGGTGACAGGTTTTTTTCTTCTCAATAATTTCTAGATTAAATTATTTCAATCAGAAGCACTCTTTTTTTTTAAGAAAGTCACTATTTATTATCATATTCTTCTAGAGCCCACCTTTCCCCTTCTGTGTCCATCTCTGCCCCTGTATGCTGGATGGACCTGGGATGTGCAAAGCAGAGAGATGCTGTCCTGGATGGACCCATCCTTTCTACCTCAGAGTGTGTAATGCATAATGCTGGTCTTAACAGTGCATAACTATTCTATTTTCTTAATAGAATTATAGAATGGCCTGGGTTGGAAACTTTAAACATGACCTAGTTTCAATTCCCCCGCTGTAGACAGGGGAATTTGTCTTCCTTTCACTAGACCAAGTTGCTTAGAGTTCCATTCAACCTGGCCTTAAATATTTCCAGGGATGGAGCATCCACAACTTTTTGGAGCATTCTATTCCAGTGCCTCACCACCCTCATAGTAAAGATTTTCTTCTGTTCTCTTCCCTCAACTCACAATTAGTTGAATAAAAATTACATCTTTATTTGCATGAAATCTCAGTTGTTTGTCAGCTACAAAAACCACTTTCAAGAAGGTAAATCAAAAGGTTACAAGTGGAAAGAGAGTTTTATTTTCCTGACTCTGTTTCAGAGTTGATGCTCACAAGTATTAAAACTTGTGTGGTCAGGCAGGCTTGTAGCATTTCAGAAATCTCTTGCATTTGTTGCAGGGAGTGTTTATATTGCTGGTGTTAATTAACATTTATGTGTCTAGTCTGAGGTTTTACTTGTTGCATTACTACTTGAATGCAACACGTCACTGATTGCTGCTTAATTCTATATTGTTGACAGATCAATAAAGCTTTGATCCCAGTTTGGTTTACAGCTCTGTGGACTGAGCAGGTTTTCCCTGCAAAAATCAGGAAAAACAAGGGTTTAAAAAAACCTCCTAAGAATCACTTAAGAATACTGTATAGAGGGCAGATATTTAGAGACTGATAAGAAATCACTCTGGCAATGTTGTTCACATCCTTGAAATGCAGAATGACTGCTGATCTCTCCCCCAATAAGAAATAAGCCACAATAAGGCTTATTTATTGAGTGGTCTTCAGAGGAAAAGGGAGAGTCACTGTGATTGTAGTTGGAGATGTTGCTGTAGGCTGGAGAAGACAGCCCCAGCTGGGCTCCTATCTGAAATCAGAAAATTTTTGTGCTTGTTTGAACAAACTGTTCTTTTAGGTACAACACCATTATTCACATTCCAAACAACAGTAGAAAATGCGACTGTCTCTGCCCACTCCTGGAACAAATGAGCAAAAATCACCTCTCAGAAATCACTGGGGGAAAAGCATCTACACACAACTACCCACATCTATATCTATCTATATATATATATCTATATTTATATATCTCTATCTACCTACGTGTCTATATGTGTGTATATAGATATATGTATATATGGGTGTGTATATATATATATATATATATATATATATATATACACACACACACACACACACCCATCTGCTGGCTTAGTGCAAATAAACCCTGACATTACAGCAGTAGTGGTAAGTCCAGCTGAAGGTGTGTGCTGAGGACACCAGCTCAACACACCAGCACTGCAGCCAAGGCAGAGGGAGACAAGCTGGATGGAACTGCAGCAATACTATTGCAAAAGAGGAACATAATTAAAAGCAGGAAACAGGAGAAGCCATGAAAGGACACTTTGCTGATTCAAACTATATCCTGAATTGGTTCCCAGGGAAAAGGCATGACCTTCTCCATAATTTTTGCAGGTACTGAATCAGTTTTGCACTTAGAGTTGCACACCAGTTCTACATCACCACAGGAAAGGAGCTGTTAAAGAAAATTGGATGAGGTGTAATGATTCTACGAGACCCTACCGTAATTGAAGACTTTGTATTCAGTGGATTATTTACCATCATTTGAAATTACTGACCTGAAACCAAAAACCCTGCAAAAAAGCATGTCTTAATGTTTCAGAAAAGCTGAAATCATAGATACATAAAGGAATCTTCTTTGTGTAACAAAGAAATTATAGTTTTATTAATTAATTTTTAATCATATGAACAGAGTTGCAGTTTGGGTTTTCAGTTAATTTTCATTTATTTGATTAATAGAAAAAAAAAAAAAACAGACACATACATACACCTGTAAAACTAGAAAGGAGAAATTTTTCACCAGGGCAAGGACGGCAATCACCCTATATGCTGGATCTTGGAGTATCAAGATATGATACTCCAACACTTGTACTAAACCACATATCCTGTGAAGGCAGTAAAGTCAGAGATTCAAGGGAGAAACAGCATCTTACATTGTTGTCACAGATATTCTGCGGTTGTTGCAGGAACATCACGGTCTGTTACTGAGCAGCATTTCTGATTATTCTCTATGATTCCATCTACTGCAGCTGATTAATCGGCAGTTTTGGATGTTGTTGCTAAATATTTCTTGATTTTGACCAGTCACAGCACGGTTGATTTCCTAGTAAACGCATTTCTCTGAATTCAGGATTTTATATTTGGCAACTCCCCCATTTCTCTCACTGCAGTGTAAAATTCAGCAAAGAAATAGGTCAGTGCAACTCTCTGGATGAGGAAATTTAAGGCAAGAGATATTACAAAGATACGTCTGAGATGTATGTAAAGGTGAATAAACAGTACTTGCTTCCTTAAGAAATTAGGAATTACAAATTTTGATTTTTTGATATAATTCTCAGTGATGTCAGCCCTAATAGACTAAGTTTTCAAATATTCCATAAATGATGTTAGAAAGTCAGATCTTCTTTTCCTTTAATGACAACCAAAAGCTATTTTAAACGAGATAACTACAGTCAAACACAAATAAAACAGGAAAATACTGAGAAATACATAAAAGCAGTTCCCAGCTACAGAGAACAATAACCCTTACTACTACAATACTGATTTGTATTGTCTTTTGCTGTCCCACAGGCAATAACAATTTCTCTTCAGTGTGCACATGCTATGGTCAGCAAGCTAAAAATATCTTTCCTTTTTGTGGACAATCTGTTTCAAAAGAAGCCAAGAGAATGTCACCAATCAAGAATCAAGACAAATACAGCTATGGAGGCTACTATACAGGAGCCAATATGTTCACACAAGTTGGACAACAGAAGGCTGCTAAATGCATTTTGTTCTTCCACTGTCTGCAATTCAAAGGCTGCTTGAATTTCTTTACCGCACCTTTTAAATTACTGATCAAAAGGCAGGCAGTGAATTGTGACTTTGGTTTTCCCAGAACCACCAAATGCTCTTTGTACTAAATGTATTGGGAAGGTGAAGAACTGAAAACCTATTTACACCTTCAATCACCAAGCACCACAAGAAGCCTGGACAGGATACAACATTTCTGTTGAACAAAAGCCAGGTGAAACAGTGTGCAGGCAGCACGCTTCCAGTCACCTGGAAATGCTTGTGTCCTGACAGTCCTAATAACCACTGTATTAATGACCCAGGTGGAGGTGCTTAAAACTTTTGCTTTTACAGAATATCTGGTAGTTGTTAGATAAATAGCAGAATTCGTGTGCTTCCCATTGAAATTCTGCTGTTTCTCTAAACTGTCACAGATGTACCAGTGGCATGTCTCAGTATTCTGCACATCACTGCTTAGAAAATTTATGCTATCCCCTCAATTCAGAAAAGAACCTAGTCAAATCTATCTTTTTTTGAATGGGTTGTTGACTTACAGCTGATTTTACCCTTTCAGGGACAATGGAGAACACAATTGCTAGGTTTACGCATTTAAATATGTGGTTTTATATAAGACATAATTTAAACATCTCAGGTGTTGCTGCTTTTATTTCGACTCCTGTGGCTGAATCACCAAACTGCCAAGGGTAGCAGTGGTGGTGACTCAGTAGATGGCACTCCAGCCTGGGAGTCACGCTGTTGCCTGCGCCCAGCCCTGTCAGTCCCCAGCAGGTGGAGTGGCCGTGCCGCACTGCCTGGGCGGGCACCTGCGAGGAGATGATGGGGAGCCACAGGGCACCTCTGGAAACACCTGGCTGTGTGCACGGCGGCGTGGTCTTGGAGGGACTCAGTCATCCTTGTGCCGTCCTGCTGTAGACTCTTCCACGAGTTTCATGGCTAAAGGGACCCTGAGCTGCTGTGTTTTAGCAGCAGATTGCTGCAGTCGGTTCCTCCCCTTTCAGAAAGGTGCTGCTGGAGGGTGATGTTTGGGTTTCCCCACATAACTGCAAAGAATTCATTGCCTGTGTGCTATTCTGCAGTGAAATACCTTCTGTCTGCCCTATGCAGTGTGTTTTACAACCTATCAGAACACTAAGGATTGGGGTCAAACTAACAAGAAACTTTTTGCATGTTCAGTGCTCCAGGCTAAATTTGCTGCTAGCATTCTGGGTGTCATCTTCAAAATACTGTGCACCGTCTTTCTGACACACACTAATACTGAACTGTTCTTCACCATATTGGCCCTTATCTCGGTGGATGACTTCGAAGAGTTGGAAGATGGGGCTTTGAGCAATGTGGTCTAATGGAAAGTATCCCTGCCCATGGCAGGGGGGTGAATTAGGTGCTCCTTAAGGTCTCTTCCAGACAAAACCATTCTGTGATTCTATGCCGCTGTGACATGACATATGAGAAGGGGAACTATGAAAGCAGCTGTTGCTGTATGGCCATCTCCTTCTGAAGATCCACTCAGGATGTGCTAGTTCCTAAGAATGGAATGGCAAGCAGTGGCCAAAAAATTTCAGAGATGAATGGTGACTTCCCACAAGATGGTTCCACATATTGACATCTCATCCAGGAATCTTATTATGCTCATTGCTTTCCAGTGACTGATCTATTTGCTGCCAGTAGATCAGAAGTCAGAGCTCCTGTCATGAAGATTAGTGCCTCCATTAAGAGGATGTTGTGATCATTTAGAGGGAAGTAAGTGAACCGGGGGAATAAAGATAGTAACATTAAGTCTTTGATACTAACAGCTTAAGTATGGGTCAAGGCTTGAATAATGAGATTTTGATTTTCTTTATCTCATGGCAGATATGCAAGACCCATGCTGAAGTTTGTAAATGCATTTTTAGGATGAATGACAAATCTTAAACTTAAATTCAATAGATATGTAAAATGACATGGATTAGAATTTTAAATCACTTACCAAAGGCATTGTAAAAGACTATTTTAAACTACCAACAATTCTGCTGAAAAAGAACAGCTTCTCAAGCTGATTTTGGGGGAGTCATGGTAGCCTTCCTGCTTGTGATTTCATGGCTGCATGTCACACTGGTGGTGGAGTGATGTCCATATATGACTTACTATTTGCTCCATTGGCTTACAAATGGCTTCATTGAACATTTGGGCAGGAGGCAGGAGTTGTTTAACTTCACGCAGGACAGGTGTGGAGTGGCAGGGGAGAGTAGATATGGAGGAGTGCAGACCAGCTGTACACAGCGATGTGCAGTTTGCCTGCTGTGCATATGTGCAAGAGCAACAGAAGAGCCAGAGCAAATGATGATAAATGGAGATTTGGGACACGTCTCAACAGCTGGAAGTGCAAAATATGAATATCTCAAATTGGTTAAAAGGCTATGCATTGATAAATCACTATGTTTCCAAGAAAGCTATAGTGTTAAAACAGTCCTTGAAGCAGCACCTACCAAAACATTCCTGTTCCTCTGCAGTAACACCACTCACACCCTACAACATGTAAATGCTGGACTAGACTCACAGAGCTGCCAATGCAAGGCTGAGGATTCAGTAAAGCACCTGGAGAAGAACAGTGAAAATAAATGAGAGCACTTTACCCACATATACAGAATGATTGAGTATACACTGGGGGTGTTATGTGAAAAGAAAAGACACGGAGCATTTTTTTCTTACACGGTTGCAAGAAACCTATAACACCGATTCCATCACAGGCCTGATTCCTAATCCTTCACTCTTTCCCATGATGAATATAAACTTTTCTCAATATAAGCAATGCTGTATTTTTAAAAAAGACATAAATCTATTTGACAGTGCTTTGAAAAAGCAAAATTAAAGTTTAAGGCAATACTAAAGCTTGAATTAGAAGAGGATGATGTATATACCTAAAGACATCAGCACTGAAGTAGTAGTATTTCAAAGACAGTTACAATCTTAAGAGATACTCTAAGTGGAGAAATGAGGTTCAAACATGAGGTTCAAACATTTGAACCAAAACTGAGGTTCAAATTTCCTTCTCTTGCTTATCACCCTTCTTATTCCTTGCCATCTGAAACTGCTCAGTTAGAACAGCTACAGACAGCCCACTGCTTGTGTCTGTTTTGAATAAGCACAAAACCAGATCCAACTGCATCTTTTTGTGTCTGACCCAGCCACATGTCATTATTAAGACAATTTGGCAGGGTCTCACTTGAAATTTGCATGCCTCTTTCCTGTACTTAGGGAGAAATTAATTTTGTAGTTGCTAAGGCTGGTTTGAGTGGAGGTCAGTATATCAAGGCCTGGACATTGCAGATATGAATGAATACATGCTCTACAAAGGCACAGGTAAAGAAGAGTTGCTTATGTAGCCCCTTCAAATCTCAGTTCTCCCTGTTCCCCAGATATTACTCAATGTTTCTGTAATCAGAGTACAATGGCTGCAACGGCAACAGCAAGCCAAACTACCAAGCTCTCCATTCACACAGGCAAAATGCTTCTTTATTATTTCCTAATGCTTCTTTATTATTTCCTTTTGGTTTGGCTTAGTAATACAAAAACTTTGAAAAGTTTTCTTTTTTTTTTTTTTTTGTTTGTTTGAAAAGAAATAAATAATTGCAAAAATGCTTCTGGTTTCTTGTTTAACTGTGCTAACGAAGTGAGAACACAGCACAGTAGAGCATGGAAATAATTACATGAAATCACAGCAAGTGCATAGTAGAGTCCCACATCCCAAACTCAGATGAGACCGGAGGCAATACAAATCTCCCTAGGAATATTGAAATGTCAACAAATCTGAAGGTCAGGCCAATGAGTTTTGTGAAAATTTAACTAAGGAATTCTTACCACTCTTTCCACAATATGTTATTATCCAGCACTGGTAATTTACAAGGTAATTAAAAACAAACCCAAATGTTTTAAAATTTGGAGTCAGAAAGAGGAAATCAAGACAGGTGGAAACTAGCATCAATCAAAATCCTAAAGCCACATCTAATTTAATAACACATTTCAGATAGATCTTGGCATTAGCCCTTTTTGGCCATGTAATATAATTAAAAAACCTCACACGAGGACATTAAGGGCAGACAAAGCAATGATCTACATCACAGGACTTGTCTGCACAGGAAAGAGCTAAGAATAACCACTGCAGAGTATCTGTTCTGCAACAGCTTTCCATGGGGACATTTTTTTTTGCATTAAGTATGTATTTGTGTGGTTTAGCTGACCATGAGAAGCGAGCTGTGTTAAAAGCAAACAGAAACATCCATCATGAAAAATAAGAGCATCTTCTTTAGGAACTGGTAGACCACAGCTTCTGGGCTCTCAATTCTGCACTTCAGATTGTTTCCCAGTAACCACCTTACACAGATCAATCCAAAGTGCACTACTCCTTCACTGTAAATGTATTAAATGAAGGAAATGGAACAACAGACCACATGGATTCATGATGAG
The DNA here is from genome assembly GCF_015832195.1 of Motacilla alba alba. NCBI lineage: Eukaryota > Metazoa > Chordata > Aves > Passeriformes > Motacillidae > Motacilla > Motacilla alba. The sequence goes on from NC_052017.1 coordinate 32,861,137, forward strand.
GTAATAGTCAGAAGCTGCTTGTGGTGCTGAGCTGCTGCTGCAACTCACACATATAGTCTCACAAAGCCCAGGCTGCCAACTGCAAAAAAGCAACAACAGTCCAGCACCACTCCCAACCTACAACATGTTTCTTTGGCTGCAAATGACATTGCAGGTGTTTTTCAGACAATCAAGAAGCTGTTTCAAATATACTAGTGCATACAGTGTAATTCATGTTGTAAATTCAAATATAACACAGATGTGACTGCTTATTCCATGTACATTTTAGACTGAGTTTGAAAAAAATAGCAGCTTTTCTTCACTGTAATTACTTTATGACAATGGATACACTCTTCTGAAAGGAACAGAATATGTGGGGAACAGGGAGGGCAAAACCGGTCTGATGTGGCTGTGCCAGGCAGCAGGAGGCATCTCATGCATCTGACCTACTATTAAAATAACTAGGCAAAACATACAAGAGGTGATTCTGAACAACTGATAGTTTTGCTTGCCCATCTCCTTTGCTGAACAAACAAGTTAGTTCAGTAGATTTCAACCACACGTGCTTGTAAAATTTATTCACAACAATAAGGTTTTGATACAACTGAAAGTGACAGCCTCAGCCATTGACATGTTAAATGCTGGAGGTACAGGTTGTCTATGGGAATCTTATCACCACATGAGAGTAGTCTCGGTCTAACTATGCAGGTTTGCCTAAAACAATAAACCCTTGTTGAAGAGTTCACTAAATTAACATTTGGAGGTTATATGCTTATGCCTGGGCTGAGGAAGAGACTAAGTTACGCTGAAGGTAACATAGCTTTAAATCAACTTAATACATTAATACTAGGAATTTTACCAGTATATTTCTTCTGGGGGAAAAAAAAAAATCCACCCTAAATGGCTCCTGCACCAGCACAAACCTTGCATGTAACCAGCCTATGCAGCCAAGGCAGGGGCAGTGGCAGGAGGAGTCAACCACGGGAGCAAGCTCCCATCGCTCCTCGGCCGGGTGAGATCCATCCACAGGCAGCATCTCAGAGCACTGGGAAAGCAAGGTGGCAGCCTTTTGCTTAAACCTCTCTTGTTTCCTGCTAAAAGAGATTATATGAGGTGGCATTTACATGAACCAACAGCAGAGTCATTCAAACTCAGCAGGTGCACAGCAACTTGTTCGGCTGCCACATCTTCAGCAGAGGTGTAAGCCCTGAGACTTTGCTGTCAAAGTACCAATGGGAGAAGCTTGTTCTGGGTGTGACCAGGATGTTAGGATGTCTTTGGATGTTAGGAAAAGGGTCTATTCCCCAGTACCCTAACCACCGTCAGTAATGCCAGACCCTGTAAACCTTTTTGTTTCCAAGCCTGCTTCTCCTAATTGTATCTCTGCTGTTCTAGATCTTCTAACTCCCTTGGTAGCCACGTTGCTGCAGCTTGTCTTAAAATATTCACCACTAACTTGACCACTCCCATTCGTGCTCATCTCAGACAAAAACCATCAATCCAAATACCTTTCAAAATTACTAATTCCTCCCAGCCTCTTTAGTGTCACACCTGGTTCCCATTGCTGGTACTGCAACTTCCTTCTGCCTAAAGGGAACAAAAAGTTACCTTATCAAGTCATTGCACAGACACTGTCTAGAAGTCAACTGCAGAAGTCTCACTCATCTCACCAGGTGAGACCCATCTGCCCCTCAGGTTTGGGGTCCCATCAGCAGAAGAAGCTAGTTTCCAAGGATTCAGGAGTGTGGTGACAACTGTGGGGTAATTTGCCAAAGGAAAGAGATGTTCATTGGGAAATACACACAGACAACCTGCTTAAAGCAGGGGTCCATCTAAAGTTTACAAAGAACGGCTAATTTTTAAAGTTTTATTTTATTTTTTCCAGATGTGGAATAAATGGCACATGACAGCTCCTTATTCTTTTTATGAGTGTATCAGGACAACAGTGGGCAGTACGCAGTAATCCACATAGGCACTGCCTTTCATATCACATGCACATTTTCTGTGCTAACCAAATGGCAGCTCATGGCCAAGCCTCTGGAAACTTAATGAAAAAATCTACCATTTTATAGCTAGTCTCACCCAGACATCTCCCACTTGAGGTACAGAATGGCCATTGGCTGCTGCTCTGGACCCTGGTGGCACAGGGGTTTTTGGAAGACCAATTAAATCCTGGGCAATCTGAGCTGTCTGAAGGAGGTGTTTGTATCTGCCTTGACTACAAACATCTCAGTAAGCTGTATAAGCAGGGGAAATAAGGCAGCCAGCTGCTTGGCTTTTGTGCCTTGCATCCCATTAGAAAGGGACACAAATAGAATGGGAAGATGGAAAAGATGGGGAAAATCCACTTATCTGGAGTCCCCTTCAAGAACAAGATTGTTCTGTTCTCACATTCTGCAAAAAACCAGCACACAACCAATAAGAAACTGCAGATTGAAAACCAGTGTATGAGGCTCTTCCAGTCAGCCATTGCTTTACACTATTAGAACCTTCTCTGAAACAGTCATCAATATCAAGCCAAATCTTAGGGCTGTATCTTCTGTTACTTTAGAATTTGCCCTGGATGTCGATTTTAGTTGGTCAGTCTGGTGTATTCATGCAAAATAAACAGTGGCTCTATGCAATTTTATTTAACCCGACTTTGAGAAACAAAACCAAGCAGAATAAAAATTGCCTAGAAAAAAAGGGAGGAAACAATACCAACCTTGTAAGAAGAAAATTTAGGGGAGAAAAAAGAAAAAAAAAAAGTATTACTTTGCTTCTATCAAACATGTAATGGAGGAGTCCCTTTAAAAATATTCATATTTCTCTCCTCCTTGTTTATTTTTTTTTTTTTTGCAGAGTATCATGCAAGTCCAGCAGGCTGACTAGACAACGCTATGCAAAAAAACAAGTGTGTGGCAACAAACCATAGCTCTTTCTGATGGTTTTCAGTTTTTAATAAGGCTCTTGGCTTCAGCTCAAGTTGAAAAGATGGCAAAGAAATTTCATTAATAACCCTTTTCTTGTCAGTTGATAATTTTCTTCTTCGCACTAAAACCATCAAGGCCTTCCATTTGACCTTGTCTTCACATCAGATATAATATGGAAAACTGGAATTATCAGTAAAAAAAAAATAAACAAAATAAGCAGTCCTTTTTCATATTACATGCAAATCCAAATAATCCTCTCCCTCCCACAGTCTGACCCAATTTTGCTTGGGCAGACTTTGTGCTTGTAAGCCCGGCACTTTTGAGACAGCAATTTAGCAGATACTACTGAATGTGAGAGCACAGCACTCGCAAAACCAAGTCTAAAGCTACTGCACTCATTGCATGTAAATGTCCAGGGCCCTGGCAACTTGCTTGTTCTAACCAAAAGTCCTCCCTTTAGCCATGGTCACCTAAATGGACAAGGTAAAGCCAAGAGTTTCATTCCTTCAGCAGTTTTAGATAGGAGAACATTTGCCCAAGCTGCACGAAGGGAACATCCTATTTGCAGGTGGGAGTATTTAAATATGTTCATCCGCTTATTGCCCTACATACTTGGAAAATGGACACAGATCATTGAAAATCATTGGAAAATGTGTTGATTTAATGCTTTATTGCAAAGAAGCTACAAAGAAACCCCTCCTTGAAAACACGACACCATAGTTGAGGGACAATTGTTGTTTTCCACCTCAGAACACAAACCAGTAAGGGGAAACATTCGCAGAGTTCCTTTTTTTGTTCATCTCACTCTTTTTTCAATCCTTACACATTCCACAAGATGAAAACACTGAGCATCTTTATCAAGCATTTTTCAGACCTGCAATCATTGACACAACTCCTCTCATTTTTTATTCATGCTTTCAAAGAGTAATGCCTAAGAATCCCCCTGCAGCCTACAGCTGCATGATTTCATACTCTTCAGCCATGAAAAGGAAAATATGGGAAAGTCTTAAAAATAATGTTTTAATTTGTCTTCATAATATCCCACATTTCTTTGTTCTTTATAATTATTTAGTTCGAAGCTGTATATTTTGCAAATTTAAGAATCTTTCTTTTCATCTGGAATTTTTCATTATACGATCAAGCAGTCAGGATCCAGTCCTGTAAAATTCTCTGGATGCAGAAATGTATTCAACTTGAATGAATTATTGAGAGATTATAAATACGGGCTAACAAAACCAGCATTGTAATCACTCTGTGACTTAGGCTAGGTCTATGTTAGCAAGCAGCAGGATTCCAACAGGAAAAGCTCTGCAGTGCAAACCAGCTTATGTGAAGGATGACCTTCTCCCTCTCTGTGCTCTGGAAGATTTGTTCCAGGCTGGCTCCATCAGTGGTTGGAATACAGCTTTTTGTTACGTTTCAGGTAGAACATTTCTTACTGTGTCTTTTGGGGCTGTTCTGCAAAATGAACTAAAGAGCAGAAAGGGAGGGCAACCAGACATTAGCTTCAAAAAATATATACCTCACCTAAAAGAAAATATCAATGTAGATGAATGCACACTTAAGTTTACCCTTATGAATAAATGGATGGTCATATCTGTGGCAGATTTAATCTGAAATAAATCAAACTGATGGAAAGATAGCAGAATAAAATGGTTTTTTTTCTGTAGAAATTTTAAGAAAGAGCTGTTGTGGAATAAAGTCCCCTCTTCTATTTGTTGTTGAAACAAGGAAAAAATACTTTACATAGATTTGATAACTCCCTGAAGCTCAATTAGTTTATCATAGCATTGAGAGACAAGTTCTTGGCATAGGGAAAAAAGTCTCCTGAGACCAGCAGGTCTCAGCCAATGCCAGCAGCAGGCCCCATCACCCATTCCAGCACTACAGCTGCACCCTGAGAAACTCTTGGGCATCATGTCAGGACACAATGCCACTGGTAGAAGAAAACTGGACCAAATTACCATGAGGACTTCACAGAAAATGCACAGGAATGTCCTTGACGCAAATTTTCATCTGTCAACAGAACTAAATTGGCAACAGCAGTTTTCTAAAATTCCCCCTTGCCCTGATTTCTATCCCTTTCCTCAGGAAATCAATCTCCTTTTTCCAGTCCGGTCATCTTTTTCTCCTTCATATTTCCTGGGTTTTTTCCTAGGATGTTATACTTTTTATTTATTTATTTATAATCTTGAAGTTTGGTCCTTCTGAATCTTTCACCAGACAGTTTTATATAGATCAGGGCAAACTGAGAGCCTGTTTTGCTGGCAAAAGCAAGGAGGAAGAACAGTTGCAGTATGCAGCCCTCATCATCCATGAATAAATGGAGAGAGAAAAACATAAAGTAAGAAACATCATGAAGGTGACTTAGATTAGGAAAATGTTGTCCATGCTAACAAAAACTGCATACATTGACCAAACTAGGTTATCGAAAGAGAAGCCCACCCTGTGAGGAAATCCATCAAGAAGGGCTTGGACAGATCTTCCACTTCAGAACCAGGAAATGTGAATATTATGATGATTGGCATCTGGTCCTCCTGATGCAAACTTTCCTATAAAAATAGGAAGGAAGAAAAATTCTGTAGGGACATCATTCACATCTTCATTCTGCTGCTTGTCACAGTCATCTTAGTAAGGTCTTTCATTTTCCATTCTTTTCTGGAACGTTACTGCACAGCATACAACATTAATCACGTATTTCAAATTCCTCTTGGAATTTTAACACCTAGCCAGCGAAGAAACAAAATTACTAGATTACTATAACATTGATTTCCTGAGAAACCAAGTAAAGCTGAAAATAAACCTTCAGGTGATATTTTATTCGCCTTTTAAAAACTAGGTAATTTGATTTGTCAATCACAGAGCAACAGAATCATTTAGGTTGGAAAACATCACCAAGATAATCAAATTCAACCTTTGACCCATCACCACCTTGTCAACTAGACCACAGCATTAACCCCTGTGTCCAGCCATTTCTTGTAAAATTCCAGGAATAATTTCAATTTCTTTATTTTCTTCCCGCTTCTTAACGAAAAGCTTCTAAAAAACTCCTGGGAAACCTGGACTTTTTCAGTCGGAGCAAGATGCGTACTTAGGATGCAAACTCATAAAGCACATGGCGTGCCTACAACTGAGGTGTTCCAAGTCGTAAACACCAAAGAGCCCGATTCAATCAAGGTGACTCGATCACGGGACGCAGATCCCATCAGGATGCAGGTCACAGGACACCTTTGCGCCAGAGGCTCGGCCCCAGGGCTCAGCCTCTCCCCCCTCCCAGGCGGCTGGGGCTGACAGATCCCCTGGTCGAGGAAAGCCTCTCGGCACCGCTGGGTCTCGGGGCCCGGGCGGGGCGGGGAGCGCGGCCCCGCCTGCTGTCGGTGACGCGCCGGCTTCTCCCGGCTCTGGGCGGCGGCGGGAGCGGCGGCGGCGGCGGTGGGTGAGCCGTGAGGGATCGGGAGCGGGGGGTGTCAGACCTCCGGACAGCTGGGGGCCACCGGAGCGGCCGTGGCGGGGCTGGCCGGGTTTGCGGTGCGGGGCTCGGGCGCGGGCCGTGCCCCGGGCTGCGGGTGACGGAGGGCGCTGCGGGCTCGGTGGCACCGGCCGCGCTTCAGGGGCGGCTCGGCGAGCCCTGGCCCGGCAGCCAGCCCTGTGGCCCGGCTGCCCCGGCGGCGGCGCTCGGCTCCTCCCGGCCCTTTGGAGTGTGTTTTCCTCCTTGGTCTCTGCTAGAGGGCTCCGCCGCGGTTTACGGCGCGGTAGATGACTGCCTTTGGCAATGATTAACGCCGGCCAGCGGGAAGATTTGGTTTAAGCAACTACTAATCTTGTTTTGGTCCGCTCCTCTTTGTTTTGCTGTAGCAAATCCATCGCCTTTGGCAGCTGTGATCTAAAGATCACAGGGATGTGCAAAGGCTCTGTGTGTATGTATATGCATATTGTTATTGTTGTGTATATACATTATATAACATACAATATACATATACAAATATATAATATATGTCATAGGATGCTTTTCTATTAAATGCAGTGCATTCCATGTACTATTCTGTTAGTCAGGAGACTGCTTTATGTTATTTTAAAGTTCTATGTTATCTAAGTTAAGCAGCACGGGAATTTTTTAGGTACATATGAGGACAACCTATGAAAACACAGTATGCAATTAAAACTAATTTTATAAAGCAAAGGAAGTTCGAGTGACTGAGGGTTGCTGGGTTTTTCTCGGGTCGTGTTCTGGAGCTGGGCACAAAGGCACGGGGGCAGCTGCCTGTGATTTCCTTGAGGCGCCTGCGTTTGCTGCTCATCTCACACTTGCTGGGGTCGCGCCCCGAGAGACACAGTCGCCATCAGATCGGGACAACTGGCTGGGTGCTCTCACAGCCCTTCAAGGATGCGGCAGTTCTGAGTAAACACTGCCTAATTCTGCTAGCAGCGTCCAGGGAGTAAAGGCAGGCAGAAAAGTGGAGCCAAGCTCTCGAGGATCAGGGTCTGGCCCACTCAGGTGTGTTTGAGGCACCCACCTGGCATGTGCCCACATCACCATGACCCAAGGGAAAATAATGCTGGAGTTTTCATCGCCCACTCTGCTTCTCACATTGACAGAAATAGCTCGAGTGAAGGGAGAGAGAGATTTTCTTATTTGTGCTGAGGACAACTGAAACTGAAAGTAATGCCAGGCAGGGCTTTCCTGAATGACACAATACTGGACTTTCTAAAGAAAAGTGGAAATACTAATGTTTTCTTTGTGTAGAAGATGCAAACAATAATTATGCCTGACTCAGCCTAGGGTATTATTTATGATGCTTGACTTGAAGTCCAGAAACCTCTTGTTTATAATGTATATTTTGCGTTGAATCTAAGGAGTATTTGCCTTTTAATGAATTTAAAGATCTTGCATTGGTACACCATGGCTGTATTCATAGAAATGGTTGTACCTTTATTATAGATTATTATTATTATTATTGTTATTATTTCAAATTTTGTTAGGAAAATAATTATACTTAATTATTTTTTTTAAGGAAGGAAATATTTTTTAAATATTACTACTAAGGATTTGTACTCTTCTACCATTGCAAAACAGCTGTGGTTTTCCACATTAACATCTGAAGAACAGCTGTTCTGGAGGTTAGGCAGCCCTGGTGTAGCTGCTTGAGATAATTCTGTGATCTCTGAATGCCCACAGTGATGAGGTGCTTTTAGCACAGGTGCAGTGTACAGGTTGCACGTGAGTGCTGCTTTGCTGTGCTGAGGCTCCGAGTGTCCTGAGATTTCCCTTCCCAAGCACTAATCCATACTGAGCAAAAACTACTGAGGGTTTGGGTGAAACTGAGCAATTCTCAGGCGTAAGAGCAAGTGGAGTGGAGCATTGAATCAAACCATCAGTTGGCAAACGTGGGGTGACATCTTGGTGGACTGTCACCATTGAGCCAGGACTGGTGATGTGGCTGATGCAAGGCAGTTCAGTGCTACCGCTGAACAGATGAGGAACATCATAATGCAGGTGAAGGCTCTGTTGACAGAAATTTTAGATCCATTGTGCTCTTGTGGCACATGGATCTCTTACAGAATAGCTTTTTCCACCCAGAAACTGGCCATTGCAGTCATCAGTTTGTGCATACCTAGCTAAGAAACCCTAGAGCACCTTTCTTTGATGCTTCCCTCCTTCCTTTCCCCGGCAGCTTATTGCCCTTGCTACAGAGCAGCATTGCCTTTGACCTGCTGGGCTGAGCCTGCGGATCAGGCACTTGCTTCCCCTCAACCCATCCTTCTCCAGGGGAATGAGAGATACTGTCAAGGGTACCAATGCAGAAGTTGGGGCCTCTCTGACCATAAAGGGCGGAATCAGTCTTGTGGCCTCATTTCAGTCAATTTTTGCTCAGTATGTTTCCTAATTGCCGTAATTTCGGGCAACTGCAACCTTCTCTGCTTTTGTCACGCAGCTCTGTAACTTCTGCATGTGAAAGAAAGAAGCACTCCTCTGGCAGGTTGATTTTAAAAGAAAATGAAAACAACCCAAACCCAAAAGAGCAAAACCCACACTATGATAAATCACAAAGCAAAAAAGTTGTGAACATTTACTCAGGGCTGCTGGGGCTGTTTCTTGCTTCCTGGAAGTCGGTAGGTAGTACGAGACAGGTGACAACTTTGGTGTATCATGTCTCTGCAATGTGTCACATGGATCTTATTTCCACGGATGTAGTACGTAGTGTGCATAAGATTTTGGCTTTTGTAAACAGAGGAGTAAAAGAGATCTCAATAATTTAGGGTATTGTGGTTTTTCTTTCTTCCCATTAAACATTTTGTGTATTTTTGTTACCTAAAAAGCAAACCCTCAGCAACTTTTTTGTTCTTCCGATAAAAATACAAAGAGAAAAGCACAGCTGTGTGTCCTACAGGAATTTCCCAACTTCTTGGCAAGATAAGTCTTGTAAAAGAAGCAAATCATGCTTCATGTCTACAGGGAGCTGCATGCACAAGTGTGCTGCGTAGTGTTTGGCTCTGTATCTTCATATCATTGCTTGCTAAATCTCTACACAGAAATTAAGAATAGAAACCTTTTGTAAGCATTCTTTTTCCCCAGCTTGGAGGAGGAAAAAAAGAAAAGAAGCCCAGAAGAATCCTTGATAAGTATGTTTACAAAACATTCATGTTTTGTATATGGGTGTTGAAAGACAGGAAGGCAAAAATAAAAAGCTTGTCATGCCACTTCATTGCTGGCTGCAGGTGTGACCTCTCCACCCACAGAAAGTGGACTGCCATCACGATTTCCTTGTTGGCAGAAGCTCCCAACTGAATCACTGAGAGCTTGGTCATCAGCTCTCTGTGCTGTTAAAATCAAGCATCTGTGGGAGGGAAGGAAGAAGCAGGGAGCCTGCAAAGGCAGCTTGGAGCTGAAACCACTTGCAGCAGCCCTGGCACAGACAAACCCTCATGGTGGGAGATGTTGCAGAAGGAGCAGGGTCTCCTGAGGGATCTGTCTACACTGCACATAGCACCAAAGTGCTGCCTGTGCAGCATCCAGAGGTTTGAGCACGGGTCAAATGTGTGCGTGATGTGTGTGACTGGTGCCTTTCAAGGTGACTGTCCAGAGAGATCCAAAACACTTCTTTGAGGCTGGCACATGATCTATAATTGATCCACCCTCTTCTTGAGCAGTAGCTGAAGAGTAAGTAGGACACCTTATGAGCATTCACAAAGACAGGAACATCTGAGTTTAGCTGTCTGTATCCTACTCGTCCAGAGTGCTGTAGACCAGGCAGAACAGTGGGAGTTCTAATGGAACATAATCCAATGATGAAATCACAAATGGTTCTGCAATTCCCACAGTGTTCCTTCACGGATCATCTTTCAACTTGGAGAAATTCAAACCAGTATTTTTCTTCTTGAGGCCTAATTAGTGAAATGTCTTCACAGAATCCTTAAATATCCTCAGGGCTCCTGGTTTCAGTTTCTTTTCTGATTTTGTTGCGCCTGTTCTCCACAGAGAAAGGAGCCCACACGGTCTGCCAGCCTTTGTGCTGGCCCTTGTCTTGCTCCCTGATGTGCTTACTTCTTTAGGGCTTAGGGGATAGACATAAATAACATACATACTGTGTTCTTGCTTGTTTTCTGCTGCTTTGCTGAAAGTCTGCAGTTAAGCAGGGTATGTCTCTGGATCGATGCTGCGCAGGTGTTGCTCAAGGTGTCTGCAGTACACCAGCACTGCACGTTGTCCCACCGGCACCTCAGCATGACCTATGTCAAACTGTGTCCCAGTATGGCAGGTGAATTCATCAACAGATATGAACCTTGAAAAAATTATTACAAAAACGCATCACTCTGTGGGCCCGGCCAGAAAGGAAGTACTTGAAGGATTGAAGGGAGTTTCTCTTTGCTCCAGCATTTTTGTGTGCCTGGTGTTAATAGATTGCCACAGAGCTGGGGGGCCAGATGCACACCAGCATGTTTCATTTGTTTGAGAACAGGTAAGCCAGCAATGATTTCATTATGAATCTTCTCTCTTGTCCATAAAAAGAGGAAGCAAATTACCCTCCATGCCTGCTTTTTTGTGGTGTGAAGAAATTCCTGTTTCCTGATATTGAAAGGATCCGAGGCTTGAGAAAATTACTTCTTCCTTTCCCTCTCTTCTCTACCAGAGATGTCTAGGAAGATGCACTCACTTATAGCTAAAACTATGTTTCAAAGCCAAATGTTCTACTCCTGTAATAAAGCATCTATTTTTACTGTAGAATTGACAAAGAGTAAATTACTCTGACCTCTGTTTGTGTGCTGCCCACACATCCTTCAAGTTCCTGCTCCTCCTTTGCCTCAGGGAGGCCCTAGCTGCTCGCCTGCCTTGCTTCTTGTGTACAGCAGCAGTCACCAGGTTATAAGTTTTGCCTTCTATTAGTCTCATTGCTTTAATTGTGTAATGGTGATGTGTGGTTTAAATTAGTCATAACTTTAGCTTCTGTTTTAATGAGTTGTCTTCCCAGAGGGGAAGGCTTTCTTTTCTCAAGAGCAGTGTGTCTTTTCCCAGAAGAAATTAATTTCTACTAATGACATATGAAAAGGTGAGGTGGAAGTGGAGGTGTTGGGGAGTGATTATGGGGAGAAGGGACATATCTGCAAGTCTCAGGCACTGAAGAACGTCTTGATAATGCCAGAGCCTATGACGGGCCCGGCACTTGTGTATAAATAGTCACGTTGGCACGTAGAGTCATTGCAATCGTGCTTTGAGAACAGCTGAGTCTAACAGCCATGTCTCTCATGCACAGCCCAAAGACACCCTCACACGTCTTCAGACATGTGAAGTAATAAGACTGGTGTTTAATGGCTGAGACACGAGTTGTTGTGCTCCCCAAGGATTTAGGACTACGTGGCATTTGTTAGATCTGTCTGGCCACTGGTTGCAGGTTTGACTGCTTGGAGTTGGGGAAGCAGGAAGATAAGTCACTCATTCCAGATGAGATAAAACCCCTTGTCTCCCCCTCTCTGGGTGGATGAAGACGAATCACAGAATATGCAGATTTAGAAGATCTGTTTGGTGTGCTGGTTGGGAAAAAGATGTCAACAGTAGGTATGTAATGCAGTGCTAAACCTTAGAGTAGAAATGCAAGATCCTCTCCCAGCTGAGGTCTTTTTTTGTGAGCTTCCCACGGCTGAATTACAGGGGCTTAATGCAAACCATGGTAGGTTGTTGTTAATAGTCCAGGTCAGCTTGCAAAGAAAGCATCTTGATTTTCTCAGAAAAACTATCCATCAATATTTGCACCAAACTTTGTAACTAATGCAAGATAACCATAAAGATAATTTGAAGTCCTGTGGACTGTCTTTAAGAAAACATAAGGCAATCTTTAGGCTTCAGTCAGACTGGGAATAATATCCTGTGCTATGGCATATGTGCATAAGCAATGATTTTCAATCAAAAAAGAATTCTTTCTTTTTCTCCAGGGTTTCCAGAGTCACAGATCCTTTCGACCAAGGCAACCTGTACACATTAAATATCTTTTCTTTGAGCAAACCTATTGGTTTGCTTCAAAAAATAAGACTTTGGGACTTAGAGCATCTGAACAACACTGTCTAAACACTAGTTCACACTCCAGAATTATTTTGACCACCTGAGGATCACTAGAGCTCCTGTCATTCCAGCCTTGGGTAGTGACTGACTTGTCCTAGACCACCTGAAATAGAAGTTTGTTAGCAGTATGGAAAAATCATGTGGGTTCATGTATATGATTGCGCTTTCTCTGGATTTCTAGCAAAGCTTAATTCTGAGGAGTACTGCCTTTTCTCCGTAGGCTTGGCTAAGCTAGATAACTTTCCAACCTTGAATAGCTTTATTCTCTCTTTAATGTAGATGAAATTCTGGATTTCAGCGGTCAGCTAATAACTAGCTTTTATAATTACAAAAGTTTTATTGTTTTTAGTCTACATCACTAAAACCTCTAACAATTTTCCTTCCTGTTCTCCTGCTAGAACAATAATACAGACCCTGTCAAGGACAGCACTATCTTTACAGAGTGCTCTCTGAGTATGTAACACACGTGCTGTGCATAATGTGGTGCAGAATTTGAAACTCACCTATAAAAGGGAAATACATCCTCAATAATGGTTGTTTACATCTCCGGTGGCACCGAGTGACCTAACTGTGTCAGTTCTGCAGAAAAGTTACAGGCAGTGAGGGGTGGGCTGGATACCTGCAGTGGGGCTTTCCTCTGTGGGCTTCCAGCTGCAGGGGGTGTGTGGTAGCTGGTACCTTCTGCTCCTGCTTGGTCTGGGCTCTTGATTTCATTAAGGTGCTGTGATTGCGGTTTTGTTCTGAGATCTGCGCGCAGCCTCGGGCCAAAAAGCAACATCACTGTGTTTCTGCAAACCTCTCCAGAGCTGGAGAGGGTCTCTTGATGGTTACCAGATCTTACCAGCCATATGATGGACGTTTGGTATGGGTTTAACTCTAGGACCACGAAGTAGTACTTCTAATACATCCATTCATAATGTGTAGATTTCAGCTAGTTTAGTTAAGTTGTGGTTATATGAATTGATACTTGTTCTCTTTTAAGACTGGATTGTGCTTTTTTTGGCCTGAGGTGAATTAAACTTAACAGGCACCAAAAAGAATGAGACTGGGCCTGTTGCAAGTGTTGCAAAAGAAAAGGACTTCTGGGACATTGTTTATGACTATAAATTATTTCAACTGGTGACTTTCTATGCATTTTCTCATAGTATTTGCCTCTGAAGTGCTTACAAGCAGAAAACAGTCTGGGACTTCCAAAACTTTAGTGTATATATTCTGTGTTTAACGACAGTGACTAATAAATGAACTTGGAAAAAGTGTTAACACAAACCAGTTTCCTCTTGAGCCACTGTTTTCCCATAGGCTTGCCATACAGATCTGTGCATTCTGCTCATTTCAGCAGCACCTGCTCTGTGAGTGTGAAATCTTTCTCCTGCTGAAGGCAGAAGTTATTGTTCAGACTACTTGGTGGTCTACTTGAATTCATTGTTGGAAAAATATCACATGGGTTTGGGCACTGTGAAAGCAAGCTGTGAGCCTTACTTGTCCTGCAAGCGCTGTTTGCCACGATTGCTTCTCTTACTACTTTATCTTGAACAGTATTTGTTCCACACTGACCAGCAACTTCTTTGACTTGGCTGTGATTGCATGGCAGCCTTTTGCTGCTTTTTTTCTCTCCCTCCCATTTTTGTGTATTTGCTGTGCCTCCTGCTGTTCTCTCACAACTTCATAAAGAAGTTTGCCACATCACAGATGAGCCTCTTGCGCTGAGAGCTGGCCAAAAGCTGATACCAATCTTCTAAAGTCACGGTGCAGCAGTGGCGTGAAAGCAACAAAAATCACATCTTAATGTTCAGTAGGCACAAAACAAATGAGAAGCAGAAAATCCACCAATGTGGATAAATTATTGATTTTCAGCTTGTTTTTCTTACTGGTCAGTCCTATGAAAAGTTTCTCCTGCCAAACACTGTGTTTTTCAGAATTGCCTGCTTTATTCATAAATAACACTGTTTAGAAGCTCTTTGCTTTCAAAATACTGTTTTCATGCCCCTGGCACAGTCTAGCATCTAGAAAGGTAACAGAGCCTGTTGAAGAAGTGAACTTGTTCAAACTCACTGTTAATACATTCTTTAATTGTTAATTTGATGGTCGATAAACCCAGCCCGCAAACTAGTGCAATATGTGGATGCAGCTGCACAAATGTGACAACAGTAAGATTTTATGTCAGTGCTGGGCCATCTGATGCATTCTTCAGGGGAAGAGAGCCCAAAGAGTGAATTGCCATAGTGTGAAAGACTGGATATCTGATCCAGCTGTGCTGTTGTAATGATCTGCCATGGGCTTGGTCAACTTAAAAGATACAAGAGACACAACAGTTTGAAGAAAGTTGATCAGAACGCTTTGTGGGCACACTGTATTGACTGCTGTATTTCCTATCTTACCCACTGTTTTGAGCTGCAGTTATAGACTACTTAGGATCAATCTGTGTCAGGATGTTACTGCTTAGCTGTTAATTTCATTTTTTACTATATCTGTGCTGGGTCTTTCCCAGCCATTTCCCCAGACCCATGGCATGAGACTGGGATTTCTAATTCTGTGGTTGCAGCCAAAACTATACCTTTTGCTTTACTTTCCTCTTTGGGCACAAGACCAAACACTAACACTTCCTGGATTGGAGCAGGTAGCAGATCACAAAAATAGATGCTTTGAAGCATAAGGAAATCCGCAGCAGGAAAAAAGCTAAACTAGAACATGTAGTGCTAAGTATCAGCAGTTCAAGCAGCAGACAAAAATTGTATCATAAAATGAAAGATTTTGAAGTAAGCAAAAAATGTGAAATTTCTGGTGCATGAGATTCAAAGTGTTCCAGCGGGTAAGTCAGGAAGGAAGGGGTCAGGTGATGGCAGCTTCTGCATCTCAGAGACAGAGAAGGAAATGTAGCGATAAGGCTGCATAGTATTTGCTGACTTTTGCTCTGCTTACTCAGCAGCAAAGATACAGTTTCCATCAGCCCTTCTTTTCCTGTGATAAATAAAAATTAATTATTACAGAGATACCTTGAGAAAGATACTATTTTTAATGCAACTTAATTTGATTTAATGCAATGAAATGCTTAATTCCTGAGAAAAACATTATTTTTCAAAGAAAGTCATACACATTCTTTGAATCTTCCTTCAGAAGCAGCATTTAATATTTTTCTTAGGAATTTAATCTGTGTTCTGAAATGCTGAGACATTAGTCTCTTTACAATGCCCACTTTGTTGGTTTCTGAAAGTAACAGCTGTCTGATGTGTTGTTTGTAGCTTGCATCATGTAAAAAATACCTAGGGGTGGCTTATCTGTCTGTGTTGGTGTGCCTCGTAAGATCTGTGTGTGGTTTATGAGTGCACAGTGTGTACGTCCTCACTCATCACTTCTGCAACTGAACAGAACTGTCACTTGCAAAGTACACAGTGCTATTCCGCAAGTGGTTTAGCCTGGAAATAACTTGCTTCTTTCCCTTCTCAGAGGTAGTTTCAGTGCCAGTGGTATGCCTGTTCTGTGTAAGTATCAGTAAGAAGCCTAGTGCCTGTCCAGTGTTTTCCCTGTTGAGTACAGCTGAAAAGATGGTTGAATTTGCCAGCTTGCCAAGGTTGCTGTTTCTTCTGAAATTGATTTCTCCTAGCTCAAAGAATCTCAAAAGCTCCCTGGAGCAAGCACACTTTCTGAAACTTTACCTTGAAGGTCACCAATGCTTCCTTCAAAGACTGCCTTACCTCTTCGTCAGCCTTCTGAAAACGTCCTAGCAACAAAACCTGTGATTATGTATGGCACAAAAATAATTTTGCATATTTAATCTACTTCTTATGCACCATAAAAATTGGAAAGAGTAGCAAAGGCAGGCTCACATGGCAGACCCCCTTGACAGGCTGCCTGGAAAACACAGGAGCTGGAGCTTCAGGAGAGTTCTGAGTGGTCCCCTGGTTGTCTGCAGAAACAGTGGCAAGCATTAGCCCTGAGGAATAAATGATTACCATGACCAGCTCTGACATTTACTGTTCTTTCAGTGACTTGACCCCCAATTACTGTTCTGTAGTTGTTCCCTAAAATCCCAAGATGCCAGTGTTAGGCTTACCACTAGCTTCTATTAAGAGAAAACCTTCTATTAAGGAAAGTAATAGTTTCTCTGAAATCAGCAACCCACTGAAACTGCAGAATATCCGTGAAGTCCTTTGGTTGTGTGTATGTCTGCAATTTGAGCCTGAAAAACAAAAAAACAAAACAAACACCCCCCCCGAAACCAAACCAACCCATCAACAACACCAGCAAAGAGAGAATGGGGAAACATCTGAACAGCTCTCTCCTACTCTGAACAGATTTCTTTGTACTTCTTCCTTGTTTATCTTTAGGCTTATAGAGGTTTCAGAAGGGCTTGGCACGTAAGTCATGCTGCTGTCCAGCAATATGGTATTAACTTGAAGCAATCAAAAGCGTGGTATAATACCACTGTAATTAGAAATCTGTGACCCACACCTGACACTGTAATCCTTGTGATGTATTTATTTTGGAGGGCAGAGGGAAATTAATATTTTTCATTAACTCTTGAATTAACAGAGGAACTTGATTCTCAAGTTCCTCTGAAACAAATGAAAATTTCTTATATATTGTCCTTTCTTTTCTTCTTTTTTAATGATCCAGATTCATCCTTCTGGTAAAACATGTCTTAATAGCCAGGAAGATTGCAGGACAAGGGAATGGCTGACTGGGGAGAAATGCTAATGCAATGGTTAAGGAGAAGCTGTCTTATACCTCGTGGCCATAAAAAAGTGTTTAGAAACCAAATTGAGTGAAATTCCATAGGAAGGAGTAGTTAACTAAGCATCTTGGCAACAGCGCCTGGGAATTTCAAGTGCAACCACAAAGGCTGATATTTGATATTTGGCAGTGCCCTTCTACATTGCATTGTGGTGGAAAGGAAGGTATGTGAATTCTGTTAGTGGTTTGGAAAGCTCTCATTCTTTTAAAAGCAGTTTAGACAGTTTATTTTTTTCTCAGTGGTGAAGTGATTGTGCTCCTACTGTGATACAGCACTGATGAAATTGGTACCTTGATCCTGGGAAGTGAGAAGGATTCGCTCAAGGGGTACTTTGTTTTGTTGACTTCACTAAGCAGGCTGCAGACCCCTGACTGTTGTGTAGAGTTTAGATGAAAATGCTCATGTCTTTCATACTCTTTTCACTTTTGACCAACAGATCCTTATAGTAATTTGCTGAGGGCGAGGCAAATAACCGTCATGATAGATGAAAGGAGGAAATGTGCTCTGTGACCTGCGCAGTCTGGAGTTTCAGTCCTCACCATCTGGTTCATGGACCGTGAGGAACAGAAGTGAACTCATAGGTCTGATCAGTACAGTTGGGTTTACCCCAGGTGTTAAGTGGAACAGGTATAGTAGAAGGCATTATCTTATGCTGAGTTTTTCTGGATCAACTGAAAGTCCCTGCTTGAGGAGCAGCATTTGAATAAGATTTTTCCCATCAACAAGAGCAGTAGTTCTGTGATAGCCGTGTATCTGATGACTGTAAATGCCAAGCTGCGTTAGGATGTGGTCAATTTGGCAACACAAAATTGTGTGTTTTTGTAGGTTTAGGGGTTTTTTGAGCTCTCCAGAGCATCTCTTAATTATTCTCCCAGTTCCTCCCGGTTCCACCATCACCCCTGCATGTGCATTTTCCTTACAAATCCACACAGATCACTTGCCTTTTAGGAACATAGTGTGGCCAGGTGCACATGAGCATGTTCTTTGACAGTGAACTCCATGTATGGATGCAGCTGAAATTTCTACAGGCTGTAAATGAAAATTATTATTAAAAGACTCAACTTTGTTTGAGTCTTAAGGTGAGCAAAACACAAAATGCAGGAAAGACTTGTAAGCATTTAGAGATTCAATTTTTCTCTCTTTCTTGGTCATATCAAAGCCTTGAATTAAAGTTTCATTTGATACTGATAGTGGGAACAACCTTGAAAGCACAGCTGAGGAGTTTGCTTATGACTGGATAGTAATTTCAGTCATCACCAAGGTCTAAAACTAAATCACACTTCCCCAATAAAGCCTGAAGGTGGTCATTTAGTTACATGATTAGAAATAACCAAAGGTGGATGGAGGGATGGATGGATGGATGGATGGATGGATGGATGGATGGATGGATGGATGGATGGATGGATGGATGGATGGATGGATGGATGGATGGAGGGAGGGATGGAGGGAGGGATGGAGGGATGGAGGGATTGATGAGCTGACTACCAGCATTATCCTTGAGAGGAAACACTGACCACATGGAATGCATGAGCACTCCCAGAGCAGATAAGGATATTGCATAGTCACTGCCCAGTAATGAGTAAAATCGTAAAATTTCAGTGCAGCTAAATACAGCTACTGGCGAGGCAGCCAGGAGGGCTTGCATTTGTTCATGCTGTTCTTAGAGCAAGTTGATGTGGATTTTGTCTGCACTACTGCTTGAGTTTTCATCTTTCAGTATGAGAACGCTGGGGAGAAATCACTTCCTCCTTTAGGACCAGTCCATCTACATGATAAAAGGGTATATCTTTAGTAATGTTAGATTAACTGTTTTAATTTGGATTTTAAAATAGAAACTAATCTCCAAAATATGAAATAAAATATAATACTTGATATTATTTATCTATTACCCTTAAGAACAGCACTGCAGTTTATCTGTTTTCCCTAAGAAAAGTACTGCAGTACTTGTGTTTTTTCCTCCCTCTTCTTCCTGGTTCTTTTTCAGGCACAGGAAGTATGGCAATTCATCCGACGTAATCTTTTTGCTTTTGAGTGGTTTTTGTTAGCAGTTGTGGAGCTGTTCCTTGGCAGTTTTGTTGGTTATGCAATTAAGAACCATAAAAAATATGTACTGCAAGAAGCAGTGGATATAGAATATGAAACTAATAAAAAAAAAAAAGTCTTCAGACTGATAATGGATCAGAAGCAGAACAAAAACTTACTCAAAGCAATGTGGGGGGTTTTTCCCAGTCTCAACAGAAAGTGTTTTATCAAAACTACAGACTGATCACTGGCTTTTTTGATTCTATTTCCCAGCACTTGTTCATTTCCCTGTCAGATGAAATTTTGCTTAGAGTAAAAAGACCAAAAGCCTTCTGTTTGTCTTCTGATGGCTGTTTTTCTCCATCACTGGTATTGTGGGTAGTTTTTTCTCAAGATACAAAGATATCTTAAGCAGAAGTTTCACAAGCTTCACTGTGTGTTCTGCTTCACTGGCTTCTCTATGTGTTACAGAAGTCCCCAAATATGTATCTTGCTACCAGACAGAATATTGCATTCAGTATATTTGCAAGTGGCTGCAGCATGACTGGGCAATCTCACTGAAATCCGTGAAAAAAGGCAGCTTTAGGGGGGCGTGCGTTTCCATTATTGATTTTTTTTTTCCAAATTCCTTGATGAAAAACTGACATATTTTAAATATTTTAGGAAGCTTTTTGGTGCTGAAATATTAATTTCTTGCCATTAAATATTCAAAATTGTGGTGGCTGTTTGGATTTTAAGCTGTTCTTGCTAACCTGCACCAACACATAACTCGGTCATTAGAAAAACAGATGACAAAATGAAACATGCTATTTTAGCCTTTAATTTGCTAACAGTGTTAGGAATGAGATATTTTGGGCTTGCATAATTTCTCACTTAAATCAGCTTAGAGGCAGGAGAGAAACACACTGCAGAATTTGATGGAATAAAGATACATAACTGGAAAAAAATTTTGAATTGCCATTTTGAAAAAAAACACAGCACATTCAACCAGATCAGAAAGGGGAGGAAATAACATCAAACTATATAGGTTTACAACAATACTCAGTGGGGAGAGATAGCACAAAGAATCTTCCTCAAACAGCCTGAGCCCAGCATAGTTGGTTTTTTTGTCTGTTCTCAGCCCTTGTGAGGCTGCACCTTGAGTCCTGTGCCCAGTTCTGTGTCCCTGACTTGTGAAGGACATTTAGATGCTAGAGCCAGTCCAGAGAAGGGCAGTGGAGCTGGGGAATGGTCTGGAGACTGAGTCCTAGGAGAGGCAGCTGAGGGAGCTGTGGGTGTTCAGCCTGGAGAAAAGGAGGCTCAGGGGAGGAGGCCTTACTGCTCTCTGCAGCTGCCTGAAAGGAGGCTGGAGCTGCTGGGGATCATCCTGTTCTCCAGGCAGCCGTGACAGGACAAGAGGACATGGCCTCAAGCTGTGCCAAGGAAGGTTCAGGTTGCACATCAGGAAGAATTTCTTCACAAAAAGGGTTGTTAAGCATTGGAATGGATTGCCCAGGGTGGTGGTGGAGGCACCATGGAGGTGTTCAGGAAACAACTATACATGGGCCTTGGTATAGTGGACAGGTGCTGGTCAGTCAAAGGTTGGACTTGATGATCTTGGAAGCTACCTAAATGATTATACAATTCTATGAAAGGTCTGTATGTGTGCTGGTGCCCTTTTACCTGACCTGGTAACAGGTCAATTATCTCCCTAAAAGGAAAGTTTCTAATACACTTTTGCATTAACAGCAGTTAGCACCAGTGAGCCAAATTTTTACCCCCCCCCCCCCACTCAGAGATGCTTGACACTGCTGAGCCTGTGCAGCAAAAAGTGTTTGAGTTCTCTTCTATAAAACTTCAGCTTGGAACATACCTGCTAGTTAAGCATATATAAATGGAATTAAAAAAAAAAAAAAAAAAAGAGAATAGTTGAGTGTGTTCTTGATATTCCTACTTTATCAGTACCATTCTAGCTGTAGAAGTGAAATGATGGCCTTACCTTAATGGAGATGGGAACTGTACAATGGTACCCTTTAGAATGAAGTCTTATGTGTGGTCATTTTTATTTGGAAACAGAGTATCCTATTTTGATATGACTGACCCTCTAGAAATTTGACAACAAAGTGTTTGTTTCAGAATAATTTCCCGGTCAAAGAAATGTATGTGTGCTTATCTTTCTGCCCAGTTTTATTACAATAGGTGGAGCCTGTAATTTGGAAGTGTTCATAAGAGGCAGTGTGGAGGGGTGGGGTATTCAGCACTCCTTGGCTGGGCTTGACACAAATATGTAGTTGTATAATAACAAGAGCAGCTTCAGGCTCCGTATCACTAAACAGGAGGTGGTGTGTATATAAGCTGGCAAGTAAATAAAGCTGTCCTGCTCTTCCCATGTGGGCACCTGTCCTGAGCAAACTGTCCAGTTTATTGGACTGCAGACACAGTTCAATTTTTGGGGGGATTTTCAGTGAAAGAGTAGATTTAAAATGTAAGTTAATGACAGGATGTTTCTATTTGGTCTGATTATACCCTCCTCTACATGGAGGTTTGTAAACACAGATGCTGTGAAATTTAGCCTGAGTTTTAGCCCTCCTGAAGGATCCAAGCAGTCCCCAGTTCTCTGACTTTCAGGAAGATGGTTGAGATGGGCATTTGATTCTTTTGACTCAGATGTTTTAGGGTCTCTGGACCCCAGCTGCAGTCCTACAGACTTGTTCTTGGGCACCTGGGAGTGAGGCACAGGCATCACTGCCTTGTCTGTGTTTGTGCACTGGGAGTGCTGGCTGTGCGGAGGTGGCTGCAAAGGTGAACTCTGAGATGGCTCTTGGAGCAGAGAGAAGAAGCACTGACTTCCAGAGATTAACTGGACTGTCAAGTATGACAAATCTATAGAGAAGGGGACTAGCCCAGTGCTTCTAAAAAGGGATTATTTTTTAAATGAATACATTCTGAGATACAGGTAATGCAATGTGTTTTCTGCCATATATGGCACTAAGCCTGGCTTTTTCCACTGTCTACTAATAAAGGGCAAAAGTGATAATGACTTTTAAATAACTATAAAATACCAATCTGATGAGTATTCTGTTTTTGTTTTTTTTTTCAGGTTGATTTGTTTTTTTACTACAAACTGGTGAAGATGACGCCAAAACATGAAAAACAGGTAAGTGGTATCTAGGCTTTAATAAAAAAGGATTCAAGCTGTGGATTGAATTTCATTAAGATTCACATGGATCAGGGAAGACTGGTTGTATTCTTCATGCTTTTAGTTGCCAGGATACAGAATATTCTGGAATGATGCAGTGCCGGTTCCTTCTGTTAAAGTCTGATAGAAGAATCAGATATTCATTTAGAGTAAGTGACTGTGCATAAAGGGCTCAGACACTGAGATGGGAGAGAAGGATTTGGATGGAGTCTTCTTTTTATCCATTTTAGGTATTTTATAGGGCTGATGCTTGGATCTGGGTCTGAACTCTGATTACCAGCTGCATGGACCACAAGAATCCTACTTGCATGTTCTCTTCTGTTCTGTTCAGTCCAATGAACATGAAAAGTTTCAACAAATTATTTTGTCTCAGCTCTTAGTCTCTTATCAGCCTTACTACACAGCATGCGTGAAGATGCCAACACCCACAGCATGAAAAGTCCTATGTCCTTTTTTACTAACAGGCAACCTGATGGGATATGTTATTTTTCTTGGAAGCTCTGTGGAAAATTACTCTTCAGGGGTTATTGACTAATCACATGTGTAATAGGAGCACAAGCTCATCACCTGATACAGTCTTGAGCACAGACATTTGAATTAAAATGCAGCTGAAATGATTAATACAACGAATCAACCAATGTGAGATTTTTATTCCTCCTTATTGTGATAGATTTTCCTGTCATATTAAAAATAGATATTTCCATGTCAGATTTCCTATTTTCCTAGTAGGAAATGTTAAGAGATTTCTGAGAAAGGCACATTTTTTGTGGTCAAATTCTGTATAGGAAGGCCTGAGCCTTATCCTTTTCTCTGAGGAATCCATTGCATTATGCAGAAATATATCCAAGAAAAGAAAAGAGAGAAGGGGAAGAAAAAATGAAAGATTTATTGTGTTTGCTTCAGCTGCCTTTATGGGTTGTTTTTCCTTTCGAGGCAGATCCAAATGGAACATTTTGTTTTTCCATGCTTGTGTCTATGTGACCTCAGTGCTGTCCTTGTAGTCTCCTGTCAACACTCATGTTCTTTGCATAGGTCTGTAACCATGAGGGAGTAGGTGTAATCCAGGTTTGGGTGTCACTTTGACCCTTTTGTCATTTATGTGTGACCCTGTCTACTTGGACTGCTTCTGGCCTTGAGGACAGGGTAGCAAAATACCACCAGTGCTATGCTTAAGCTGGCTGGTTTAGCCAGGAGTTAAAAGGCACATCCAGCCAGAGAAACTGCTCTGCAATTCCTGCTTGTTAAGTAGTTCTGACTGCTTTTGGGGCAGGTTTGAGGATTCTGAATATTCACGAGGATGTTTAGGTCAGCATGTCTACTGGGATCCATATCAAAGCTATAGCTTTAGCAGTTTGGACAGAAAATTGTTTGCCTCTGAATTTAGTAGTTTCCAGAGAGAAGGAATAAATGGAGATGCCACATCTTCCAGTACCTTTCTCTTGAGTATATACTGTTTCCAGTGCAAGAGGCCTCCTTGCCCAAGCCTGGACACTTTTAACAGCAAATTTTGGTTTTGAGAGTATCGTTGCTCTGAAGCGTTACAGGACACATCCTCTTGAATGCATTGATATAAATGCATGTATTGTGCCCCTCAATTGAAAAAAACCCAACAACACAACCACGAAAAAAAAGAAGAAACAAAATTGAAAATATGTGTCATGTGACATAATAGCTAGATCTGCCATTTTGGAAAAACCAAGCAGCACTGGGCAGGGGAGGAAAACACATTGTACAGGATTGCAGCTGGCAAAAGTAAAAAGTCCCTGAAGCCTTGGCTGTCTTTGTACTGGGTCTCCCACGTTGTACAGCTGGACTGTAGTACAGTGTGACAGATGATTAAGTTAGTCTTCAAGTGGTCTGTGGGAGGGAGAGGTCAGCGTCACCTCCGCCAGGTGGACAGTCCATTACTTGAGAACAGACATGTCTATTGAGAGTATCCTCAGTTTTATAGCAAAATGGGGAGGGAATGGAGTACATAGAGAGGAGAAAGGCAGTTATTACCCAGTATCGCTGTAATCTTCTGATTGTTTGTGACCAGTGAATGCAGGATGGACTGAGCATATAACAGCAATCTCGCAGAGGAGTGAGTATTCTGCCACCTAACTCGGCTTGGACCATGACATAGCCTGTATGTGAATATTGAGCTTTACTCTAGGGATGCAAAAGCATAGGCGCCTTTTCTGGAAGTGGATCATCACTTATACTGGGTGGTTAGGTCTGCTTTGATTAGAGCAATGCTGTTTTCCCAGTGGGATCTTGTATTTTGGAGAAGACTTAAAGGTCAAGAGAAGGAACAGTCTACATGTGTAATGCCACTGTTTCAGAGCAGCAAAATCTGTAATGGGAATAACACTTCCTGGATTCAAGAGATGAATAGGGGAAGTAACCCTAAATCTTGAGAAAGGCTGTACATTTTTATTTTTCATTTCTAGTCACTTACTGTTTATCTTGCTTCATTCTAAACTCAGTATTGTCATTTTTTTGGTAAATAAGGAGAGGGAAAAAAGGAACACCCAGTCTTCTGTTGAAATCCTAGTGTTTCAAATCAAAGCTGACAGTGACTGTGTCTGAGGGCTGCATTTTGCTGAGGTGCTCTGCTGTTTTGCCCATCATTTTTCCTCTTGGCTCAGTTCTTTACTGCTTAGACACTTCCTGCCACGACATATAGAGCAGGTCTCATTTCTTTGGTAGCTAAGAGTCTGAAGGGTTTTAACTTCTTCCTTGTTGAAACTCAGTGACTAGTTAATTGCAATTAAAAGTGTACAGAAGTTTTCCAATGCAAATCTTGTGGTCTGGAATGATTTGCAAGGTAAGCCATAGCTAACCAATAGCATATCCAATAGCTACTTTTAGTCCCAGTACTTTGGTACTATAAAGGTTTGAAAGAAGTATTTTACTTCAAAGACTGCTTTGATTCTGTACAAAGGAGAGGGTAATGGAAGGTTGTTTGGAAATGGGGTGATTTGGGGAACCTGGACAAAAGGAAAGTCAACAAGAAGCTGATACAGCACTAGATGAGAGGAAGGAGACTGAGGTCAGGTTATAAGCAGGCTGCCTGAGGATGTGACTCCTGTGCTGCAGCAGTTGAAGGGAAGATGAGTGCAGTGTCCTGTTCGAAGCTTCTTGGCATAATTTCTCTTCTTCCACTTGCAGGACTGATGCATTCAGTGCTCAGCAAAGGAAAGAAAGTATGTTGAGAAGTGGTTGCAGCTTTGGAGAAGATTGGGACACAGGGAAATAGGAATTTGGGGAAGACAAAACCTTGCGACGTAAAAAGATGGTACAGTGGGTCTGAAAGTCTGCTCTCTCTATCTACCTTCCTACCTATGTATGGTAAATATTATATGACAGTGAGGCAGGGGGAGGAAAAGCAACCCAAAAAATGGTGTCCTCTCCTGTGTTTAGCACATTGCTGAGTATCTTCTCCAGAGCAGAAATAACTTCCTCATATGTCCCACTAGTGTTTTTGTAAAAGCAAAGGCATGACCCTCAGCTGGTAGAAATGATTAAAGCTCTGATCACTTTTTCCTCTTGTGTCATCCTGGCATGAGGTTAAAAAGCTGCAGGGGAGAATTGGCCCTCTGGTGCTCTTCAGCGATGAAAGAAGCAGCAGAGGTGGCAGGAGCCTTTCAGATGTGCTTTATTTGGCAAGGTGTTCATGATACTCACCAGAAGAGTAACCACCAGTTATACAGAAAACACCCCTGGGACCAGGAGCTGGGCTATGTTAACATAAAACCAAACGCTGTGTCCAGCCATCAGGCCACAGGCTCCCCATCTCAGTAACACCTGGAAATCAGGGAGGGAAGTTATTTAATCCAGACCTTGAATGTCTCCCTGCTATGTGCGGAGTGCAATGGCTGTCCAGGAAAAAGTGTATCTTCGCCCTTCGAGGTTGTTACTGTTCTGTCAGCCCACTGAAGGTTTGCCGTGGTGGTACATGCAAGTGTGTGTTAGGGGAGAATACTTGGCTGAGGACTAAAGCTTTTATTTCTGATGTCTTTGGTTTGGACATAGGAAGACACACTTGGAGAGCTTTCTAGTTCAAGATTTCTTGATTTATGCAAATATGCACTAAAAAAAGCATGTTTTTTTTACCAGAGACACTGTCATTCCTCCCACAGTTGATTCCTGTACCTGGAGATCTTGCGCAGTGCCTTCCTCTCAGGGGGAATATATCTACAGCCTAAAGTGATACACTTTTCTTTAAGTCTTTGCTAAGTGGTTGGCTTAGCTTTTGGGGTGAATAGCTTATTCAAGTAGTAGGAGTAGGGCAGCCTCTGGAGTAGGGCAGAGGCTGGAGTAGGGCAGCCTCTGAAGGTGCTCCACAAGTACCAGGTGTTGAAGCACACTTTTGACTTTTGTATTTTAAAGGATATTTTCCATCCTAGCATGAATATACAGATTTATCAAGATTTTGGGGGTTGGTTTGGTTTCGTTTTTCTACAACAAAATTTTGATCATTAGCTGAGAGTGTTGAGAAACATTTAATTCTTCAGTCTCTTCCAATTCCCATTAGTGTTGCATTACAGTAATAACATCCACAGGCCCTCTCTCTTTCTCTCTTTTGGGATCCCTCTAAATTATTATATAAATGTAGAAATGACAAGGAACTAAGCTAGATATGACAGCTTCTGCAACAAATACTCTATATTATTGTCCCTTCAAAATGGGATGGTGTAGCTGTGTTGATTCCTTGGGCAGGTTGATGGAACAGAAATGCCCCAGTGCCGCATCTTCAGCTGTGCTCTTTGTCACTGTTGATTACAAATGTGGGAAAAGCCTGAAATACCTGCCTCCTCCTTTATATGGGTAACTTTGAATATTAGATTTTCAGTTTGTCACTGCCAAGGTCTCGTCTCCTATGCATGAAACATGTATGACTTTTCACAGTGTTACTTAATCTGAAATATTCCTTTTCAGCTAGCAGTTTGGCAGGGACTTTCCCAGACATGTGGTGTAGCTCAGATGATTCATTGCTTTATGCTTCTCCATTTATAGGGTTGCAAAATTCAATAAAACAGCAGTTCAGCTTTTAATCTGACTCAGTAGTTTGTGGAACAGCAGAACAATCAAGACAGTCTTTAAGGCTGCCTTTGTCTTCTGAAATTAATTGCTTGATTTTTATTATGCACTTACAGGAATTTGTAACTGTCTTGGTGCGAGACCCCAGGATACAGAAAGAAGACTCATGGCATTCTTACATAGACTATGAGATATTTATTCACGTAAGTATAAAAATATGAGAACAGATTCTTCGGGCTCTTATTGCTGTTCTGTCCAAGCCAGGGTTGTCTTTGGGATATAAATGGAATTTCTGCTTCTGGGATGCTGGAGGCTATTATTCTCCTTTTAACAGCTGGGATGCAGTGGAACAGGTAAAGTGGGTTTGCCAGTGGCCGTGTCGTAGGTTTAGCAGAGCTGGGGTGGAACCTAATGTGTTCACATGTGCATTGCACAGTGCAATCCTTAGCTTTACTTATCAACTAGAAGACTGTTACAGTCAGTGATATCTTACCACGGTAAAAGAATGTTGATGTTCAGGTATTCATGGGAAAATAACTTCTTTTTCAGGTAATTACCTGGTTATTTGTACGTTAAATTCTCCCCCATTCTTTTTGCCAAGTTATTGGTTGCTGCAATGTGGTTGTTTCCAGTGTACCTTGATTTTCATATTATGCTAATTTAGTGGTGCTTGGATGTGTAAAGTAGTTGCATTTGGGTTTGTGATTGTAGTCCACCATATGTTAATGGGAATGCACTTGGCATTATGGTGCTTTTGTGCCTTAAATCTGTCCTATACATAATTTTGTTTTCTGGATTGTTCTTTGGTGGATGACATATGGAAGGCGTTATCCTAATTTGCCAAATCTAGATCCAAGAATTTTAATTGCAGTGTAAAACGAAGGTATTTGAGAGCACCAAGTTACATGGTTAATGCTTGGCACAAGACCAAAAGCATTTCCTTATTGTGTAGAAGAGTTAAGCAGTTAGTGTATGAGAGCAAGCAGTCAAATGATGACTTATTAAATGTCTGTATGATAAGTACTTCCCTCCTGTATGGCAACCAGAGTTGTGAAACTTTTAAATTTGCAATGTGCTTCAAGTACCGCTTCCAAAGCAATTATATTTTTCATTTCTGGTAAATAAAAATTCTGTAGATTTGGCAGGGTGGGTGCTGTATTACTGTTTCATAGCCATGAGTGCCTCTGAATAAAAGTGTATTAAGGCTTTCTTTTTTGCTGAGTTGGGGAGATGTTGTTTAGACCCAATGTGTCTTCATTCAACTCCAGCCAGCAGCTAAGCACCACACACAGCTGCTCGCTCACATCACCTCTGCCCCACCAGCAGGATGGAGGGAGGAGAATTGGGGGGGTGAAATAGAGAAAACTTGTGGGTTTAGATAAGAACCCAGTTTAATAATTGAGATGTAGTAATAACATTAATAATAATATTAATAATAATAATAGGTAGTAATAATAACAATACTAATAATAATTTTTTTTAAAAAGAAAAATAGATTAAACTGTAGAAAGACAAGTGATACGAACAAAAACATATGCTCAGCACCAAATAACCAGTGCCCAGCCAGTCTCTCAGTGGCTGTCCCCAGCCAGCCTCCACCCTAGTTTGTTGCTGAGCATGATGCCGTGTGGTATGGAATATCCCTTTGGTCAGTTGGGATCAGCTCTCCCAGCTGTGTCCCCTCCCAGTTTCCCGTGCACCACCAGCCTGCTCGCTGGTGGGGTGGGGTGAGGAGCAGAAAAGGCCTGCCTCTGTGCAAGCAGTGCTCAGCAGTAACTAAAACATCCCTGTGTTACCAGCACCGTTTTCAGCACAGATCCAAAACACTGCACGAGCTACTGTGAAGGAAATTAACTCTCCCCCAGCCAAAGCCAGCATACAGTGATATATGATCCATCACTCGGCATGTCTGAAGCTATTAAGCATCAACTCAGCTTCCTGCCACCACAATGTCAGGGCTTTTGGGGACCGAGTCCCTAGGTCAGTCCTACCATCCAGACCTCTCAGTGGACTCCCAAGTCTTGTGTCTGCCTGGCTTTTAGGCCAGCTGAGTTTCCCTTCTACCCAGCTCTTAGAGCATTTATCTTCTTAAACTGTGCAGTATTCTTTGGTTTGCTCCTCTGTTCCAGGAGGCTGACATCTTTGTGCTCTCTACAGACTGCATCTTGCAGCTCGCTGGAGTTATGGCTCCTGGCAGGCAGGGAGGGTGGGCTGGACTGCAGGCAGTTTACTAATGGAGTCCTGTCTGGTATATGGGATTTCATCTAAATGTATGCTCCATGGGAAAATTTGGCAAAAGTATTTAATTTCCGCAAATTGTTTCTCTTGTGATGAATTGGCATTTTCCTAGTGAAATAATAGTGTTCTGTGGGAAAATTTCCAAATGCTGCTACTTGCAGAGAGCAGTCGCATTGGTTTCTTTGGTTTGATTCAAGTTGGGACTGCACACTGGGAAAACTGTGTACCTGTTTGCAGGATTGTAACTAGAATTGCTAGAATCTTTTCCTCCTGCAAAGATTGGCATTATTTACTAAAACCTTTTTCTGAGGTCTGTTTTTCCTGTTACTGTAAGTTGTACTGTAATCCAAATCTCTTGCTTTTAAAAAGAGAGCAATGAAAAATATTTCCCTGAGAAGCAGTAGAAACTGTCACCAGTCCTGCCTGAGGTAAAGCACAGCCCTTAACATAAACTGAATTAATGTCAAGCTTTCCATTGGTGTCTTGGGCATTAGTGTAACATTTTGGATGTGTTGTTAATACCATGCCTGCACTTCAGCTTAAGCTGATTTGCAAAGTAAATGTTTTTTATTTCCCAACAGACAAACAGTATATGCTTTACAAGGAAAACATCCTGTGTTAGACGACGCTATCGAGAATTTGTTTGGCTCCGGCAGAGGCTTCAGAGCAATGCAGTGCTTATGTGAGCAAATTTATATGTGGGTATTTAATAATCTGTCAGTCATGGAGGGAAGGATTGTTTCATCCTAATTCAGAGAACTACAGAAATCAGATCTGAAAAGTTTCCTGTGTTTCTTACTAGCACAAGTTTATTCTGTAGAATGCATTTTATGTACTTTAAACCCAGAAGAATGTGGTTTGTACTTACAGCCTTTTTTTGGTGAATCCCCCTCTAATTTGTAAGAGACTTGATCTGTATTTTCTTTTGCTATGCACAAGTAGCAGAAATAACAATCTAGTGTAGGTGTTTGCACCTCCTCTGTGTTCTTTTTCGATGTGCTTAGGTCTTTCAAGCACCATAAGAGACCCAACCAGACATAGATGCAGGCTTAACAACTGGACCAGAAAAATCAGATTAATTTATTTTTCCCCTTTGAGGTGTGTGAGAAGCCCTTCAGTTTCTCAACCTTGTGTTCCCAAATTGATTTCAAGAGCTTCTGGAACACAATACATGATTTTCACGTGCTTGGGGTTGGCATTTGCTTTCTGCATTTTTCTCTGCTGTTTCACATTTGGTTTTAACTGTGTGGTTTTTTTCCTGTTTATAAAGACAGCTACCTGAACTGCCATCCAAAACTCCCTTTTTCAATATGAACAATCCTAATCACGTGGACCATCGCCGTCAAGGTCTGCAAGAATTCCTGGAAAAGTGAGTACAGCCTATCCAGAGGTGTTGGAATTTTTATGAGGTCATCAATTTCTGGTTTAAAATAGCTCATCTCTGGTACTTGAGAGCCACCATGTGGTCATCTGTACATGCTACACGTTTAGTTACATTTTTTTATTTGCACTGTCATAATTCATACACGTGACTTCAGCTCTATTGGTTGGTTATAAGGAGACTTCAGCTGGCGCTTTTCCATTGTGCTGCATTGCACTGATTATAGATAATAGGCTTAAATTTAAATCACTTTGCAATTGCATACTAAGTTTGGGACATCTTTCACTGTGATGTCTATTTCTAGCTTTCAAAAAGGAGCTGGATATTCTTGTACAAAGAAAGCCCCCCCTTTATGTTCATGTAAAATCAGTGTCTTTGTGGGCTAAACCCCTGTGAGCTTGGGAGAATTCTCTAGTGAGATCTCCTAACACAGAGCTTTCCTATAATGCAAATTGCTTTGTTTACCAGTCCCACTAGCATAAGCAAGCTCTAGCAGCTGTGACCATTTGCAGAGCAGCTGCATTCTGTAAAATCATTCATCAGGTTTAGCTAGGCCCTGACCTGCATTAAAAGGGAGTAGTGTATGAGTTTCAGTACTGCATCCCTCAGTCCCACTGCTATGACCACTTCACCTTCTGCAGTGGCTGAGCCCCTGTTGGTGTAAATTTCTGCTTTTTCTCTGCCGTTCTTGTCGTGCCCTGGCACTGCTGGTGTGAGAGCAGGCTGCTCACAGCTGCTGGAGCAGGAGCTGTGTGTGCCTCTGCTGGCTGTCTTTAGCTGCTGCTCGGAGTAAGGACATGGTGAAACACTGCAAGTAGAGACTATTCATCTTCTTTCCAGTCACTGTATTATAAGCCTCCCTAACAGAAAACAAATCATTGGTCCCGAGGTATATTTGTTAGGCTTAGCAGCTGAAGGCAGGGACAGCTAACTGCTGCAGGAATAATATTCTGCATGCAGTTCTATAGGATCTGTGGCCAAAAGGTCAGCCAATAAATACTGGCTGAAGGCATGTGAGACAGGGAAGAGAAGGCAGAAAAGGATTAGAGGATATTTTTACACCTCAGGAAAGAAAAGCAGTGAAATGGAAGGGCTGTGCTCCTAGAAACATGTCAGTGGTAATATGAAAAGTGTGGTAGCTCAGGTTCCGGTGTCTGAGCAGTTCTGTCTTAGCTGTGCTGCACCGTGGAGCAGTGCATTTCAAAAAACACTCTCATTTTAAAATGGCAAAGAGACCAGTCTGGTAACAAGGTATATCAGCATCAGAAATGTTTACAACTGCTGTCTGCATTTCAAAAGGCAGAACAGAAAGGTAGATTATCTTAAAAGACATCCTCATGCTCCAATTTTGTGGATGACTGTAGCTTAAATGAGTAATGACAGCAGAAAATGACAGCATGTGGAGCATTTCATCACGCTGCTGTTAGTCCAGGAGTGGGAAAAGAGGCAACTCAATTGTACGGTAACGATTTAAATATTTGAACTTGAGTGCAAGAAAAGTGTCAGCTTTCTCTCAGCCCTGGGGAGCATTTGGAAGGAATTTTCAGAGGTTGTGTTGAGATGCACTGGCCTGGCACCGTGTGTGCTGTACCATTGCCCTCTGCTGGCTGGCTCTGCTGTGCTGCTGCTGCTGCTGCTCACAGAAGGCATCTTCCCATTGGCTCAGCTGCCATGATGCTTTTCCCCCTCCCATTTATGACGCTGAACCAAAGGCAATGATTCTTTTTCTGAAATTGAATTTGATGGAACTCCCTAACGAGAGTTAGTATAAAATATATATACACCTATGTGTAATGTATAGGTATAATATATGTATTTATGTAACATCTACACATATATTCTGTATAGATGTATGATCTATGTGTACCATATGCATATATGTACAATATACATATGTTACATAGACATTGCATGTAATATACACACTGGAATTTACTGAAGCTCTGGGTCTGGATGCTGCACATTCTGATACATTAGAAAGGGGGGACCCTAACCCAAAACTGCTAATCTGAGAGCTCCATTCACCCCAGCAATGACAAGCTCACAATCCTACTGGTGTTTCTTTGTGGCAGTGGCAAGAGACTTGATTCAAGCCTATGTGGACCTGTCTGGGGAGAGGTTCACAGGTAACATTTTTAAATGCCTACCTGTGATGCAGGAATCCCAGGGGTTACCAGGATCCAAGACATCTCTGAAGAGGGGGTTTAGATCTTTCAAAGTCTTGGTTTGTGCCCTGTGCCTGTATGACCAGATTGCTGTAGTGCCTGCCTGCGCAGGAGCCACGTGCCTGAGGAGCCAGGATTTTGAGCAGCTGGAGACTCCCCAGTGCTCAGCTTCTGGCCCTGGGAACTCTTCCATATTGCCTATATGTGGATAGCTACCGAGCTTGTTATCCTTCCCCACTTTCCACTCCAGGGCGAGTTAGCACAGGGCACAGTGTGTACTTAGAGCCTTTGTGAAGCCTCTCCGTGCTGAGCACAGTAGTGTAAGAATTAGGCCAACAGCTGGGAAGTTAAGCGCTAGACTTTAGTGAAATCCGGGAACAGGTGTCCCATTTTGATTTGGTTTTACTGCACAAATGCATGGTAAGACCTACTTGTCTTACAGGTTATTATCTCTGAGTGATGAAGAGCTGTAAAGCTCACTTCTTGTCTGGGCATAATTTAATATTTCAAGAGGCCATTTGCATTAACGGAAGTCAGCTAGCCCCTTTTCAATTATGAATTACTTTGTAAGAATAAGGAAAATTATGTGTTTTTCCTGCTAAGTATCCTCATCCTTTGAGGATGCCTGTGAATTCACAGAAAAGTTTATTCTTAAACTAGAGGTCAAAATTAAAACACTATCTTATAATTTTAGCTTCTGCGAGATCCTCTTTGCTTTCATCCATTTGTAGCTGTGCAGGTCTAACTTTGGGATTTAGATTACCCTCAGAGAAGATCAAGTGGGTTTGCTCCTGAGAAAACTAATTAAAAAAGCCCTTTTGAATGAAGTTGAGTTCAGTTGATGACTTTTTTTTAATTGAATATAGTTGGATCGCAAAAACTTGTGTGCTTCAATTACTTTTCAGACATGCAGTTTATGAGGGGGTGGGAGACACTGAGAGTTTTGAGAAACAAAATGCATGGATCCACAGGGAATAGAGGGCATCCACAGTGTTGCTGCTGCAGAAGGCCATGCATTGGGCTTGCTGGGTGCCAGAGTGAGGAAGCCCCCCAAAATTCATCTGCCTAAGGCAGAGCCATTTTCTGAAGGTGTCTGGTGTGAGGCACTTGCTTGCCTTTTCCACTGCAGTCCCACAAGCTGCAGCTGGTGCAGGGTCAGAGGTCTCTTCTGGAGGTGTCTCCACTGGGTGCTGTCTCAGGGATGTGGAAACTGGGAGACTGGCTCCTAAAGAGATAGATGCCAGCTTGCCCCTGCCAGGGGCTCAGGCAGAAGCGTTGGCTGTTGTGGGGCAGGTGGAACCACCTTGGGCAAGTTGCCTCTCTCCAGTGGAGCCTTGCTGGTATTTCCTATCTGGTGAGGGAATAACGTGTAGCAGGCACATGTGGCTTAATCTTCTCCTAACCGCACGCATTATCACATACCCAACACTTGCTTCACAGTTGCTTGATATCAGTAACATTTCCTCCCTTATAAAAAGTGAAGGAGGAAACACAGTCAGCTTTTGTAAAGAGGAAACTGGGGCTTTGTTTGGAGTGGGCTGGGGCTGAGGGGCTGGATGCTCAATAGAGGGCACCACAGTACAGGCTGTCATCCGTCTCTCAGCTCCTTGGCTTTTTCCCTTGCTCTCGTGAGCTGTTGTAAATGGGCAGAGTAAATTTGTTGAAAACAAAATCAGAGTGTTAACCTTCCACACATATTCAAGTATGCATCTGTCATTGTATTAGGTTACAGTAGATACAGGAAATCTTTAGTTAGGATTAAGTTGTACTGTTCAGCCATATGTTGTTTTTCTCCAGCAGAACAGTGTATAATATACATAATAAAATCATGGTGAAGAAAACCAGATTTTGGACCTTGTCCAAATAACAGAAAACACATGCTTTTTTCTTTTGTAAATATTTTTGCCATAACACAGGAAAAGAGAAATATTCCTCATGTAGTATCCAGCATTTCCTCAAAAATGACATTATTTCTTCTGCTTGTGATGTTTTTCAGTCTTGCTTCTTTAAAGGTCTAGAGATCACAAGCATTTACTGAAAGCTTACAAACAAAGATTCACGTGGCTGTGAATAAAAAATTACTTTATTATCTCTAATTCTAATGTAGAGCCTTATTTTGCAGCCCCCTTAATCACATAAGTAGTCATTATGCATGTGAGCAATCTGGCCAAGAGGAGTGAAATCTCTGACAAGTAATGACTGCTGATGGGATCAAGACTTGCAGGGTTTAGCCTTTCGTTCTTCTTGCAGGCGTGCATAGAAGGTCTGTTGTTCTCTTCAGTATGCTCAGTCAGTTTATAGGAATGATTACCGTGAGCCGTGACTTTCCAGTAGCGCTGATTTCCATCACTGTGAGCACAGCCCTGCCTGCACTGGCTGCAGTGAAAGCGTAGAAGCAGCGCTGGGAGCGCTGCCTGCTGTGTCGAGACTGCGCACGCGTCCAGCCTCCGTGAAGACACCCGGGTATTAATGTTGTGACGCTCCTCCCTTCCTCCTGCCTTTTTAATTTGTTAGGTGGTGGTTTGTAATTTTAATTTTTTAAGTCCTTGAAGCCAAGTCTACTTTTTAAATGTCAAGCCCTTCGCACAGTGAGCCCCCAGCGAGCAACTGCTATACCAGCACTAAATACTACTAGTACCATTTGGTGACAAATGTGTGGGTATTCCCTGTATTTTGAACAGGAAAGCATAACACTTATGGGGTAGTGCAGAATTTATTTTACATTTTGATTGCTTGAAGCTTGCAGTTAAAAAGCAGTCTAACCTTTTGGTTTAGAGGGGGTGGGAAAAGCAGCAGTTATTTTTTAATTAAGAGAAAAGAGAAATTCTTAAAGGGTACAACCAGGTAAAAGGTATTTGTGTATCTGCTTTCAGGATGGTTTTAAATGACTTGCAGAATGCTTTGAGTGTTTGGTCTCAATGTGAACACACAGTGAACTCACACATATACATATATGAGTGTGGGTGTGATTAGCTTTATGAACATCTTTCCATTTCTGCACCTTGGTTTCTCTTCACTCCCTTCACCTCCAGATGGCACTATGAAGCAGAAAAGAAAATTACTGTGAAATAATGAGTCCAATGTAAAGTAAAATTGGAAATTGAATTATAGCTGCAGAAAAAGGACAGTAGCCTTGAGGTCCTGATCAGTCTGTACTCTTATCACTTTTGTTTGCTGTTCCATGTGTTAGGTTACTGCCGAGTTAATAACAGTGCTTTAGCAGTTCAAGGCTTAGCAGAATTGTACTGGACATGAAATAAAGCTAAAATGAATTTGTGTCCAATATCATTGACATTAGTGCTCATTACTTCTCTGGTGTAATGCCTCAAACCATCTAAAATCAATTTTAAAGATTACCCGTTATTTTATAAAGAAAATAAAATACATTTCAAACAGCAACAGAGCTGTAAGTGTAGTGTAATCTCATGAACAGTTAGTTACTCGTGTTTTCACTGGTTGGCAGGAAACTTTTGAAGGTACAGCAAGAGGAAAATCTGTGAAACTAAATGCCATTCACCAAATTTAATGACTTGGGTTTTTGCTGTGTTACTTGGCATTAGACACGCAAATGTTAGAATTGCAAAAATGTGCATCTCCACACTTTGCCTGGGAAAAACAGTAACTGTAGTTACTCTATAGGAAACATTTTTTTCTTTTGTTTTTATTCTTTTTTTTTTTTTTTTTAAGAGAAGTGGAGTATTTACTCTTCTGATTGCATAAACTATAAAAGTGGATTTATTGTTTGGAATGATACCTCTACTTTTTGTTGCAATGTTTGTCTTTGTTTGGAATGTGCGTTTATCAAGAGTCAAGGTTGAAATCCTCTTTTAGTGGCTGCTGAATGATGGCTTTTCAAACTGTAATCATGAAGCTGTTGCTGTCAAGGTGTGTGGACCTGTAAATTCTGTTTTGAATCATTTTTACGCAGCCTTTGCTGGATTTTAGACTACAAAGAAGTTTTTCTGTCTATTAATACATTACCCACATTGATTTTACAGACGTCTATTTGCTATTAAAATTGTGAGAATTCAGAGGGATTAAAAAGGCTTTCTCTGTGTGTGAAAAGTGCTTATTTTGAACTTCAGCAAAATCTGGTCTTTCTGAGGCTCAATTTCACTCACACCTGGTAGATCATTAGGGTTGTTGGAGACATTTCCTCATTGGAAGGTGTCAGAGTTGGAGTTGTTTGGTTGAGACTGCATGTTCAGCTAGGCAAGTGAAATGTGCTTGCACACAAGTATCTCGTGGTTTCATGTAGATATCTTACTACTTATTTTAATTTGACAGATTTTTATGGGCTTGAATGAAGCCAGAAATCCTTTTGTGTGTTTATTAAATGTTATTGTAATCTTGGCCGCTTTAGAGAACAGTTTTCAGAACGTATTTGTGTTTAAAACGTTACAGTCCAAACACACCATTAATCTTATTCAAGAGAAGGAACTAATCAGTTACACTTTTCATTTTAGTCAGAGTACCTTTAAAATGCAATATTTCTTTCTGCTCTTACTAGTTCTTACATTAATGTCATCTCTTGTTTCCTGTTGCACAGCAATGACTTTTTTTGGTAAAAACTGTAGCTTAAATGGGTATAAATAGGTAGGTATTGAGTCTGAGTGGCTTTGAGATGTTTAAAGATATTTTAATAATTTTCTGTGGAGCATTCTTTGGCGTGGTCATAGCCTCTGATGTCTTCATTACACGAGTAAAACAATACACACAAATTGAAGATGTTTCTTGTTAATCATTCCAGGATTTGTATAGTAAAGAATTCCTTCTTTAAAGAAATGTTGAAGAAAAGTTGTGTATCTTTTCTTTAAAAATAGAGACAATGATCCTCAATTCTCAGACCTTGGAAAAGTCTCTCTACAACTTTCTGTGTTACTGGAATGTATTGTATTTTGTTTACTTCCATGTGTTTTAAGTAAATACTCTGTGCTAAATTTATTTGGAGGCTTAATTTAAAATATATATGAACCAAATTTTAAAACGTATTTTTGAAAATAATAGCTGGAATTAAATAAAATCTAAGAGTCCCTGAAAACTATCTGCAAGCAAATTAAAACCAGCATAACAGTGTAAATAATTTTGGCTAGTGTTGGCTCAGTTGTTGACAGGTATTCCAAAGTCCTAATGTTGCACGTGTATGAAGTCTGTTCTGCTTACACGCTGTCTCTTACACACTTCTTTACTCCACCAAGGAAATCGGTGCCTTGTAATTTTTATAAAAGCTTGGCTATTAAAAAAAAAGAGACCAAATTTTTATAAGAGTATATGCCTCCAACCGCCTAAAAATCATTAATTGATCCATGTGGTAATAGCAGATGGTTAAATGGAAGAAATGCCCTTGAAGTTATTCTAATAGCAGATGTGCCTAACTATTAGCTTCATGTTTTTACTCACCTAAAATTCCAAATAATGTAATAAGAAAGTAACACACACCTAATCATTTTAATATGTTCATTGCCTTCTGTTACTGATTTAGGATTCATCTGAAAACTTTAAAAGCAGGACATCACTTAGAATTTGTTCTGGGAAAACACTTTAGAATATATATATATGTGTGTGTGTGCAAGTTATATATAAACATTTGCCATTTTTTCCTTTTCCAGGATCCTACAAGATGCATTATTGCTCTCGGATAGTAGGCTTCACCTCTTCCTACAGACTCAGCTAAGCCCAGAAGACATGGAGGCCTGTGTGTCTGGGCAGACCAAATACTCTGTTGCTGAGGCAATTCTCAGTTTCGCCTCTCTGAACAGACGTTTTCCTATAGAAGATGAAGAGGAAAAAAAAGGAAAAAACGATGCAGACTCTGATTCAGAGAGGTGATTTCTGTATATCTTTACTTTCTGGGGTTATATATCCATACATACACATGCACATGCTTCACTTTTTTGTTGATGTAATACTAAGATAATGAAAAAATTAATTGACTGAGATTTTATTGAGCTGTGACAGCTCATCATAGAAGTCTTCACACACACCTCCACACTGAATTAATGAATGCAGTAGAAATTCAATTATCTGCATTCTGATTATGTGAATTTCATTTAGTCAGACTTGAATTATTCGCGTTTAAATTATCTTGCTAAAAAAATATCCAACTGCACTCCAAATGGCTAATTAAAAGTCCAAATTTCCTGTCTCTCTTTGTGACTGGAGATAATTAAAGTTCTCCTCTGTTACTCAGGCTTTGAGTGTGTTGTGAAAACCAATTTCCTCCTTTTATTTTTTTTTTTTTCCTCCCCCCCTCTCCCCTTTTCTGCAGTTCATCCTCCGGGCTCGGACCTAGTGATGACAGCATTTCATGTGGATGTAAAGCAAGCCCAGCTTCTGAAGAATCATGAAAAATCATTCCTGTATTGCTACCTTAAGGACAGTACAGAGCAGGTTCTGCTTTGTTTACTGGTTATGTGTACCACACAAGCAGGGCTGTCTGGTAACATGTACCTAAAAGACCCATTGTTAATGCAACCATATGTCCTTACAAAATACTCAAAACAGACCTTGATCCTATCTTTTTGGTGATTTTTTTAATGTATCTTGGTGCAGGTCTACACGCTACCAATTTATGTTTTTGTGACTATGAAAATCTCAGTATTGGGTAAGTCATGCTCTTCTGACATAGGTGGCAGTTAAAATAATTCCTTCAGTGAGTGCGTGTCTCAGATTCGAAAAATAAAGATAACTTAATTCCCCATCTTAAAAGTTGGTATATCATATCAAACATATTCAAAGCATCTTTTAGTCATTTGCATCAGAGAAGTTTCATCTTTAGAAGTCATTTGACATTGGTGATGAAATTACACACCCCACCAAGGTACTCACTTTTTAAAGTAGCTCAGCAACATCAGCA
This sequence comes from Motacilla alba alba, assembly GCF_015832195.1. NCBI lineage: Eukaryota > Metazoa > Chordata > Aves > Passeriformes > Motacillidae > Motacilla > Motacilla alba. The sequence goes on from NC_052017.1 coordinate 32,901,178, forward strand.
AAACAACATTGGTACAAACTATATGCTGCTGACAATTTGAGATATAAATACATCTTCCTCTGGTCCTTCAGTAATGTTTATGGAAAGACTGGTTTTATCATGCGTAAGTACTGAAGGCAAAAATTCTTGAGCATGGTTGCCTAGAAGTTTAGAAATATAAATAAAAATTACATCATTTCTAGGCTTGCTGGAGATTCTCAGCTCCCAGGGAATTATGAATACTCATTTCCAGTGAAAATCCTGGATGAGGTTCATCAAAACCAATGGCTGAATTTTGCATTGACCTTGCTAGGGCCAGGATTTCACCCAACATGTTTAACTTTAGGCATCTATATTTGAGGGTGCTGGTAGAGGTGTTTTAGTTCAGCAGCTGAAGTGGGGAGTATCTCCCTCTGTGAGATGATGATAATCACATAGCTGTAACACCCTGCATGGATGTGGCCCTCTCCACTCTCCGTGAGTTACAGGAGCTGCTGATTTCATTGTGGCTGTAGTTACCACGTTGGAATATTGACTTCTTTCACAAACAAAAGGCAGGCTCCAACACAACTTCTTAACCACCAACACTTATTTTGATTAAACGTCAGTTTTGCTCTTTATTGTTCACAGCAGCTGCGTAGTGTCTTGTCCCAGATCCTGTCAAAGGAGTATGTTTCACTGTGGTGTTGTATTTATATTTGACATTTAACTGCTATTAAAAAGAGCTAGGGGGTCTGATCACCCTAGCAAAGCTCCCATTAACTTCAGTGCAGTAGTTACAGCCCTAGAAATGGATGTAAATACATGCCCTTTTATTTTTTTTTCTTTTCTTTGTAAAGAAAACTGCGGTTACTTTCAAAGAAGGAGCATTTTAAACCTGGGAATTACAGAAACAATAGGTTATTAAATAGACAGCTAGTAAGGGGTAGCATAAACATGTGTGGGCATGTTTTTTTAAAGAATCCAGCTGGGAATCTGTGTAATTTTAGAAACAGGTTATAGTAGCCTGAGAATAACGTCTCTTAGGTAACTACTTTAAGCCACTGAATTTTGTTGATGGTAGCACTTTGTAAGATAAGTATCCATGTTTCTTTTTGCTCGGTCTTACTGAATTGCACAAATGTATCTATTCACCATCTCAGCTTCTGTGTGCGTTAGCAGCAACGGTATTTTTAATTAAAAGTGATTATGTTTAACTAAAGCAACAAGTTATCACTAAAAGCAGGTTAAAAATAGCTGTTACTGCCAGTCAGAGATTTTCATGACTTGATCTTTTTTCCCTATTATTTTTTAAGATGGCACATTACAAAAAAGTTGTTTAGCAGATTTATTTAAAAGGTGGGAAGGATTTAAAAAGAAAAACTGGAATAATGCTGAGAAGAATATTACCATTTTTATTCAAGGCAATGTAAGTTTTTCTTAAGAGCTAAACTCTTGAAGCACTTTACATTTCTGGCTTACTAACACATCCTCAGTACCTGACAAAAATTACAGAAACACAAGGTTTGGAGAGCCTTTGTGGCTAATTTTATTTTTTAATTCTAGGAGCTTATCAGTACACCAGCGAGTGTTTTCCAAATGAAGATGTTTCTGAAATAAATGTTTGTTTTTTAATAGCTCTATTGTTTTGCTCTTATTTTGTCATTCTGTTAAAAAAATCTAAGACCACTGTAACTTTCTTCTCAGCTCTGACAGAAATTTGTTCAAATATTTATCTTTTGAATGTTGTTTGTGTTGCTAGTATTACTAGAATTTTTCTTTGTGATGGGGGAGGGAAAGTACTCCATGCTCTCTAGTATGTCTCCTTTATGTATCAGCTGTATATAATCACATAGAAAGGCTTTAAGTATTTTGTTTCATTGGAACATTAAATTTAGCTTTTACAAATGTAAATGTTAAACAAAAATAATTTTAATGTCTTTTTTTACTTTAATGATTTGGTAATTTTTCAGCACTATGACACATAGTTTGATCAGTCATCACTGGTACTTTGATTCTCATTTTTTAGTTTTGAACAATGCCGACATTTCCGGCTAGCTTTTTTTTTAAAAAACAGGATAATACCTAATTTATAAATTAGAAGTAGTAATCAGATTACATTATATCTAATTGCAATAATTCTGCATTCAAAAGCTTTTTTTCTCTTTTGCTTATAGCTTTACATCCTCATTTTTATGATGATTTCTTAAAAGCTTTTAAGTAATTAAATAAAACAAGTTACTACTTTCTAGCTCATGTTTAAACCTGACAGTGAGCTTTCCTTTATTTCAGTATCAATATCCTAATCACTTCATGACTTCCCATGTATAATTTCCTCTTCAGTTATTTTTGTAGTATGTGTATATATACATAAATATATGTATAGATATGTGTAGTACATATATGTGTGAATATATATACACACTGTGTATACACACGCACGCTGTTGTGTTTGGGTTTTCACTTTACTTTTTTTTACAAAAAGAATAGCAAAGAAACTCCACAGAGATGGTGTATTAGGAGTGAAAATAGTTGTTTACGTCGCAATGTATTTCTGTAAGCATGGAGGGAAATTTATACTCTAAAACCCACACTGTAAAACAGTGCAAACTTCGGTGTCCATGTATTTTTTTTGACAGGTGATATACTGAATTTGTTATCCAGATAAATATTTAAATTTTATATAATTACTATGAATTATTAAAAAGAAAAATGTTTGTGATTTGCTCTGTTATACACGGTATGGATAAGAAGAAAAATAAACCTTGTATGGTCCTGTGTCGTTTCCCTATAATTGCAGGACTAGGCTCAGGGCTAAGAACCGGCGGCTTTACTTTTCTTCCCTAGCTTTTACAAGGTGGCAAAAATGTAAAGAATAATTTCCAGTCTCGGGCTGATTCTTTTCACGAAAGGCCTAAACGTTTAGGAAATAATTACACAATTATTCTCTGCTTCAGTGTTAAAAATGCGCCATAACGGGTTAAGTCGCTTCTTTGCCTTCTGGAACAAAACCTCCTTTGAAATTAATTCAAGTGGCCTTGTAAAACAAATCGAACTGTGGCCTTCGGGCTGGCTTTTGGCTAGCGGGGCGCCCGGGGATGCTCCGCGGCCGTGGATGCGTGTGCGCCCGGCGGAGCGCTCCGGCAGCGCCCGCGGGGTGCGCCGCCGCTACGAGCAGCGAGCGGGCGGGAGGACTTGAAAAAAGGGAAGAGGGGGAAAAAAGAGCAAAACAACCAGCGGGGGGAGAAAGGGAAAAGGACGGCAGCATCCCAGATCGCGCTCCCGGCTGCGCCCCGGCCCGGCCCTTCCTCGCGCCCTGCCCTGCCTTGCCCCCGGGCCGCGGCGCGGAGCGGGGCGAGAGCCTTACCTGGCGCCGCCGCGCTCTCCGCCCCGCTCCGCCCCGCGCCCGCTGCTCAGGGAGCGGGGCCGCCCAGCCTTCATCCGGTAACTCGTGGCAACCGCAGCCCATGGCAACGGCGGAGGGGGAGCCGGGGCGGGGGCGGCCGCCCGCGCTGCCGCAGCGCTCCCGGCCTCCCTCCCTGCCTGCCTTCCTTCCCTTCCCTCCCTCCCTGCCTTCCTTCCCTCCCTCCCTCCCTGCCTTCCTTCCCTCCCTCCGTCCCTGCCGCCCCCGCGGAAGGGGGGCCGCGCCCGCGCCGCTCCGCCGCCAGGGGGCGCTGTGCGCCAGCGGGAGGCGCCGCCGGGCGGGGCCGGGGCGGAGCGGGCGCGGCCCCGCGCCGGGAGCGCGCTCGGCGTGCGCGGCTCTCCGCGGGGGCGGTCGAGCTTTTTTTGGGTCATTTCTGGGTTTTTCTGCTCCCCACCGGCTCCCCCCATCCCTGAGCTCCTCCCGTAGCCGCGCAGCTCCGCAGCTGGGCGAAACAGGGAGGCGCCCACCGCGCCGGGGATGGGCGCGGCCGGCGTAGCGGGGGCATCACCTGCCGCCCCGCGGGAAAGCCCCCGCCGCCCCCCACGCAGCGACCCCCACAGCTCCGCCGTATTTTGAAAGCATATGTTACTATTTATTAACTAATTCATTTATATTTTTATTCAAAGGCAATGAGGGCCCAGCGCAGGGCCCAGGTATGATATTTGCCGGCCTCGGTGGCAGGCAGGCTGCTCCTAAATGGAGGCCTTTCTGCGGAACAGCAGGAGCCAAAAGGCCTTGTGTCACCCAGTTATGTAAGACACAATCTCGCCTCAAAATGCACAATGAATCGGGAAGGATTTATGTAATTAATTGACCAGTCTTAACCTGTTATCGTGATGTAAGGAATTTGGAACTCATTAATTTGGGCCCTGACAGATTTCATATTAGAGCTGGCAAATATGGATTGAGCCTCTTATTCTTGTAGCAGCTGGAATTTCCATGACAGTGAGGATTAGTGAAGAAGACCTATTGCTCAAGTCAAACTGCCTCTTTTGTAATCAGCAGCCCTGCTCTGCATTAAAGGGGTAATGGGAAAGAGAAAAAAAAATACAGAGAGGAAAAAAAATAAAGGAGACGTGTATTCACGGATGGAACAGAGCAAGGGAGGGAGAAGAGGGATTTATCCTGGACAGCACAGGCATCAGTGTGGGGTTTTCCCAGCTCCGTGGCAATGAAAATGCCACAAAGGCAGCTCTGGGGTGGTGGTGGAAAGGGAAAGTGCCTGGAGGGCAGGGCTGTGCTGTCACCATGGGCCTTGCTGCCTCTTGGGCCGACCTTCCGATGAACCCTCCCAGGAGCCACTGAGCGCTTGGGGCCACAGTGTCAGAGATTCTGGGAACAGGGTCTGGCTGCCTAGAGCTGGAGGGATTGAGGAAAAGAAGGGTTTGGTTCATGATCCTGGAGAAGGCAGGACTGGGAGGTACCTGTAAAGACAGGTACTGTGACACCCCTACAGCCTGGACTGTGACACCACCCCTCATGCAGAAGAGGATGCTTAGGGTGGGTAAGAGATCCAAGGACAAGGGCAGGCCTCCATGCAGCCATGGCGTGGTGACTACACTTCATATGCCTCGAGTTCCCCAGTACAAAGACAAGAAGAAGAAAAGTCCCTTTGTCTGCTGATTTGTGACAACCTCTTAGTTCGGTTTTTCGTGGTGCCTGGTTGGGGAGGGCCCTCATCCCATTACCATTTCTTGGCACTGATGTGGTAGTAATAACATTGAGTGCAGTCTGTATGGAAACAGTCTAGGAGCTTATATTTTCTCTCCTGGCAACCTGTTAATGACTGCCCTGGTAGTGAATACAGTTGTTAGCAATGACATTAAAAGGCTTTCATGAGGCCTCATCATATTTCTACATGCTAAGTGTTTACCTACTCTTGTGATAAATGCCATGCAGAAATGGAGGAGTGTTTTTCCTTTTCTCATTTTTTCCTTGCTTTATGCCATTTGGCACTTGAACATTTCCTCTTCACAATTGCTTAGCTCCACCATTTGCTGCTGTGAGGAGAAGGGAAAAGTCGTAAAACGTGTATGGACAGTAAAACCACAATTGTTTGCAAAGACTGTAAAGTCAAATGCAGATTAAAAAAAACCCCACAGCTAATAAGGCGTATCTGGCTCCTATCCTCTGGACATCTTTGACTATATACATGTTGGCCTTGATGTCCATCATAGTGTAGGGATAATTTATGAAACCTGGCACTAAAATGTATTCAGTCCTAAATTTGGGCCAATAATCTGGATCACGGCTTTGATCTTCTTGATATAAAAACAAAACAAAACAAAACAAAACAAAAAAATCAGACCAATAGATTGCAATTGGACTCTTCTTCTTCAAAGAATGTATTTTGTCTTTCTGTCTCCTGATACATTAAAAAATCTTGACACATCTCAACTATCTCATATTTTCCAAAAGGTAGGGAATAATTCATTGTTTATGACAGTATGCACAACTCAACCATTGTCTCAGTTCATCTTTGCTTTTTTGATGATCAGGAGCAGCAAACCACCCAGGTACTGCTGCAGTTACAGGTTTTGTCCAAATGTTCCTCTTGTTAAAATGTTGATCAGGCACATCTAATTTCCATGTTAAATGTGCCAGCATATGTCTGAGTTTAGAATTATTTCAGACAGCAATAAAAAACATTTTAAAGTTTAAATGGATACTGTAATTACAAGTATTTGCACGTTCTCTGATTTCTTCCTATGGTTATATTTAAAATATGTGTTAGTGGTAGAACTTTCCTGTGATACCCATGATTTTGAGTGCTTGCAAAATTACTTCTATTACCTGCTCCTTTTTTTTTCTTTTTTTTCTTTTTCTTTTTCTGGCCCTTAGGTAAGAAAACAGTCATCAGATGAGATGAATATTTTGTCAGATTCTTACACTATTTTTATTCTTTGATGGTTATTCAGAAAGCAAGGAAAAAATTATATGGAAAAAAGCCCCACCGTTAGGCCTTCTGAACAAAAATGTATTTGCTTCAGATATTTTAACTTAGAACAATACCAGAGGACTGATTTAGTCTTTGTGCAAATACGAAATGCAAATTTCACAGTAAAAGTGGTTAAGATGTATCAAGCACTGATTCACTTGAAGTCCATGATGAAAACTTTGTGCTGCTTGTGTGGGGGTTTAAAAATTCTGGTTTCTGAATGATGCTGAGATTAAAAACTACATTCTTGTTAGAACCAATAAGTGGCCTTTTTGAATATGCTGTAGTAATTTTTTTTCCTGAAAACAGAAAAATGTTTGCTTGGAAATAAAGAACATCTTAAAACAGTCAATTTCAAATACAGTGCTTTTGTTTGTTTGTTTGTTTCTGAAAGACAATACTTTGAACTTCTGGATTTATTTCCTATTTTTGGTGTATTTATGTTAAGTCATGGGTTTTCTTAGACTCATAGAATGGGTTGGGTTGGAAGGGACATTAAAGTTCCAAACCCCCTGCCATGGGAACCTCCCACTAGACCAGGCTGCTCAAAGCCCCATCCAACCTGGCCTTGAAAACTCCCACGGATGGGTTGTCAACAACTTCTCTGGGCAACCTGTCCCAGTGTTTCATCAACCTCACAGTAAAGAATATCTTCCTGATATCTAATCTTAACCCACCTTCTTTCAGTTTAAAGCCATTTCCTTTGTCCTACAGGATCAATAATAGTGATGATAAAGTGGACTACAAAGTCTATTCTTTCCTTTTTCATGTTCATGCTTTCAAAATGCCATATATTTCCAGTTTCTAAGACCTCTCATAAGTTCTTATTTCCTGTTATTTCACACTTAACGAAAACGGTTTCAAAACAACAGTATCTCCTTGTGCTTCAGAAAGAGAGTACTTGTGATTTTTCTGAAGTCACTCCTCTGAGCTAAGTGTCAGAAATCTTGATTCTCTTTTATTTCCTATATAAGCAATACATTTTTAAAAGATTTATTCAAGGAAAAGACAGTCAGCAGCCATAGGTGGACAAGCCTCTTAAAAGCCTGGGTCAGATGAGGGTGTTAAAAACTTGAAAATGCAGCCCTGAGTTATTCATAACACTCCTCACTTTTCTCTGGATGAGGTATTTTAGCAGCTTATTCATTGACCTATGCATTTCTGGATATATGATTATTTTTTTGGAGTTGGTTGGTTTTTGATAAATTTTGGGCTTGTGTTTTTATCCCTGTGTGTGGATAAGAACAGCCAGTGTCGGGCTGAGAGCTGGGCAGGTCTCCGAGGAGAGAGGCACCACCCTCTTTCTGGCTTGCCCCTGCAGTCTACTTTCCGCATGTGCTGGCAGCCTCTATCCAAGAGTAGATTCAGAGTCCCAGGACCTGCTGGTTTGACCCAGTTCGTACTTTTTTTGAAGGCCATGGCTGTCAGGCAGTAACGCAGGATTTGGTCTGGACCAGCACTCATCCCATGAAATTGGGCTTTAATTAGAATCCTCCGTGTGGGACAGGAGTTCACCCATGATGTTCAGCGTTCCTGTGTTCCCGTTTGTGTCTGCACAACACTTTTTACTTTTGATGGTCATTTGAGAGCTTTGTGTGTTGAACTGCGAGACTGAGGCACTAAAAGTGCAGGGATAGCTTTTCTTAGAAGCTAATACTGACCTAGGGAGTTTGGTTCCTAAAGAAATTTAGTTACTCTGGCTCACTCACTAAAGAAGCCTATCATTCACTCCCCTGATGTGCCTTGGGAGACCTGGTCCTAGGACAGAAAAGTAACCATATAAGTGTCCACCTTGGGACATTCTTGTAGCCCCAAGAAGTAACTTTGTTGGAAGAGTAACCTCTTTATGTAAGATAGCTTCTTAATTTTTGGCAAGTAATGCCCTCTAAGTGCTGTTTATATGACTCTTTTTTATTACTGTTTCCTGCTCCCTAAAAGGCTCAAGACTGTTGCTGCTTCTAATGATCTAAGGCACTGGGAGAGGAGGTGGGATATGAGTGTGTGTCCATAAAAATGCTGCCAATCTGGTCACACACAAAAAGAAGTCTGAAAGCAAGTTTGGCTCCTGGATGGTTTGAGTTTTGCTGGGAAATCAACATCCACCTTGGCACCAGAGTCCACACATCATGGGCTGGATATAGGAAGTTAATAATTTGTCAGTGTTTATGATAAAGCTTTCCTGTCCAGAATCTCAAAGTCTTTTGTGATGAGGAATTAATTCAGCTGTACAATAAACAGGATCTACTCTTTTTACAGCTGAGGAAACTGAGGAACAGTAAGGTGACCACAATGATGTACAGGACATCTCTCTCAGATGAGGGAGGAGCAGTGTTCCTCCTGCTGCTGGGCTCCACTGCATTACCTGCTGGGAGGGATGACATGCCACACTCCTTCTGAAAATCTCACCCCCAGTTGTCAGCACAAAGCACTTCCGAGAGGTAGCAGAGGGGTCCTTGTTTTTGATGTTTGACTTGAAACACCTGAAAGGGATTTGTTTTTTTTGCTTCCCAGCACTGTACATTCTGGCACTTGGAAACCAAACTCTCTCTGGCATCTCTTGCATTTCTAAGTTTTGGGCTAATTATCTTTTGGGCTGCAGCATTCATAACAGAGATTCATGTCTATTTTGGAAAAAGAGAGTTACTCCCTCTTCTCACTAATTAAAAAAACAGGAAGTGAGAAGAGAGAGGTAATTAGGGTACCTTGTTTAGCTTGGTTAAATAAGCAGGACTGACAGGATTTTCTCTGAGGGACACTTGCAGAAGTGCTTGTTGATATTAATGGTGTTAGCACTGGAACCGAACTGAAGAAGAGAGAGCTGATGTTGACTAAAAAGTATAGGAAAGATTGATTTTGGCCAGATCTTTCAGTCTTTACTCATCCATCCATGACACTAGTTATTAAAACCATTTGGAACTGCTAGCATGAGTAAAGACCATTGGTGTAAGTGAGCACTGCAAGCTTCCTTTTCCAAAGCTGTGTTGTCTGTTCAACTGATTTCAGCAGACCTCCTCTCCATGTGAGTTTATTTTGCTGGTGGAATGTATGACTTAACCTTTCATAAGTAAAAACAATTCTCAAAAATTGACATGACATGCAAGCACTATAGGTAAATATAATTTTCTAGATTACAACAACCCATTTGATTAAATCCAAGCAGAATCTTTTAAGGTTCATATTTTGCTTTCTGACCAGATTTTTTTCTTGGGGTAGTGACGTAGTGACAGAGACTTCACCAGAAGGCTCTGCAAGCTTATCCTTAATTCTGTATTGTTTGTAGAAAGTGACGATGACTTCTGAGCAGGAGATGAAGACCGTGCCAAGGACAGAGCATTGTGCTGTTCCTGGAGCTTGACTGGTTCTTCCCTCCCACTTTGTTCCTTACTAATCACAGTGGCTTCCTACAACACATTTATCAGGGCAGGCCACTGCCTGTAAATAAGAGAGGTTTTTGTCCTTTCCAAAAGCCAGAAGTACAATGTTATCTTTCCTCTTTCCCACAGAGAAGAGCTATTAGGAAATTCCTTGGTTTAGTTTGTCCCTCCTTGTTCCTGGATGATGTTGGAGCCATTGTAAAAAGATGAGGCTTATGTTTCCTTCTGAAGATGGCCAACTCATTGATGCTTTGGATTGATGAGCTGAATGTTCCCTGATGCATCGCATCCTGTAAGAAGAGTATTCTGGGCTACTTCAGGGCATAAAGTCCAAAAGGAATTTTGCTGGTCTGAGAACTGAGTACTTGGTATTTTTCTGGGTGCAACACAAAGAAGCAGAGATCTGAATGTTACATTTAGTGAAACATGATTTGGGGAGACAGATCATGGCAGTGGTGGTGATGTGCTTGCACTAACTCATAACCATCAACCTCAGCACCCCGTGAAATTTCTTAGAAGAGAGGACTCAAATTCCCCTGTGGGAACAACTCAAGAAGGAAACCTTAAATATTTGCCTTTGTAAAGTGAATTGCTGTTCCTACAGAAGGTTCCTCTGGCACTTCTCAGTTTCTCTGTCTGCCATAGCAGAGAGGATAGGAAGAGGCCCCTGGCTAAAGCTCTCCTGACCCAACAAGGGCTGTGGATAGTGTCAGGGATGTCAGCAGCAGGAGAGTCACCTCTCTTGCTCACTCCCGTTTTTTTTTATGTGGTTTTGCCCTGCCTAAATCTCCCTCCATAAAATGGTGCTTTGGAGCCTGCTGAGAAATGTATGCTGAACTCTGCCACTTGAATGCATGATAGTTTGCAGCTCCCCTGAGAAGTTCAAGCTTCTCTCTCAGTTATGCAGGTATTAATACTGTGCACATGCAGAAACTCTACAGCCAGATAAAAGATTTTACTTCTCACGAGTCACAGATTAAAAACCAAACCATCCTCACTTACAGAAGTCATCCCCTGGGGTCAGGAGAACAATTTGTGTTAGCAAGAGTGGTGAGACCTCCCAAGATGTGCCAAAATCACCCTGAGATGAAATTGCCCCGCTCTTCCCGGGAGGGCCCACTGCATCTCACAGGGTCAGCTCCATAAATTGTATGTTCTTCGGGGCAAGGACCTTGCCCTCCGATTTGTCTGGGAAGAATGTGTTTGGTGTGCCATACCACAAATAATAAATAACTGCTTTGGCTGCTTGCTGGGCTTGGGATTCTGAGTCAGTTCTCCCTCCTGATTCATTTCTTGTTCTGAGATACCAGCAAGGCAATTTTACTGGAGTATATCAGTGCAGGTGTTAGTCCCCTGCTCTTCCCCTGCTCATGGTAAGGCAACTGTCATCTCCTGTCTGCAGCATACTTCACAGCACTGAGGAAGAATATTAATAAGATTTCCAAAAGGCTTGCTGCCACTTTGGGTGGAAAGGTTTCCTGCAAAGAATGTGCAGCAAAACTCCCAGGAGACAGACAGAGAAAACCCTCCCACTGAGAAGAGCTGGTGTCATCCAATTTCATTGTCTCTGTGTCACTGCAACACCCCTGTGACTCTGACACACTGCTCTGTGCTGCCCCAGCTTGTGCAGTTCAATGTAATTTCCTTGGTTGAACATCTTTATTTCAAAATTGCAACAAGGTATTAACTAGTTTCCCTATGCCTAACTGTTGGCTGTTTGCTGTTTAAATAACTGTCTCTTTCCTATTCAGATCAGCTAGATTTTTGCTTTTACCATTTGATTTTGCATCACATTTAAAAAAAATAATAAACAACCTTATATGACATATTTCCATGCAGGTTAAGTGTTCAGGATCTCAAGAGCTCATGTGACAGGGAAACCAGAAATACCCCTCATCAGTGAGTAACAAATACATGTAACCCAGCAGTCAAGGAAAGAAGGACATAGACATAGAGAGCAAAATATTAGCTGATGAGGCCTGAGGTTTATTAGAAGTCTTTCTTCTGGGGGAGCTGGCAGAAGTCAGTGTTACGATGAAATTTCTACAAGTTCCCTCTGAAAAGCAGTGGTCAGCCCTGTTGTGGTTTCTTAGCTGTGTCTCGCTTGCTGCCATTGCACCTAAGCCAATGCTGGGAGGTCCTGAGCGTGGCTGCCCCAGCCCTGCTCCAGTGGGACACTCTGGTCCCACTGCCCCTTGCCAGGGGACACCTTGGTCTCCATGAGCAGCTCTGGCAGGGTGCAGCTCTGCCAGAGGCACCTCCTCAGGGTGCGCCTGCTATCAGCAATCAGGGGACAGGCTGCCTTTTCCAGGTCTGCTCCTGAGAACACCCCTTGAATGCAATCTGGGCATCCTCAGTAGGTCTGTGGACGTAAGCAGTGCTACTTTCTAAATTAAGGGATGAAGTGCAAAGAAATATGTTTTTTAATGTAGGAAACTCCATAATGTCTTTGAAGAGCTCCCATTAGATGCTGGTAACCTCAAGCCAATCCAGCAGCTGCACTTGCAGGTCTTGACCTTTGTTATTTTTATCTTCTATGGATTCAGGGAGACGACTCTTAAATGGAATTAGGAGTCTGTGAGCTGGGTCTGTTCATTGGCTTGACCAACAGATTGCCATACTTTATAATGCTCATTTATGCATCGTAGACATATTTATATAGTTGAAAAAGTGTAATACTTTGAAAAGTTTGACTAAAGTTTGCATCATTCAGACACAGATTTTAACATGGAGCAGTGATATTGCTTTGTGTATTATTTGTATTTCAAATAATATATCCTTAACTACTGCGTAAGGCACTGTGAGGTTTTTGTTTCATTTTGTTTTCAGATTGAAACCAGGAAGCTAATGTACATGAGTTGGCCTATTCTGAATCTTTGTCATCTTAGACAGCCCTGCTTATTGCCAGCTCATTTCACAGAGATCTATTTCAAATCAACTCATAAATTATTAATAGTACATGTGTAGGTCAGAGAGATGCTAACCCTGACAATCACACCCTAATATTCTCTCTTTAGCATCAGAAATAAGAAAGGAAATGTGAATAATCAATATTCAACAACCATGGTACATCTCATACAGATATGGTATATGCACTTAGAAAAAAAAAAACCACATCTTTGCAAAACCTGTCAGGCTGGCATTAATCTTGCATGATGAATAATGTGGCAATCTATGAATTTTTAACACCTTTAAAATGATAAAATTGTGGAATGTGATATCCAAAAGTAAATTTGCTCAAATTGGAGAATATTTTTGATCAAATGGAGATATTGAATAATGTGTAGAGAAATATTTAAACATCAATTTAAATTGCACAGCAGGCAAGACGGTTTGTACGGGTTTGTGACTGGGAGCAGCTTTCCGTCACAAATAATTCTCTTGCAGATTTAATTATAACTCAGAGCTTAAGCAGTAACTCTTCTGAGAAGAACCCCAACTCTGGAGGCCCTGAGCAGTTCCCGGGGCTGTCTGACATTGAAGGAAAGGCTACATAGTTCCTTGCCTTTCCTGGTTCCTGCTGTGCAATGCCCTCTACAGAAAACCTCACCAAACCTGGAGTAGAATGCTTCCAGAGAGGATGTAACACAGCAGCAGAAAGGGGCAGGAGCAGAATTTCACCTTTTATTTGCAGCAGGGCTGCTCAGCGAGCAGGATCAGGCCTTTTCTTAGCTAATTGTGCTTGATGGGAGAGGGCAAGCTTGAATTTTTAGTCTGGAAAAAAAATGAACCACTAATATGTAGGAAATGATGGGATGGATGCTGTCCTGCTTGAAGTTCAGTACAAATTTGTTGTTGACATTCATGGTAACAGGATCAGACTTTACATTTGAAGTCACCTCCCTCTGACAAACTACCTGACAAACACTAAACCAAAATGCTTCATTTAGAAACTGTCAAAAGGGAATTACTAACCTTTTATACTTGTTAAAACTGCTGTATGTGTTCCTGTAAAGGGACTAGGGAGCAACTGGACATTTTAATTTTCACTCTATGCAAAATAAAAATGACACTCAAGAACTTTACCTTTTTTTTAAATCCTTCTAATGAAAGCATTTTATTTTATTCCATTTTTTATTGAATAGAAAATAAAATGTGTTTGTTTCCCCAGATTTGAGGAGAATTAACATGTATCTGATTGTTAATATTTGATCCTTCTTTAATTATTTATGGTATCAAGGAATGAATCTGTCAAGTAAATAATGAAATGCGTACATGCAGCATATGTAATTAGGTTAGGTGCATAAATCCAAAGTGTTCACTTTATAGTTGTCAGTGCAAAATTTATTAATAATGAGAAATGCTAAGTGAAGAAAATTCCTAACAGTCTACTCATTAGTGTAGGTTAGAGCAGTTGCTGAAAAGGAAAGTTATCATTCCTACTGTATTTCATCATTTTGGAATGTTAGTAAATCGTTATATATTTTCCTCATCTCTGTTTTAAATGTGTAAGAAGAGCAGTCTTTAAGCTGTGCTGGGAAGGTGCACTTTGTCATCTCTGCAAACAGACAACTATCAAGTAGAGAGGTTTTGCAGCTTTGTGTAGTTTAAAGCCAGTGTTATACCCCACTCTTGCTTTCCTTAGGACACAGGAATTCCCAAGTGTTTAAAAGGGATGAACTGCGCTGTATTTATCCCCTGGCATTTTAGGACTGAAGTGATGAATGAATGCTTACACACAAGCACAAATATGACTGAACATTTGTTGGGGGGGAGGACACAGGCCCACAAAATGGTGGGTGATGGAGTCTGTGTTTGCTCGAGCCGTGTGTCATGTCGTGCCTTAGTAGAAGTCACACAGACACCATCTTCATACAATGCACATCTGCCTGGGGCATACATGTATTAGAAAGGCTCAACTTTTAGAGGTCCAAGATTATAGCCAGGTGTAACAACCATAAAACATCTATTTTGAGTGGAGCAGTGCATCTGAGTACTTCTTGGGCCATGGGTGAGTTGGTCCACACGAACACAAACCTGGATGTATTGCAAGGGCAGTGACCTGAGCGAGGAGTTGTGTGGCTGTGCCTGGACCCAGCAGTTTATCAGCCAGACTAAAAGGCTTTAAAAGTGGGGCTATGTCCCATGTCACTCTTACCACTCCTTCACCTTAGCTTGCTATCAAGTTGTTTCTGCTTTTTGCAAATTAAGGGGAAAATGGTTCTAGTTAATAAAAAAACAAAACAAAATTACTCTGCGAGTTTTCGCCTTCTGGGGTCTGAGAAGAATGTGTGTGAGAGATGAAACACCTGTTTGAGACAGAGAAGTGTTGCTGTGGGACCACAAAAAATCTTTCTCAATCCCAAAAGGTATTTTTCAAAGCTCTCTCTCTGAAAGAAGATTTGATTGCTAAAAGCATATTTAAAACAATATTTCAATATCATTTTGAAGCTTATCATTATCACAAGCACTTCATGGGCTAATTCTCTATATCCAAGGATAGGCATTCACCCCAGCTCACTTTTGCTGTGGAAAATTAGATAGCTAGTCTGAATTAGTCATCTGGGTTCCATTCACAGTCATTGAGATTCATCCCAGCCTGAAACTGGTGCTGGAGGCTAAGCCTAAGTTACAGGAGGTGAATCACTCTCTGGAGATGCTGGCTCTTTTTTTGGGATGCAGGAAGCTGATACTGGAAGCCTAACTTTTAGTCTGGTAAATGAGATGAGCTGAATCCCACGCTCTGCATCTGGATCTGATTTCTGCTGAGGATCTTTAAGGGAAGGTCATCAAATGATGACCCTAAGGTAGCTGAAGCTCTGGGAGACTGAGCACACAACCATAGCAAAGTGCTTATGCTGGCTGTGCCTTATTTTCCCAAAATATTAAAATAAAGAGGACTGGATTTGCTGATCAGCAGAGGCTGACCTAAGCCTGGGCTGTCACTGAGAGCCCCCAGCCTGAAGCTGCATTGCTGTATCCGTATCTCTCACTTCTGCTGGCCTCAGCATCCACACAGCACAGCAGGCAGCTGCTTTGAGAGCTGATTTGGCTGAGCACAAGTCTTTGGGGGGTGTCACAGTGTAACTTTTCATTTTTAGAGATCTAGCTGACCATGCAGCCCCACAGTCACTAGTGCTGGCACAAGGGAGAAAGATGGGAAGGCAGTGATTGCCGATGTTGTGAGGTGGCGGGGTTGCTGCTGCTGGTGGCAGTGCAAAACTAAACAGATTGTGAAATTGAACCTAGAGCAAAAGGATGCTGACACCCATTCAATAAATTTTGTATCCTGCTGTTAGATTTTAATCACAACATTTTGGATCAGAATCACAAATCCTCTTATTTGCCATAAGAACTTCTTTGAAGCTTAACATTTTTATGCTTCATGTAGGATGCAACAATATTCATCTCTGCTAGCCAAGCTTAGAAATGCATTAAACTGTCCAACCAGAAAATCAGGAACAGGCATTTAGTGATGCAAAATGGTCATTCTGAAACCTAATGCCTAAGGGACAGATCAGTCATCACAGACTCCCACTTCTCCCTGAAAAGACCAATTAGGTGACTCTGTCTATTCAACTATCGATACAGGATTGTTCCCAACAGTATATTCCCCTGTGCTTTACCCACTCTAATTTTAAATTACTCAAGTGCCAAGACTTCTATCACTTCCCTGGGGTGACCATTGCAGAATTGAAAGCCTCACTGTGAGAAAATGTTTCCTGATATTCTGCCACAATTTTCCTATGTTTAGACTCATGCCTTTTTACATAGTTACACGTTCTTGAACAGTTCTATTTTCTTTTATAGCCACATCATTGCAAAACATAATGACAGTTACCATCCCCCCCCCCTCGCTTTTTTTTTTTTTGTATAATGATTCCTAGGCAGTAAACACATAAAGAAAAAGTCAATTATTTCAGCCACTGGTTATCACTATTGGTGGTGTGCCAGTGCTGATGTACCCTGATCATTCTGCATTGAACAAAGTTGCTCCAAGAGGAAAAGTTTTCTGCACACATCCTTTGAGGAAGGATGATAAAGGCTGAACAAAAGAAAGTCTAGGAAAAAAAAATCCCATCAGCTTTTCAGGTGTTATGCACTGCTGTGGAAAGAAGAGTTTGCTACTCACACATGAGAGTCCCCTAACAACAAATAATTAGGATAAAGCTCCTTACAAGAAGAGCTTAAGGCTTGCACTGTATTTCCAGGTTTTGGTAGGTAGGTAAATACTAGAGCCCAGTGGGTTGTGACTGGTTCAGGCAAGAGGCAGCAGAACTGTGCCACAACCCAGGGCTCTCAGGCACTCTCAGGCGCCCTTCCTTCAGGAAATAAGGCTTGGATGCCTCTTGTACAGCAGAAAAAAATTTATCTCCAAATATCTTGGGCAAGTGAATGGCTCCTCCTAAATAGTCTCTTCATGCTCAATAAAGGGGCAATAATGTTATGTTCCTGCCCCTTTCATCTGAACCAACACCACCTTGCATTTTGGGTCAGGTGCATTCAGAATGAGCTTTCCCAAAAGTCTTTGCAGGACCTTTCAGCCTGCTTTAGGTAGGATTTCTTTTTTGAATTTTTCCCCCACACAGTGAGCGTCGTACAGTCAAACCGTTCATCTGTTTTATCAGACAAGCAGAACTGGGAGTCTGATCTCTTTTAAAAAAAGATACAGTTCTCTGATTAACTGAAGAGTAATAGCATGAAATTCTAGTCTCCAATAAGTAACATATTGATGCTTATGTCTAATTTAATCAGCATCAGGGGGGACGGGGGTGCCCATTCCTTCACCATCAGTTATACAGCAGTTCAAGGTGATAAATCCTATCTGCAGAATGATATTCCGTCGACATTTCTATAATATTAATTAGATCACCGTGTCAGGCTGTAGGAAATTTGCTTAACATTCATTAGAAATTTCTTATAGATAGATAGGCATCCCTCCCTCCTTCTCCCCTTGCTTTCTTTCTTCTGTGATTGACAGATGAGGTCAAGTCGGAGACAGCCCCCCTTCTCTCCCCATGCCTGAAGAGCCAGGTCACTGGACTCCATAATGCATGGGGAGTGGGAGGGGAGGATTATGCCTTGAAGAGATATCCTATTAAATTGGACAAAAGCTCGTCTGCCTCCAGGCTCCATCGCCAGGTCTTTTCAGCCTGCAGCCAGCACGGAGAATGCAGGCGAGTGTACAACGCAAAAGCCATTTGCATTACCCTGCAGTCATTTTTATATGTGGAGGTAATGAAGTTGTCAGCGGAGCCTCGAGTGTGGCAGAGCCTGATATTCAAATAGACCTGCCAGCTCTCCCCTCTCCTCACCACCGCCCTCTGCTCCCCGCTCTCCCCCCATCCCCACAGCTGATCTACTGACTTCTTGGATTACTGCTTGGCTGGTTCCCCGTCTCTGACTGTGCTTGCACTCTTGCCCCTGTCAAGTGCTTTTGTTTCCAAGTCAGGGAGCAGGCAGCCCCAGCCTGGCTGCACACCGCTGCCCACCCTCGCACACTGCCCACGCTGCCCACGCACATGGCATGTCATGGGCTCACTGAAGTGCCTGGACAATCACGCCGTGACCCTGCCTGCGGCAGCAGTCCTGACAAGCTTGCAAGGAAAGCTCCCAAGACACCACATTAATCCCAGGCTGAATGTCTGGGGCACTTTGTTGTGGTCAAACAGAAGAGAAGGCTTTCACGTTGCTGTCGATTTTCGAAGTGAGGCGGCATGTTCGTGCTTGGTGTGCCCACCATGCCCTTTTGCTGGGGAGCAGCAGAACGTGGTGCAAATTGTGCATACAGCTGGGAGAGAGGCAGCAACCAAGTGGTACCCAGCACTTGTGTTCACCAGGGGATGCTGGCAAAGGGCATTGCAGAAATACCTTGTCCTCATAAAGGGAACCACAGGATCATAAATAACAAGGCAGTTAGAACTGGCCTTTGGTAAATTTTACATCCATTTTAGGAGGAAAAGAATTTTAAAAATTCCCTGTGGCAAAGCTGCCTGGTAAGCAAAAGGTCTGAATCAACCCCATTAGCCTTGGAAACTAGCTTTTACTAAATATGGGGCTAGGCTGTCAGCTGGTGTTAATTGGTGCAAACCTACTGAAGTCAATGGAATGACAGTGATTTATACCAGGATGAAGACTTGGGGGATGGATACTTAACTGGAAGGCTGTCTTTTCTCTGTTTGCAGTAACTGGACCCACTTGTGGTCACAAATCATAGCTTCCAGGCTTGATGGGCAGATGTCAATAGGTAGATAGGAATCTGCAGGTTGTCAAATACACACTGCAAAACAGAAAACCATTAAAAAAATTCATCGCCCTGGTAAATATTTAGCTGCCTCAATACTCCAATTTTTGAATCAGCAGCTCATTCATTATTTGCAGAAAAGGATACTTTTGGTGGTCTTATGAAAATGATCAATGATTCTTTAGCACAGAAGGCCCCTGGGATTAATTTATTTTGTAAGCAGCATGCTAAAAAGACTGGTTCAAGCATTTTTTTTAAACTTAGAGGAGGGTCAAAACCACAAAGGTTTCAGCAGCAGCATTTTTTGGACTTTGTTCTTATGCTGAGACTTTGAAAGATTCTCTAGAACCCCAGCAAGCTACAAATTTTCATGGCATGGTACATCATTGGAATTCATATGCCTTCAGGAGCTCCTTTTGGAGAACCCAAAATTTATTTAAGAAAGTGAACTTTATGTTTACAGTACAACAGTTAGCCTACAAGAATTTCCAGTATACGGGGCTACTCTAAATGCACCAACCTGCAGATTAAAGGCTCCCTGAGTATAAATTGGCATGATGCACTGTAAATGATTCACAAATGGAGGAGTCCCTTGGTGTGCATTGACTCGCTACACCATAACGTCTCCTACAGAGATTTTACAGCATCGTGTGCCAATGATCCATGGATTAAGGGCTCCCTAAGTGCACATTGACACGATAGACTGGAGCTGTTTTGGTCTATCGTGTCAATGATCCAGTGATAATGACAGTGTCTTGTGCAGATCCACTGAGACCAGAGTTGTTGTGGTTCCTAAAGGAAAAGCTAAAATTATCCCACTTAAGTAATATTGACTATTTTGGGTGCTACAGGAACATGGACAACGTTTTCACAATGTTTCTCCTCCTTTGTGTCAGTTGAGGAGTGTCTTCAGTGGTGCAGTTTTGTAGTCTGGGTGGCTTCAGCTTGTGTATGTGCAAGCATATGCAGGTTCATCTAAAAAAAGTGGATAAGTGCACTCTTAAACCTTTTATATGCATAAATCTTTCTTCACAGAGAGGCAGACAGTCACATTAAAATTTTGTCACTGTCATTGAGGGTACCAAGACTCAAACTGAGGGAGAGTCATTCTAGATACAGACTGACTTCCTATGCAAAAGAGGATAGTTCTCCCTACTATAGAGCAGGATAGGGAGGGGAAATGAGAGCCCAAACCATAATAATGCTTAGTTATTCTGTTTACTTGCATCTCAGAAAATGCCTCTCCAACAGTTGTAAACCTCCCCTTGCACAAATGGCAATATTGGTAAGTAACAAATTTAATGTGGCCAACCTGTGACTACAGTGCAACTATGAGCAAAGTAGAGCCTTTCCTAATATGCCTCAAAACCAACAGCAGTGGCTTAACATGTTGAAAACAATATTGTCTAGTCCTTGTACTGTTTCTGTGGAGACAGGAGAGAAGAAGTCAGGAAGATAGAGACATGTAAGAAGAGAGTGTTAGCAAGTGTTTGTCATCCAAAAATTGTCTGGCATTTGCAGCATCCTGGGTCAGCATTTCCACCTTCAGCCACTCAAGCTTTAGAATTGCTATGGTGGAGGAAAAGTTAAGATGTGAAAAAATCAGGCGGCAAATGAAACAGCAGGAGAGACAGAGTCAAAAACACTAAAAAATCCAATTTTGGAGGATTGAAACAAAAATATAAAATTTTAAACATACAATTAAAACTGGAGTTCCATCAACCTCCACAGAGCCATCTCAGAAGAATCACAAGACTCTGAATACATTTAATTGTAAAAAGGGAGAAGGTCTTTGACTGTGATTACAATATAAACAAATACATTATACATTGACAACTGGATTCTTTGATGAAATGCTGCTTATAGATGCATTATATTGGCTTTTCAGGTCCACTGATATTCATTATAAAAATTTCCATTATAATACACCATCTTCTGAAATGTTTAAATTCCTTGACTCCTGACAGTCAGAAAAAAGGTACATATTAAGAATTTTAAGAGTATTTCCATATTCTGCATAATTTTACCTTCACAGAAAGTGAAATCTGACTTCCATTTCATTTTCAGAGGTAAAATATGTGCTACTGAGGAAAGTCCAGGGATCATCACTGATGTTTGGTAGCTTCAATTCCAAATAATTTTCACTATTTATATTCCTGAATTTACAAATTTCATTAAGTTTACCATTTAATGGAAGATATAAGATATAACTTTATCTATAGCATACATACAGCTACTTTAATCATGTTTAAGTGGATGAATTGCTTTATTTCATAATTTATAAGGTAAAAGTTTCCCTTCACATTACTAGCTGATTTTCAGGAGTAAACTACTCCAGTCTCCCCATTCCTAGAAGTTCCCTTTCCGTGATGGTCTGACAATTTTTGATGACAAGTGTGGTGATTTGAGAAACAAAAATTATTTCAAACATTCAGCTTGCTGATGGTTCATTTCAAGAAATATAAAACAGAAAAGGTTATAAGCAGTTGTTCAACCAACCTCTCTCTCTGCCATAGAAAGTCAATTTATAGATGTTATTTAGGGCTAAGGTAGTGAAAACTGGGACCTCAGCGTGGACAGCAAAGTAAAGATGCAGTAGGAAATGAGGGTATTAGGTAATCTGGTTTGGGCTGCAGGCTGGCACTCAACACAGTTTGCAGAAGGCAGAAGTAGAGGGGACACTTCCTAAAGAAGTACTGGGAATACAGAAGAATCATGAAGTCTTCAAAAAATGAAAATACATCTTTGGAAATGTTCTTCATAACACCTATCTTTGACTCCTTCACAATCTACCTCCACAGAGAGGCTCAAGAAACCCATCTCAGCTGACAGCTGATGCTTATGCTGATGTTCAGAGATCCCAGATACTGGGGTCTTGTTGCATTTAAGCAGAAACCATGGGGCTTAATTCCAGGTGAGACAAACCATTACTTTCTTTATTACTGGCAAACATCCCTAGCACACTCTGGATGTATATATACTGTGGAATCACCCATTTTGATAATTATAAAGACTTTTTCTTCTCAAGAACATTATTTCCACAAATCTTGTTCCATTTTTAGCCAGTCTTCCTCTATACTCCTTTGCTTGTAAATATGTGCATTGTGAAACTGCAGTATCAATAAGAAAAAAAATATATACTGCCTACAGTATTTACTACTTAAAAAGTAATTGTATAGTTGTTTTGATAAGCTAACCAGAATGACCTTTCTGCATATCTTGCTCTGAGGCACTTTTGCCAGTCCCTGGTGTAAACAGAACTAAAAATTTCACCCAAGCTGACTAAACTACAAGGCATCCTTATAGTTCAGTGGGGCTGGGGTAAAGCACAACAAATGGTACCTTTTGCTGTTAAGAAAGATGAAGAGTGAAGGCAGAAGGAAGACACGTGGCATCCCTAGTACCTGCTTGTGTTCCACACCCATCTGCCATGGCCCCAACCTTCTGCCATAGTCCAGAGAGTTTATTCCCAGTAAGAGATCTATGAATGCACACACACACACAATTTTACAGCAAATTCCTATTTTTCTGAAAATGTTCTGTGCAGAGATGCTTGGTATGCTTTCAGTAGCACCATATAATGTCTGAACAGGGCTGAATCTGTCCTCATCAGTAGCAGCAGGATACCCTGGGGACAGCCACTATCTATCTCCTGCTGAGGTTGCTCCTAGACATACTGCACACTTCAGCCAATTTGAGAGAGAATACTGCTTTTCTTTGCAATATTAATGGAAAATGATGCAAAAGTGTAACGCCTAACATGGATCTGATGCATTCAGAAGTTGAAAGGCTGGAATAATAATTATATTATCTCTCTTTCTTGAGAAACCTAACCAATGCCAGTTACTACTGTGCTCAAAATCATGCTGCAAATTAGACCACCAACTCTCAAGCTGTTAAAGAATAAAAATATATGGCCACACTCCTGATACATGTGGAGGAATGTAAAGTCCAAGTAGGAAATAGATGGAGAAATGGAGGGAAAAGTTCTTGGTTGATTTCAGCTTGGCAATCAGGATGTAAGTGGATTTGAGAGAGTCAGTTCAGGGAAGGATCTGGGCAATCAGGATGTAAGTGGATCTGAGAGAGTGAGTTCAGGGAAAGATCTGAGGCTCATTTTTCCACAAAAGTGAGGAAGAAGAAAGGGAGACTTGGCCCTAAGAAAAGAATGCAAGAAATCCATGTCTCAGAAGTGCATGGGTTTTTGAGGTTTTTTTCCTCAGATGGTAAGACCCACTTTTCAGTGGGTATCTTGAAAGAAGAACTCCCCAGGATCTGGGGACACCTCCTGACACCCTCTGGTATAAAGATACATGAGATTTGTGTGAAGATGGATGGGGTGAATCTCAGTTATCTATACATGGTTGCCTCCTCCCATTGGAGATGTCCTTAGCCACTTTCAGGGGTACATTCAGGCTGGGTGGGGTGACACAGGATATGTGGGAGACCTCTGCCCATCTGTAGTGGCAGCTGAAGCCTATCCCAGCCTATCCCAGCCTATCCCAAGGGCATCTCAGGTGACATCAGCCCCCTTGTCTAGGTAACAGATTCAGCCCCATAAAAAATGCAGGTCTTGTTGCAAAACTGGTGCTTTGCATGTGCAATTTATAGCTGTCCTGAGAACCTTTAAGTCCTGTGCACATGCCTGAGATAAATATACCCTGAAAAATGCTCTTCTTTTTTTTTAAACTTCCAGATTTTGACATTTGTACCCTTAGTATTTAATTTTGAGATGAAAGGAACCTGGCGTCTTTATACAGATGAAAAGTACACTAAACTTTTCCTTATGAAAGATCTTTCAAACATTAGCTGAATAATATTTGCCCATTTGACCATCTGAGTAATTACTTTAGAATGTCCTCTCCTGCACTGCTTTGCTAGCCGTCAGGCTTCTGTAATAAAATATTATGTTCCAAATATATTTTAGAAGAAAGGTATATAATCCTATTAATGGATTTCTTTAAATTCTCTATATGTGTTTTGCAATGAAATAAGCATATCTGTAGCAATATCTAAAATTCTGCTTCAGGATTTATGCACTCTTAATGGATGGAGATTATTTCTTTGGATAATATAAATATCCCAAAGATTTAATGAAGCCATAAAGACATTCATTAGACTTTTGTAATTAGAATTATAGCTACAAAGGCTTCAGAGTGCTAAATATACATGCAACATTTACTTGTTTCAAGCTTTCATTAAACAGCTTTCATCCAGGGAAGAACTCAGAGCTGTGGAGGAGGGATTCACCTCCAAACTGGTGAGAGGGCTCTGAGTGTCAAACAGGGCAAATAACCCACGAAACTACATTATTGGAGACCAGCTCCTCAAGACTACCTGCAACCTTCCAAGATCCTCTCTTTCGGGGCTACTGTGGAGCATGCCTTAACTAAAAGTCACCTCCAGCCTGCAACAAACATTCAGATAGATCCCTAATTTCTCAGCCTGATGTTTTCTCATGTCAGATGAGGATCACAGGTATGTTTTGGAAATTGCTTGGAGGCCTTGCACAACCATGTGTGGGGCTGCATCTGGCCCCAACTTCTTACTGTAAGCGGAGCAAAGTAACAATTTTTAATGTCACAAATCCAGTAATTTCTCAAATTCTGTGGTTTGTTCAGGCCACTTCACTCTCATGCAAATGTTTTCTCTGTTTTCTATGCAAAGAACAGCAAGACACAGAGCCCAGTGATGATGTCTCAGAATCCAATCAGAAAACCTGCATAAAGATGAAAGGTCTTACCAATGAGAAGTGAGCTTGCTAAACTACACCTTTCAATGAATTCAGACAAAACTGAAAAATGTTGTTGATATCAGATCCTTAGGCTGATTACTGAAGCGTTCGATTTTTCAGCATGTCAATTCATCACTGTCTACCTGGTTATATTTAACACTTTCTCCTGTTTCCATCCTGCCTGCTGAGATAGGCAATCTCTGTCACACGGTATCTGCTTCACCAGAAGGTCAATAGACCATTGTGGAGGCCCATGAGTCCTGTTCCCCAGTCACCTTGATTGTCTTCACGATATTGCTGACAGCAGGTGGAGCTTCCATGTCTTGTGGCATCTAAAATATTAATGAGATTAGAGCTTGCATCCTTCAAAGAGTTCAGTGCTTCCTTTTCGGTGCTTTGCAATTATGCATCCACTCCATGGAATGCAAAACCTCTGCACCAATAGTTGCTGGCCTGGGCTGGTATTGCCAAAATTGGTTACACCAGTGTTCATTTCCTTTGAGAAAGTGCCAGTTTGCATTTTAAGCTAGCCGTAAATTCAAAATTTTTGTGGAGGATAATAAGTTTTGGGTAACTTAACCTGGAGCTGAGAGGTTTGAAGGTACTTATAGAGTTTATGTTTGGTTATAGCTTATTAGTCCTGGCCAAATTATGCAAAATATACATTAGGAAATGCTGGGTCACAACTTCCATGGGCCTCGGTCTGCTTTTGGGGTTGTTTGGGAGGAGTTCTTAGGCTTCCACAACTCAAGCCTGACAGAGGATACCTGTGGTACCAGAACTGTGGTGTGGGACTGGTGAGGATGAAACAACCTTCTCTGCTGCTATTTCATTGTCAGTGAGGGGACAGAGCAGCTGCACAACCTATTAGGTTGCCTCCCTGTTTCTGTCAAACCATCCCTCATTATGTACCTGGATCCTGGATGCATATATAATGTATGTACAGCATGTATAATGAATATACAGCTTTTAAGATCATCTTATAAATCAATTGTTGACTGATTAAAAGGCATTTCTTGTTAGAACTTGCTGATAGTTTAGCACAACGTGCCTTTTCTGGTTTCTTGAACAGGGATTGCTTTTCCAGTGCGAGTCCTAAACAAAATTCTGGATCTGGAAAATTCTAGATGTTAGGGAAATCACTTTTTGATATTTGGCTTCTCCCCTTTGTATAATGATAATCACACAACTTGCATAGCTTTTTAAAGAGCATTGAGATCTATGGGTGAGACACTGTATAGGCATTCTAAGCATGATTTATTTCCTTGCTGGGCCTATCCCTAAGTGGCTCATTGAAGAAACAACATTTATAAATATGCATAGCTTCCTGGTATAGAATTTTTCCTATTCTTTTCAGTATATACAGGCCAAGCTGTTATTATTCACTTTTCCATTTTTAGAATCAACTATTAAATTGCACCACACTGCTGTGTTGTAGCAATTAAAATAACTACTGTCTATTTGGCAGTCCTTTAATGGGAAATGAAATTCACTTTTAGGCATATATCATGGTAATACATATATCATATGGTATACAATTTAGATCATTTTCGAGCACAGTAGCAGGATTAGTTCTTATTCCCCACCTAACCATCATTACAAGCATCAATTTTGTTAATTAAGAATTTTAAGCCCTGTGAATTTATAGTACAATTATGTTTTACTTCATAAGTAGGTCTTTACCCCCCTACAACTATTAACAATGTCCACTTACATTATTTACTGGTGGTTTCAAAGGCTTATGACATTTCTGATGAGGATTTACCCTTTTGTCTAAGCTTTGCTCCCTGTGTGTCAGCTGTTTGTCAGCAAAACACAGCTGAAGACTTTTGACTCAAATCCTTCTTTTTTTTTTTTTAAAGAAAAGCCAATTCATCAGGTAAGAAAGACTGCTGCTCACACTCTCAAGTCCTGCCAGAGACAAATGGCTGTAAAAATTTAAAATCAATCATTAACAGATTAGCTGTTGGTCCAAAGTAAATAGCAATCAGCTTATTAGGCATCAGGCAGAGTGAGATAAAGGGGAAGAGTTATTGAAAATGAGGATGTTTGCTGGGGCTGTGCTGATGGAGCAGAACAGGGAAAGGCTGTTTCTTTGTTGCTCTAATTACAAATGGAAAATAACCTAC
Organism: Motacilla alba alba; assembly: GCF_015832195.1. Taxonomy (NCBI): domain Eukaryota; kingdom Metazoa; phylum Chordata; class Aves; order Passeriformes; family Motacillidae; genus Motacilla; species Motacilla alba. The sequence goes on from NC_052017.1 coordinate 32,927,919, forward strand.
AGTGCTGAACAAGTTGAGCTCCCTAGCTGAATTGAATGGAGCATAGTGCTTATGTTCTACGTCATGGCTTGATTTATCTTGATTATCAGTAGTTTGCACTACTTCTTCCCTCCCCAAAAGACTCTGTTTGGCATTCTCTTATATCGAAGTAAATCAATTTTTGGCTCTGCAAAGAATGGGATGTTGTGGGGAGAGCTGCCACAAGAGAAATGCCCTTCTCATCCAAAAATATAATTTCCATACAGGAAATTCCTCTCATATGATGGAATTTTGTTTGTGACAGGGTTTCATTATGGTTGAGTGACAGATTGCTGGTGACTAAAATCACAGCAGGCTTTGTGCCATGGTTGTATTCTGAAACTGTGAAATTCTGCAGAGCAGATAAATTCAGAAAAAGGCGGATGTTGTAAGAGGAAACGGAGAGAGAGAAGGAATGGTGGGTCAAAAAGGCTGAGAAAACAAAAACAATAGAAGGTGGGTAGGAAGCAAAGCTGAGGGGAAAGAAGATAAACAATAGTTGGGAGTAAAATGACATGAGGAAGCAAAAAACTCAAAGGGGGAAGGAGAAGGAAATGGCTACAAGTTAAAGTCAATTACAAAAGCTCCCTTTCATCATATAAACACTGAAGTGTTTACATAGAGAGAAACTGACCATTAGAATGATTTACTGGGAGTGGGGGCCATTTCCCCATGGCTGAGCGTGTGAAATCCAGACGAAGATGTTTTTTCTAACAAAATAGGATGCCTGTGAATTGTGCGTTCAATGTTTTGAGCACAGTGAATTGAAAAGTCTGTTTGTGAAAAAATCTGGAAATGGCACCTTTCTGTTAATGATGTGATTCCACATGTTACACTTGTGAACCCTCAGTGAGTAGGTAACCTCAGACAAACTGCTGCTCACCAGCCGGGTGTGAGCTGTAGTCCCTTGTACCCTGGGCATGAGGTTACACACTGCTGCCTCCTGGCTGGCACCAGTGTGACTGTGTGACTGACCTCTGCCTCTTGACTGCATGGATGCAATGCAGTGCCAGCACCACCCTGTCAGCTAAACTGGCAGCACCTCAGCCAGCTTCATTTCAGCAGCTGCCCCTTCATCCAAGCCCCAGTACCGTTTTACCCTTCCCGGTTACATGTCTGGGGCCACTGCTCAGCCCTGGAAGAAGAGGGAGGCTCCGCTGAACCGCGCTGGCACTGGGATGGTTTCTCGCCCTAGTGCAGGGCTGTAGTAGAGCTACAACAACACATACTCAGCCAGGGCTCCTCTACCATGTATAGTACAGAGATCAGACACGAAAAAGTGGGGATCCTTTTTGCAGAAAAAGAAAATAAGACCAAATGCGTAAGCTTCCATATGATCTTAGTTCTTTTTCCTTAGGAAAATATGTGTACGACCTGACAGAAGAAAAACTATTCTGGTATTCTTTACAATTTTCCATTAAATAGCTATGGAAAAACAGGAGAGGATGTATTTATTTTCCACTTTTTTTTTCTTCTTTTTTTTTTTTTTTCTTTTTACCCTAGTTCTCATGCATCAAAACCTAAAGGGTCTGTCTTCTGTTCATTTTCTGCTGCTTTTGCTTTAATTTACTCTCAAGGATACCCAAGCAAAACTCATAAAATTACATAAACATGACTTCAACAGAAAGAAAAAAGTGAAAAGTCTTAGGAAAACACATCCTAACAATTATTTGCCAGTGTTTCCACAGAGAAGACCAGTCAGCTGGCAAAGTAGCAGAGGCCTCTTTTTCACCTGCTGAACTGGCTGAATAAGTTACAAGGAACAAAAAATTCCTTTTCTGCCTGCAAATCAATGGAGTCCTGGGACACCGGCCCACACCTGGGGGGGGGACAGAGCTGTGGCAGTCTGTCATCCTTGAGCTGTTTCTCCATGCACCAAGGAGCAGAGGGGTGGTGCTGCTTTCTGTCTACAGCAGGAATTATTTTAACTATTTGCAATGGACAGAAGGGCAGCGTGGGGAGAGTACGGGTACACTGGTGTGATGGTATAGATATTGATCCTGCCAGAAATAAGAGCAAATTGACTTGCAATATGAATGGTGATGTTGCAAATATAGAGGAAGGGACTTTTTCCAGTGTCATCTTCAGCCTAAAAGAAGGCTCCTTGCATATTACTCAAAGGAGATTGTAGTGTTGTCTAGGGGTTGCATATGTCAAGATAAATTCTTGTCTTCTTCCTTTTCCTACATATTGGTGTCCTCCGGTCTGCTGGAAGCTGTGAAGTGAATTTTGTGTGTTTGCAAAATTTATCTCCCTGAAGAAAATTGCCAGGTTTTCGCTCAATTGCTTGTAAGAACAGATCAAAAGCAGAAGAAGGGGGGAAGGCTGACAGCTAGCCAGTTGCTGGGATGCCCTACAGAAAATTGAAGAAGGCAGCTGCAGGACTGGCTCTTAATAACAGAGAAAGACTAGAAGTAGTTGACATTAAGACTGTAAAGAAACAGTTACACTGGTGACACATATTATACAAGGACTGCCTTACTTATTTTTCCATCCACATGCTCCTTTTACACAATTTTTGCTTCTTTTAATTAAGTGTTTCAAGAGAAAATAATGGGATCTTAAAGTCTTCTGTATTTTGGAAAAGGTAGTAGTAAATTGTGCGGTTTTGACCTTTTCAGCTTTTTGTAATTTGATTGGCTGTCTCTTCCTCTCCCTCCACTATTTACAGCTGCAGTGAACTGTGCAGAAGGGGTAGGATGGCTAGCCAGCTGAAATACGGAATATTTAAAAGGTTAAAATACTGCAACATACTGGTGCCTTCCACACAGTATATGGGCAGTATAAATTTTGCTGCGTTGATCACATAAAGGATTGAGAAATTAAATGACTTCATGAATAAATTTTTGTAGGACAACAAATGTGACCAAAGTGAGGAAAAATTCTATCACTGTGACCCCAGATCTTGGAAGCATATTTTTTTGTGTTTATTATTTTTCCTGCAGTAATAGATGAAGACTCCTTCTGAAGAACAGGATCATTTTAGCAGGTGTTGAGTATCAATGAGTGACAAAAAGAAAACCTGCCCCAGAAAGCCTGCAATCAAAGAATCTTGCATCCATTCAACAGGTGACTAAATAGAGGTGGTGACCTTCTTAGGAATAAATATTTCTTTTTTAGCATACCAGAGGGAGATCTTCGGGAAAACACAGTATACTTTGAAAGTAATTCCTTAGCAGATGGAGACAGTAATACAGAAAACACTATTAGCCATGTAATGAGTCCAGAGGGCATCTGTGGGGCAATGCCAAATAATTTGGTACCCAGGCAGTGTGCTGAGGAGATTGACAGGAATGTAGCAGGGCAACAGGAGATCAACAAAATCTCAGACCAGGATGACAGCTAAGACACCAGTAACTAGAAGAAAAAAAAATCTTCAGTATTTGGTACTTCCCTTTGTCATTGATAATGGGTCTGGTAAACAGCATTTAGTTCTATGAAAGATTTTTCTCAGTGGAAAAGGCTGCTAAAGGCAAACCTGAAGAAAAGCTTCTCAGGGAAAAAAAAAAGGGGGGAGGGGGGAAGGCAGCAAATCTTGGCTTTGCTAAAAAGAAAAAGCTGCAAAAATGCATTTTTGGTTTTTTTTTTTTTTTGTTCAAGACAAATCTTAAAAGTGGTACCAAAGAGGTGTGGTGTTTCATAAACTCCAGCAATGAAACTTCTGGCACCATGAATGCTGTTAAGGCAGATCAGCAGTAGCTGGACCTCTGCACTGAGGCTGGAGGATTAAGGCTGAGTCTCATTTCCCTGCCCTGACCCCACACATGTCCACACACAGCTGAGCAGAGCAGAGCAGGTGGAACACCACAGGAGCACCACAGGTGTGGGAACCAAATCCAGGCAGAAAGAAGTGGTGAATCAACTGGGGTTGCAAACACAATTCAGAATTGTGAAAATTTTGATCTAGCTCCTCCGTGCTCTTGGAAGTCAAACATTTCATCTCATTCAAGTTGTAGCTCTGGATTAAAGTCAGAAGTGTGGGGGAAAAGACTTTTACCACACTGAGATACTGGGAAAATATCTTCAGAAGGAAATGGCAGTATTGCTTTTGATGCATCATTTGAAACACACTCATGATCTTCAGGGATTTCTTTTCTGTGGTCATTAAAACTAAATGTTTTCATTGATTCAGATAGCTTCTTTCTGGAAGAACTGCAGCTGCCGGGACAAACAAGCCTCCATTCTGCTGTGTTGATCCCCCTGGGAGCCAGGAGTGATTGACAAGGGGCTCTGGTTAGGGCAGACTCTTACCCCAAGGTACAGGACATGGTGCGTGCATTTCAGTGAGAGCAGCCTTTGCAGCACTGAGTCAGGGGGATTTTCCTTCTTTCCACGAGCATCAAGAGGCAGAGAAAAGTGTTTCCAGCCTGCCTGCGATGACACGACCTGCAGAGACAGCCCATGAAGCTAATGCCAGTCTTCTCCTGCTGTCCAAGGTGGTCTCTATCCCACCCTCCTTAGGCTATCCTCGGAAGCAGCAGCAGGAAATCCATGCGGGAAATGGGGATCTCTGGAGGTAGCCGGTGCATACGTTGCTTGACGGACAGAAGGTCCAGGACAAACTGCATCACCTCCAAAATCATTCAGGAGTGGAGATGGGTTGGACATGCTGTGGGCATGTGCCCAGGCATCCTTGCGTGTATCTGAGTGCAACCTCCTGATGCCTCACCCACCCCTCCCGCTGCGGAAGAGGGTGTCCATCCCAAACATTACAGCTGACTCAGAAGCTCGGGGACTTCACCAACCCAGGGACCTAGCTGCTTGCCTCCTCCTCCCCCATCCACACCACAGCTGCTCTGGGACAGCCTGCTGCATTTACCCTGCTGTTCAGGGAAGACAGAGTGGAGGCAGACTGAGAGGCTTTGAAGGTGCTGAGTTCTGAGGTCAGCTGCTGGGCATGGTGGTGCCTGGGTTTGCCTCGACGGCTGAGGAAAGGCAATGTCCACTCCTGCTAAGCAGCTGAAGCTGAGGAGCCCTCATCTCTTCCCCCTCTTGGATCTACAACCAGACTACCCACAGAAAAGATACCGACATTAGAATATACATACAATACCTGGTTAGATGGAGATATAATTTATTGAAGCCATTGTTTAGGCCCCTTGGGCGGCACTACAAGTACCCGGGCATGAAACAGGCCGTCATCATCTCGTGAGGGGGGGAGAGTCTCCCCTGGAGGTGGTGGTGGCCTTCGGCAGGCTGGGGACCCAGACAGAGACCATCCATGGGTGAAAGGGGGAAGCCTCTCCATGAGGCAGAGCTGGAAGTGGGTGAAGTCAGCTGCGGAGTCTGGGAGGGCACAGCCCCATGCCCAGAGGGCACAGACAGCCCCCACCCACAGCGCCGGGCTGCTTCATTTTCATCCGCTGATCAGATATATTTACTTCTCGGGTATTTCCCTAACCAGAATTGACTGCACTATAATTGCCTATTTCTTTGGTCCATTGGCTGTTAACCTTGAAGCGCATCGGGCGGAGGCAGGGAGGCCCTCCCTGTCAGGCCTGACCCCGGCCCGCGCCGTGGGCTGCCATGACAACCACGACAGATGTCACCCATGCCGCCCGCGCCCCCCGGATGGGGAAAATCGATCTTGCGACGGCGCCGCCGCGCACAGCCACCGACCTGCCAAGTGCTCCTGGCTCAATCATTTGTTTCATCTAGCGAGGAGAGGAAAACATAAAAGAAATGAAATGAATTTGACCTCTGTCTTTCAAGTGACTCCGGCGCTGCACTGAATCCTAGCAAGCGCCTCTTATGAATTTGAAAAAATTACATTAGGAATAACATTTTGAAGTGAAATGACTCTTGTAATGTCAACCCTCCAGAAACATGTTATTTCAAATGTCAGATACCTAGCAATCGTTTGCTATTTTCTGAATGTGTCCGGAGGTTATCTTCACCTCAGATGCATTTCAGATAAATTATTTTAAAGAAACTACCTGTGAAGTACACAAGAAAGTATTGTCTGGTTTTTTTGCACTGCCCCAGTGAGGAAACCTTCTTTGTGGCTGCACAGAGCCTCCCCATGATGAGAAGATGGTAAACAATGCTCTGAATTGACAATGTCTCTCTTTTATTAAAACTGTGCCAGAGGGAAAGGACTTTCCCAGTCTCGAACAGGGTTTCCTGAAATTGTGGCAGGTACACCAATGAAAGCAGAGGCTCCTAGGGGCACAGGAAAGCCACCCCCCAACACACACCCCTCTGAGGGTTTGCTTGCTGCGCATGCAAATAATTTAATGACCAAACTCTACGACTCTGAGCTAACATTTGCCAATGCATCAATGTCATCCCAGCAATGTTGCACATGTGTCCAACAAATAGGAAAAAACCCAAACCCCACGAGGCTTGGTTCATGCCTACCACCGGGTGGACCTGCTGGCAAATTTAAGAGGCAGCCCGTCACAAATTTGTAGAGATGCAGAAATCTCTAAGATAACTTTGTCCTTAAAAAAAAAAGAGGAAAACAGCACGCCACTGAAGGTGATTATACTAAAAAAGATGTCTTAAGATTTTGAATGCAATATGTCTGTCTCTCTGATGTGGGATATTTTATTGCATTTTTGCCCTCAAGTGAAGCTGACGGGAGCCAGGCTTGCAATTTAAATCAATAAGAACCCTTTACCATGGCCATAAAATACTTGGTTAAACCTTTGAAGTGGCCACAGTTGAATGCGCAGTGAACACAGCATAAATGCTCCTTGAGATGTATTGTGTTAGACCACTGCTAAAGTGGCGTTCCGAGGAAGTGGTGCCTGAGCACCTTCTGGGGGCAGGGCAGAGCAGTCTGTCTTCTCTGGGGCACTGGGGGGTTGCTGTAAGTCAGTGCTCATAACTGGTATGCTGCCCCACAGCACAGATGTCTGGAGTTGGCACTCCCAGCTCAATGGGTTTCCTGGTGCGGGGACTCAGCCTGAAAATCCCACAATGTGTTATTCTACCTCTCAGCAATGGCTGGGGAAACAGGAGGCAACCATGGCTGGATCAGCAGTGTTTTCAGGGCCAGGTCCTTGATTATGCAAATCAGCATTGTTGCAGGGAAAAGCAGGTCTGAGTGACCCCAGCTGAGGCGTAGTCTGTGCAGGATGAGCAGTGACTGCATGAATGTACGTCTCTCTAGTTTTTGGCATGTGCATGCATGAATGCATCTCACAGATATCCAGGTAAAAGCCTGTATAATAGCAGAAAGCTCTCCATGAATATCATGAAGATTTCACCATTTAATATTTAATACTTACAATAAGGATACCCAAAATAAAGGTTGACACTTCACCATTCCTGCATATAAAGCAGTAGGAAAACAAGAAAAGTTTAAATTTGTGACTTTGTAGTCGTTTATGACAAGCCCTTGGGATTCTTTAAGGAGAAATCTGTTGTTTCTCCCTTTATAAATAAGCTTTTCATTTCAAGAAACCAAGGACCAAGCACTACTTTATAAATGGATAAATCATACTGGTAAAGACTCTGGCCCAGTGTCAGGGGAAAAGTGCATGGGGTATATGTTTTTTAAGGTCATAAAAGACTGGCTCTTCCAGACACATGGGGAATATGTTCAGAAGCAGCATTAAGTGCACATACTAGTTACAGCTGTATGCTCTCTGGGTGCTGATCCCTGGTTGTAGAGAGGGTCCTGTCCTGAGGGTGCACCCTCAGGCTTGCTCAGTTTGGGACAAACAGTCCAGCTGGTTGTGCTGTCTTTTCTGTTTCAGTTCTGTTTCTGTTCTGATCCAGTCCAGGGAGGTTCAGCTCTTCAGCAAATATGCTAGGGTGGCAAACACAGTTTTCCTTTCTGTCCTGTACATTTGGCTTTAAGCTACTCCCAATGTACCTTAGTATTACAGAGGTAGCAGCAGCAGGTGTAGAATACTATGTGCTCAGCAGATTGTAAGAATGTGGGCTTAAAAAAAATCAGTAGTAGATCCTATGTCTATTTAATGCTTTCTTTTAAAATATGTATAAATTAGGCTCACCACATTTACAGCTGCCTGATTAGATTTGGAACTTGCCTCATTGATATTTTTTCTTTTTTATAACCCATTTTACGGGAACATAGCTGTTTGTGCAACCCCAGGAGATGTCAGAATTTTCACAAGTGTATATTCACTGCCAAACATGACCTTCTGTGTCAGTTTGTGTAAGTACTGCTCCATACACCCACATGGTAAAACACAGATTATTCACATTGCTTTGTTCATATAGATGCCATCTGTTTATTTTGCACTGAGAAACATCGTATGTTGTTCCACAGTATTTTAATATAAATATAGCTAAGTGGTTCTTGTTATGCTTCACTGAGAAGTTTTCCTCAGATCTGAGTAGTTTGCTCCAGTGAACTTCCATTGGCTTCTCTTGCTCTGTCCTTTCACTCCTTTTAGCTAACCTTGTGTTCTGAGCACGAGATCCATGAATCACACTTCACTGTCTCTTGCCCTAGATGAAAAAACATTTCTCCTCTTCCAGACAGTATCCCCAAGAGCATATCCCATCTCAGAGTCCAAACCCGTGTGGCCTACGAGGATAAACAATACAATGGGGAAATAATCAGGTGAAGAAGGATGAAATGTGGTTTGTTTCACTGTATTACATCTGACAGTACTATTTGCCCTACCTCACATCTTGCTTACGAGTTAGGCAGAATTAGTTTGGATATGTGATTGTGGATTTTAAAAAAATTCTTCCTATTTCATCCCACTGCTGGAGACTCCAGGTGACTGAGCACAGACACCTGAGAAATTTTCCAAAAAAATATACATCCAGACTTGTGGCAAGTTTATCTGTTTATATTTCTCTCTCATCTTATTCCTATTTTTCCTTGGAGTAGACTGGTAATGAAAGGTATTTCTCTCTCATGGGGCATCTGACAAAAAGACACACAGAGCTTTCTAACATGGTCACTGAATGCTTCCCTTCAGTCTCTGGCTTGCATAGATATGACTATCCAGAGAGACAGACTAAATAAAGGTCTTTAATTTTATGTAGTGGGCCTTTAAAATTAAGGAAATTGCCATGACTGTGCTATTTCTTCCCAAGAATTTTTCTGTGAATATGTCAAACCAGAATCAGACATGATAAAATAGAAGGATTCCCAGTCCCTGCTGTCTCTGAGGGTAAGCTGCCTCAAGACCACTTCCAGCTTGAGTTGCAGTTTTCTGTCTTCATCCACAGAAGGAGAAAGAAAGGATGAAAATGGATTTTTGAAACAGGGAAATTCTGACTGTAATCTCAACTCAATATATACAAATAGAGTCCAGGAGCTCTTTAAGGGACATCAGGGGAGACAAATCCTAAAGCAGAAGGGACCGTTTCCCTTTATTTTTATGTAATTCAACAGTTTTTGAGTTGTCCCTCATAGATTTTGCTAAAAAACCTCATTGGTGCTTAGTCAGAACAACTGGCAGAAGGATATTGCTGAGGAGCAGCCCTTATGGATTGTCCTAGAGCATTTCACAGAAAGGTGTCCTAGTAGTCATGACTTGTTGTGATCAGCACAGCAACCTACAATCCATTCCCCTGAATTGGGCAGCCCCTTTGTCTCTTTGAGCAGCAGGTCAGTGTCCTTTCCCTCCTCATACAAGCACAAGGCGAGGTTCTTGGTTCAACTTCAAAGCCATTGCTTCAACTCTGGATACGCAGTCTGAGAAAAGAGCAGTGGACAGGCAGAGGTGCAATGGTCAGAACCACCTACAGTGGGTAGTTACCCTCTCAGGAAATTTGTTGTAATCATCTTTTCCTCTAAATTTGCTACATACATCTCCAGAAACCAGTGTTTTTTCCAAGTTGGAAAACCCTTGTGGGTATGATCCTCTGAGTACAGAGACACTCATCAGCACAATCTTTGCCCATCTAGATGAATCTCTCTGCTTTCCTGATTCCTTGTCTGCTTAGGCACTTTTCCCTAGGGTCTACATGCAGGGCAGCTTTAGCAGGATCCCAAGAACAGTGAGTTAGAAGGGAAGGATGTTCTTGATCCCAAATATTTCACTGTCAACAAATCACTTTGAATTTTTGTTTAGTGTGAGAAACCTTGATACAGAGTGGGTCATGTAAACCCAAGGGCTGGTGAGTTTTCTTCCAGCCTTCTTGCATCTGGTATCTTCTTTATTTGGTCCATATGCTTCTTCCAGACTTTACCATCAACTTCCTCCTTAGCTGTGGTTTGGAGTGTTATTCAAAGACAAAATCCAGTAAAATGCATTTGCTCCCACAGGAAAGAGCTTTTCATGCCTGATGGCTTGTTTGTTTCTGCAGTAAAATCTATGCTGTAATCTACAAATGAGTTTGCATTCCGACATGGGGTGACATTCTTCAGTGAAGGTCATAGCACTGTATAGAAGCCTTGACTCAAAACAGGTTTCATAGAACAAAATGGAGTTCACAGTTTGACATAGATATATCCTCAATCTGTCATGAAGTTTTCTGCCTTAACTTGATGGCCAAAGTAGCTGGCCAGGTGTGAGCAGGGAGGTGATCTATGTCTCTTCAATAGCAGCAGTAATTTCCTTGTCCCTCCTCAAACTTGCCCCTGTTCCAAAATGATGGCAACACTGGTCTCTTGTGTGACCTTCTGATCGATGGAGTGACAAGCTATTTCTTTCTCAAGTGAGTCCTAATCTCCTTTTATGCCACAAGTACACAGTCTACTGTGATAAAAGCTTGCAGTCTATGACACCTGGTCAAAACAATTATTTTGGTAGTTGTTCCCTATGGATTTGGGCTGTGACATGCAAGGTGACTAAACTAATCCCTGGAGCAAAGGGATTCCTAAAGTGAAATATGATTTAGAGGGCATTGGCTGGGGTTTGGAATTCGGTACATGATTCTTAAGACTAGTCAGCTCTGCAGCTATCTGCCTTTCATTGTATTCTTGTACTTGACTTTTGAGTTGCACAGTTTTCTGAGTCCAGGAGCATTTCAGAGAGGGTGTCACCCATCAATTTGTTAGGCACGTTCAGCACTTCTCAGGATTTGCTTCTCATAAATCAAAGTTATCTGATCTGTTGTCTTGACACAAAAGGATAGTCCACAAGGTGCAAAAGTTTAATTTTCAAGCTGCTTGTAACAGCCTGTTGAGACAGGCTTCTCCTAGGCCATATTCTTTCTGTCTGGAAACAGTTTGAATGACAGGATTTTTTCCACAACTCTTTTGGGTCAGCTTTGTACCTAAGAAATCCTTCTGTCAAGCTGCCTTCGAGTAGAAGATCCTCTCTGCAGCAGTATAATAATTTTCATCCCATAAAAAGAGAAAGCATTGCTTTCCCAGTTTTCTGAAAGGAACATCAAGGACAGCTGGGTAGCTACCTTGCTCTGGGCTGCACAAAAAGCTTGTGACAGGCCAGGAACCTGAAGACCTCATAATAGTGCTGGGCCAGCCATCATTTCCACTGTTATGTCCAGTTATGTTGTATTGTACCTAATGAAGGCTTCCTCTCTGGCCTTGGACCTGACACTCTTCTATGGTAAAAAGTGAGGGATATACAAGTTTTGAATGGTGCAGACCCCAATTCTTCATTTTATTAAATTCAACTCAGCACCATAGAGTGTTCCAGCTCCAAACTCTAACAGCTGGATATCTAGCAAGGAAAAATTACTGTAGTGCATAACATACACAGTTACTTCTGTCCACCTTCTTCTCCTGAACCTATCTTGGTGTGCTCCTTCTTGATACCCATGGAACTACAGGCAAAGCTGGTGCAGGAAGGTGTTGTACCATCTTGTCTGTTTGTGTGACCCTGCTTCTGCACAGGCAGATTTCTCTGCTGTTTTTACCTGTAAACTTCAGGGTTGCATCGTACCAATAGCACAAAGTAACCTGTATGAGAATTTGGACTCTGAATTCTTGTTTAGGGGTGATAAACCTTGATACAGAGCTGGTCATAGCTGTGGTGCCAGGCTAAGTTAGTGACTCTGCTCCTTCCAGAATATCCAGCAGATCCCTAAGCAGAGAAGAGCAATGCCATAAAGCCTAGGGGGTTTTTGATCCAGCTTCTGTTCAGGTGCAGCAAGTCATGCCTAGGAAAATTTGTCTGTCAAAGGTCCCATAGTCTCTGCCGGCAGATTTCCTTGACCTTTCTGTTTCCACAGTGGATACTGGCCCTTACTAAAGTTGTTATGGGATAAAACCATACAGCCTGCTCCAGGATCCTCTTGCCTCTTCAGTATCTGAATCCTTTTTGTGTGGTAATCAGAACTATGTCTATGTCAGTGGATCCAGGAGCATATCAAAGTTCACAAGTGTGGGTATGTGTTTCATTCATATCTTAGAACAGGCTGAATATTGGCTTCTTTTCTGTTTTCACACTGGATTTCATGGAAGGAAAAATGCAGTATGAGGGCCACCAAAGGATATGTGCATCCTTAGGCATAGCAGCTAAATGTAGGCATTGCCCAAGTAGTTGGATTTCAAGGAGACCCTTTCATGCAACCCCTCTGTGATACCTTTAAGGATATTGTTTATAGATTTACCACCCTGCAAACTGTTATATTCCAGTCTCTCTGACATAATAAGCCATCTTTCATTACAGTAACTTCCTCCCATTTATCTTTAAGCCAGATAATAAAGGGCCTTTATTCACTTACAATGGATCTAAAATAGTGAAGTCCTACTGTCTTCAATATGCTACTTTCAGTTCATCAGTTCAAGATCAATCCAAATTTATTTGATTATTTTTCCTTACACATCAATCCCTCTTGTCCCATAGATATATTTATTAGTTCTTTATGGATATGCCTAGTGGGTAGAAAGATGTCCATTGTATTAAAGGGTTGATCATAAGGGTTGTTTAGAAGGATATGCCAGTTCTCATAGAAAGAAGCACAAGCCTGCTAAACAATCAGTGCAAAAAACAGGAAGATGAAAAAGTGTAAAACCATTTTAGCATTTCTTTTTTCCCAGTGGGAGCATGTATTAACACTATTTGTAGTACTCAGAAGTACTATCTATGGTCCGTGGCTTGATTTTTCTGTAGCCAAAATAGGTTTGTTGATTTTTTTTTTCATACTATTTTTTTCTGGAGAGGGAGTCTGCAAGACTAACTCTTTATGAAAATAATATAGTTTGTACTCTGTTTTCAGTATAATGTTTGAAGTCAATAATCTTAAGGGTATTTTCAAAGCAAATAATTCTGTGATTTTCTGATTCTGTGGTTTCTCGGTGGAGCGGTTGAGGCTGATGCAGTTATCCTGCCTATGTCCACTCACCTTTATGACACATAGTTAATTATGTATTTTCTCTTCAGAATGTTCACTTGTCCTGTTATCCAGAGACTGCCTTTGAAATTAAGCAGCCAGCATCTTCTGTTTCTCTTAACAAGGAAATACTTGTCTGCAAGGTGTACATTTAAAACATAATAATTCTTGCCTGCATGGTATAACTTAAAATGAAAACCAAAGCAAAGCTAGGAGGCTGTAAGGTGCAGTTATCTCCAAACTACTTTATAAAGCAGTAGTTCAGCCACACATATTCATAAAAAAGAGGCTGAAATTATCTTATCTAAGCCATTCTTAACAGTTGTCCTGCAGAGTTATTGATCCTTGGCTGCTCATCTAATGAGCAAACTACACAGTGGACCACAAGTGCATTTCAGTTTTATGTGCAAGTGCTGTAAATGCTATTTTCAAAGTTAATATATTATTTTTTGTCAGTTTTATAGCAGCTTATTTAAAGTGTTATTAATGTTTAGAAATGTGATTTGGGGGTTATTTTATTGGTGTTTGACTCAGTTTTAAACACTCTTTCTTCATCTCCTCTGTGTTCAGACTACATATATATAATTTTTGAAGTTGCTTGCCTCTTTCTGGGTTGGTCCCTCATTGTTCCATTAATCTTGGCTCCTCCTTAAGATACTCCTACTACCACAGGGGAACAGTCTGAGTCCTAAATTATGTCTTTGTGAATAAAAGATGTCAACTGGATAGATTTCCAGATGACAGAAACTGCAAGAAGCATGTGGGTAAGCCTGAAGGGTAAGAACCAGCCCTCCTCTTGGGTTTGGGTTTGTGCCCCAGCACAGGGTGGGATACACACTGTACCAAACCCAGAGCAACCCAGAAGCATTATAACCCTGAGACTCCTCTGCAAGCCACAGGCCCTCCCCTGTTTCCACCTTTCTCTGGAGGAAGTAATTTTGCTTCTATCCTGGATTTCAGAAGGACAACCCTGCCTTTGTTCTGTGGGTGGCCAGAAGTGGCTCCAGGCTTCCCAACCCACCTCCTCCTCCTCTGGAGAGAAATAAACATGCACAGGGCAGCACACACACTAGTTTATAGTAGCAGCAGCTGTCAGAGAATCTGTGCAGGGAGGTCTCATGCCCTTCAGCTCTTTTGGATAATTGTGTTATCCTCACGCCCCTCTCTGCCTTTGATGGAGTGAGAGCACAAAGCACAGCCCTGTTTAGTGAGCTGGACCGGTATCAGATGCAAGGTGACAGTGTTGGGGCAGGTGTCAGAGACAGCTCCTTAGGACCTGGTCCTGTGCTCAGGCACCATGACTAGCTCTGTAGGCACTCTGGTACAGCGAGCGTACACATGGCCAAGTTCCTCAGATCCCAGCAAAAGGGAGGATGTGGCTTTGCTTTACATATCAGCACATTGTTGAACCAGCAGTGGATTCTCCTGGGTGGGCAGTGAAAAGCAAGAGGTATTCTCACCCCTCTGAGTGCCTGCAGTATCATGGAACAGCTCCTGAAAGATGAGCCCTAGCAGCAAAGGACATCAGTTCTGTAGTTTCAGTGAGCCAAACACAGGAAGCCCTCTGACATAGTCCTCAGGGGGAACTGAAGCCTTGCCCCTGCAGCACATTCAGGGCACCTTCCAGCAGAGCATGTGCTTAGCTTTTAATGCATGGATGATCCCAGTGAGCTTCAGGCATGTGAGGAAATATGAACGAGTGTTTGAAGTGCTGAGCATCTTGGGGCTATCAAGCCCCAAATGGATCAATCCCAACACATTATGCAAATTATGGGCCTTCCAACTTCACATTGGAAAAAGCTGAAGAACTTAGTCCACTCAAGGCATGTACCCTCTAGGGGAATGCAATTATATAACCTGTTTCTTTCTGAAACCCACTCCTGATCTCAGCCACTTCAATAGCCATTCAGTGTTTCTACTCTATTCTTGCTACAGCTGGTCACCATCATGACCAAAATGGAAATCTAAATGTAAAATACATTTAAGTGTCTCTGCTGTTTTCAGCTTTCTGCCTTACATATTTTTGTTGTGCATGTTGTTTCTGCTATTTGTCCCAGCTTTTAGAGGACAAGCCAGTCAGCGGGTTAAGTGACACAATGTTTTTCATCTTATTTAAGTATGTCTCTATTAAAATGTAAACTGCTTTCTAACCTCTTCTGGGAAAAAAAAAAAAAAAAGCCTACTCCTGCAGATGCAGTAAAGTCATGGTAATTTTCCCCAGTTGGAACTCCTGACTTTGTGTCTTAGCATCATATACAGCATAATTTATAAAAGTGTGAGCAACTGCAGAATTGTTCTCCTAATAGATTCTGAAGATTCCAATTTTCATTCTGCCACACAAGACTGAAAATCCACTTGTGCTCAGTTATCTGTATCTTTGCCTCATCCTCAGACTGCATCAAAAATCAGGTTCAGGTGCAGGTTAAGAGCATGCATTTACCTCAGGAATATGGGACTTATTAAATATCTCTACACAATTAACATCACCATATCAATAAGAATTATCATTATGTCCTGTCAATCAGGTGCTGAATTTTGCTTCAGGGAAACAAAACAATTTAAATTATAGCAAGTGCTCCCCCTTCTTTTTTTTACATGCTTCTCTTAAAATTGGATAATTATGTGGCTTTTCATTAGATTCCTCTAAGCATAATAGATCACAATATTCACCCTTTGACCTTGGTGATGAATGTTTCTGGTGAAAACATGTGACAAGCAGTGTTCTAATGAGAATAAAATACTGAATAACTGTGAGTCTCACATAATGAAAGAACAAAAGAGAGAAGCACAACTACTTTTAAGGCTACAGCGCAAAATGTGTTCATACAGCAATTCTGATGGTTTGGAAAAGCAACTCTTTCTTATTTAAGATGGTACCAACAAACTTTGGTATCAGAGGCAGAGACAAAGGCAAGAAAACACAAAGGAATCTTTGTATTCTGTGTAAACTCTGTAGGAACATGAGAAGTGGCCTTTATCTGTGCTGTCTAGGCAAGTTGTTACACAAAGCTCTGCCATTAAGCTTTCCTAAACATCTCAAAATTTTATGCATGTATTTATGCTATAAAAGTACTATAAATTCAGTTTGTTTCCAATAATTTAGAGTGGGGCTAAGAAGGTCAAATTCTCTCTCATGCAAACAGCCACACACAGTAGTCAGTAATGTTACAACACTGGTCATTGTTATTCAGTGTGTTTATAAAGAATTATTTTTGGACTGACAAAGATGACATACCAGTCATCAGTGCAAAGACAGTGCAGGGGAAAAAAAGGAGGGTTGGCTGAATTAAAAACTGTTATCCGCTACCTTTTTTGTTTTCTGTTTTGCATCTTGGAACCCTACTGCCACCTTTCAAAAGGAACCTCAGAACAGGGTTACTTACACCCACATCTGCCATGATCATTTAGACCCTGGTCTCACTGGAGTAATGACTGCAGCAGGAATGTTTGATTTAGTAGATAGTTATCTTTTAGTTTTGTTCTATCTTGGTTTTGCTTGTGTTGGGTTTTTTCATTTTGTTTGATGTCTGAGAAATGTTTATGATCTGAATAATTATCTCTGCTAATCAAACTTTCAATCAACTTCTGAAGAAAACCTTTTGCTTTTAATTTCTGGCTGGAGTTAATCTCTGATTCAATGTTGGCTGTTCCTTAGCCCATAACAGAAATAGCTTTTTGTCTGAAATCCCGTCCTTGCAAAGACAGTGACTGTGTTACTGTAGACTCTTGGGACAAGGATTTTAGCAGTGCTTTGTGCCAGGATCTCTTTCGAGTTATCCTATTATCACAGTTATTGGCACAATGTTTTTGTGAACTGAGGACTACATGAGAGAGAAATTTGGTCTCTTCTCTTTATTAACCTTACAAAATACTTAGGTCTAAATTATTGCTACTCTTATTTAATAAATGCATCAAATAACATTAAATATTAATAAGGAACAACAACTACAGTTTCCTCAGTAGTTATGCCGTAGAGCTCTCTAAGTAACTTCATCTGACGCCAGGCTCTGTGCTTGTGCCCATGAGGAATTTGAGGGTTAAACTAAATGAGATGAGAAGTCAGGAGATTTGCATGGCAATTTAAAAACAAAATGAAAAGCCAGGGTAAGTATAAAGACCTATTTCTCCTTCCCCGTGTCTGTAAGCACCGTGGACAATAATGCACTTTAAGGGAATTTAAAGGATGAGGAAGGCCTAAGGGGCATGCTGTGCTGGTAAGAAGATGCATTTTGCATGCTTCCTACAGGATGACCTGGAGAGGAATCCCACAGAGGGAATGATGTGCCCTGGAGCCCCTTTCCACCAGCAGCCCTTGTCCTGTTGGTTAACACTCCCCACCAGCTGGTCCGCATGGCATGCCAGGCTGCCCCAGGAAGTGCTGGAGAGAGCTGTGCTGGGGAAACCTCTGCCCTCATGCTCCTTCCTTGTTCCAAGAGGCTCTCAGCTTGCTGCTCCTCCTGCCTGGACTCCCTCACTCCCTGTGGGGTGAGCTGGGGGCTGCAGGGCAAGGCTGACAGACTTCCACAGCAGTCTAAACCACTCAAATATTTGGTCATTCATGTCTCATCAGCTGTGAAAATATCCAGGGAGAAAAGAAGATCATACCTATAGCAAGGTCCAATGAAGAGAGAAGTTTTGATTTTCATGCAGGTGAATCATTAAAGGCAAAATAATCTTATTGATTGTTTGTTACAATTGTCTGAATTGAAGGCTGTCTCCTCAGTGATTGAAATTTACTGTGATTGATGGGATCTCATAAACTCAGATCAAACGGAGAATAAAAATGAAGGATTGTAAAAGCACATGACCCCAAATAAAAATGTTAGTGTCAGAAAAAAGTAAATAAAAATGTACTACATGCATTAACCAATAGTGTCTGCTAACCCAGTAGCTATCACTTATATACTGCCACAAGTATTTTAATGTTATATTCTCGTGAAGGAAGAGGAGAGGAGAGGAGAGGAGAGGAGAGGAGAGGAGAGGAGAGGAGAGGAGAGGAGAGGAGAGGAGAGGAGAGGAGAGGAGAGGAGAGGAGAGGAGAGGAGAGGAGAGGAGAGGAGAGGAGAGGAGAGGAGAGGAGAGGAGAGGAGAGGAGAGGAGAGGAGAGGAGAGGAGAGGAGAGGAGAGGAGAGGAGAGGAGAGGAGAGGGAAAGGAAGAAAAAGAAGGGAGGGACGAAAATAAAACCCCAAAACTCCTCTTAGCCGGGTTTTCACACTCTATTGGTTTTTGGGTGCCACCCAAACTGTTTTGAAGTGTCTGTCAAATTTCTTCCCTCTAACACTTTAGTGGCCAGCAACACAAAGCAGTTGTTGATCTGGGCTGGAAAAATGTCTGGCTCAAGAGAGGGACTCAGCAGAAGGGGGCTGGAGAAAGGGACCTTTGTTAGGGACCATGATAACCATGCTGCCTCTTGTTCTGCTCAAAAACGAGAGTTCCACTGAAGGCATCCAGAGTCTGTACACAAAATAAAAAAGGCATGGACGCACCATGCAGAGAGATCTTCATCCTGTCTCTGGGTGGGTTTCTACTGCTGTCTCTCAGCTAGGCTGTGACTTCACCTTCCAGTCTGTAAGTGCTGTGAGCTGTTGGCTGACCCTGCAGAGAAGGCTGAGATTGCTCCCTGTTGTTCCTTCTCCAAAATACCAGATATGTGAAGGGAAACTTCTTGGAGAAAAGATGTACCTTTTTAGAGAAAATCAGACACACACAAAGATTGTAATCAGTTAAGGGCAATTGCACGGCAGTTTTAACTTCAGGGATACCTGAGGTTTAGGAAACATGCCCTCAGGAATGTGGTCGGAAGCTAGGGGAATTAACCAGGCAGCTGACAAACCTGATGGGATATCTTTCATTTGTGCTAATATTTTGAAACCAACTGACCTACAGAAAAGTCTACCTTCTCATTATAAGATTGGCATCTTGAAGGATTTGAAATTGACTGATGCCTATGTCTCTTCAAGACCAGAATAAATAATGAATAATTATGCCAATAAATCATATAAATAATACAATATCTGCCATTCTAGTTCATTTTATATCCTTGGTGTCCATCACAGAACCATTTCTTTTCTCATTCACTAAGCCTTTCCTGATTCTCCTGTGCATTCCTTTTCATTGGTGATGTCTTTTGGCTTGGATTGTACTATAAACCTCAGCTACTTTTTGTGAGAGCCATGGAAAAAAAAAATTATCCCGGTAATTCACAAGCCTGTGCCAGTAAACCTCCTGATATAGACATGATTTTACTGGCAACAAAATAATTTTGCTCCAGTAACTTATGTTATTCTGGAAGGTGGTAGATTTCATGTAAGTTACAGCAATAGCAGGAATTCTGCCAGCTTTATCAGTAGGACCCGCTGCTTCAGGTATTTCAAGATGGTTTTAACAGCAAACCATTTCTATGAGGCAACAATTTCCTTTACTTTTTTTTCCTATTTTAACTATAGGAATCACCCACTGCTTACAGTAAATGTAGCTGGCCAAGTGCTAGCATGATTTCTCTGAATACACAGGCAAGGACAAACTGTCTCCCAGCCAACAAAACAGAAGTGAGTAGTGGGGTTGTTAACATAAAGAAACCCTGATATAGCCCATGAAAGATTTTTAGCATGTGATCAATAAATAACAATGAGCTCTAGGTGTGTTTATTTGTGTCATTTACCTATGTACTGAGACAGAAGTCTGTGGGATTTGCAATAGCTTGGTAAAGGAACTTTTCACTGATTCCTGTATGAATTTTGAATTAAGAGTGGTGTAATTTTGTGCAGAGGGAGAATGAGAGAATCTCCTTTTCCTCTTCTTATCAGAATTAACTGGAAACTCTGCAGGTAGAGGCTGCTGATGGTTTAGTAGGGTTCTTCTCGTGATGGATTAGTCCCAGGGACAATGAAAAACTTACTCTCCAAGGTTTTCCTTGCTGCAGTGGTACATAAGCCCCCATTATCAGCTTCCTCAGTCCAGATCCCTTAATAACCAATTATTTTTCATACCATTAAAACACACACAACATTGCCCTCCAGCATCTGCAACACGTGCTTTTATCAAACCTCCCTGATTTGCACGGGGGCTTAAGTCATTCCTGAGCCCTGCAGTCATGCATGGAGCACAGCCAGGGCTGTCTGAGGCTGTCTGTGCCATCAAAGCACACAGCCAACACAGCCTACACAGTTTGGGGATCCTGCGGCTGCTCTGTAGCCAGCAGTGCATCTTCCCTAATCCTGCCTCTCAGAGTCATTTTTTCCTAATCATTCTTCTAAGTAAAGTTAGCAGCTATGCCCACTTTGGAAATAGTTTTGCTTAGACTAAGAAGCTGTCACAGTGCTGAGAAAGCCGCAGCTTTAACCAGATTTCATCTTTGTGTGTCACTGCTCATGTCAAAGTATAAATGTACTCAGACATAAGAGTTGTCCTGCTTTCATCAAGGGAGCCAGCCTGCCTTCGCCTAGTTCTGCTTGGTTAAGCTTGTTATTTAAATTGTTAAAATTGAGACATCGGCAGTAAATTTCAGAGAAGATATAACAATTATTAGATACAAGCAGGGCTCTTGTACTTGTGAACACATCATGCTCTCCATCCACATGGAATTAGCCACAAATAATTTACTGCAGTTTCTTTAAGAATATCCCCCATAGTACTCTGATGGCATTAAATCACAGCCATTCCCAACTGGATCATATTTCCAACTTTAAGATAGATTTTGATGCTTGTCACACTGTGGCTCAGCACTCCAGGGGACTACCTTTTAAACCAGACAGCTCTTGAAGAACTGAGCTTTGATTCCCAGTGCTGCCTCCTGGCTAAGACCTGTGAGGGTCAGAGTCTCTGTATGCCATGCCAGGCAGGGCTGTCACCCCTTGGAGAGTGAGGAGAGGCAGGATGATGTTTAAGTGACCTTGTGCCACTCAACTTCCACAGGCAAATGACTATTGTCCTACTATAGGACAGAGTAGGGCTCACATCTTGCTCTGGCAGCTGCAAGCAAGAGGGATCACTGCTGAGGCTGGAGGTAAAAACAAGTATCAGGTGAAACTTGAAAAAGGAATATCAAAAAGGGGTGACATGCTTAAATATACAGATATAGATTAGATAGATAGATAGATAGATAGATAGATAGATAGATAGATAGATAGATAGATAGATGTCAAATGAGAGACTTGTTAGGTTTGGTTTTTTTTAGGGAAATTGACTTTTATTTTCCATCTGGGCAGACTTCCACATAATCCGCTCACCCCCTCAGAGGAGATGAACATAAGCAGCTAAAAGGTTAAAAGACAATGGGAATATTGGACTAAAGCTGCCTAAAGCATGAATGGGAAAGAGGAAGGGCCAGCAGAAGATTCTCTGTGGTGCTGTTTGTTCCCCTGAAGAAATATCTCATTTTTGATGGCACGTCTGCTGAGGGCCCACAGGATGCAGACAGATACCTGCAGGTGCTGCAGACAAATACCTGCAGCATGGAGATGGGCAGGGATTTCTAAAGCCCTCCCATGCTTTATGTCTTCCAGCATAGAGCTGCAGCTCTGGTGTGCATTTTTGCAGGAAGCAGAATCATAGAGGGTCCCCCTTCAGACCTCCATGGGACACCTAAGCAGCTAGAGTCCTTGAGTAGCACAGTAAAGGTCACCAGATTCCCCCTTTCCACAGAGAGAACTGGAAAGGGGATGGAAGCTCTGTATTGTCCTCCCTCCTGCACCATCAGCTCCCTGCTGTGGAGCAGAAGGGGAAGGCTAAGGAGTGATTTGTTCTAGGAGAGACCAGGGTCACATTATATCTTCTTTGAAACACCTGTTAAAACAGGGATCAATACATGGCTCCTAGAGTTACAGTTTGGCTCCTGCCCTTTACTCACAGTAGTGTGAAGGCTTCAGTCTAAGCTTCTAGAAATAAGGGACAGAAATAATATTGCCACTGAATCCCAAGAGACTTCAATTGTAAGATTTAACAGACACAGGTCTGTGAACACTGGAAGGTGGCTAGAAGGCCCTGGAGAGGGAGAAATGGAAAGGCTGGTCAGTAAGCCCTGTGTTATTGGTTTTATAGAGATAGATAAAATATTCTTCCCCTGGAATTTTATTTTTATTCAAATCCAGGCAAAATTTTAGGTGGGGAGGACATGTAGCTCTGAAAAAGAGGAGAGGAGAGGAGAGGAGAGGAGAGGAGAGGAGAGGAGAGGAGAGGAGAGGAGAGGAGAGGAGAGGAGAGGAGAGGAGAGGAGAGGAGAGGAGAGGAGAGGAGAGGAGAGGAGAGGAGAGGAGAGGAGAGGAGAGGAGAGGAGAGGAGAGTGCTTGGACTCAGTAACTCACTCTGTGCCGAGGTAGTGCCTGGCAGTACATAGTCCCATTTCATTTTTACAGAGGCAACCTTGCACACAGTCATGCATATTAGGTCACTAACCATGTCTTTATGGGGCAGAAGTGTGTTCCTGCTTGAAGCCAAAAACCAGAGAACTCATATTTCTGCTCAAGCAGAATTTCTGCAATTCATCCAATGCCCTGGTGGCAAACAGCTGTGTGATTTGTCCAGTGCCTCCAGTGTGTCTGAACACCTTGCTGCTATTGTGCAGCTGGTCAGCTCACCCACAGCAGATTGACCCATCTTTCACCCATCAGATATGCCACTCACCCTAGTGCCAGCCTGTGCTTGTCCATCTCTCTCTTGTCCAGTACACCCAGCTGCATTGAGCCATGGCAGAACTGCATTCTGAGCACGTCTTGATATACCAGGAGATGCAATCACATGAGAATTGCATGGTACAGGTTAGGGAGGCTAGCTGTAAGGGCAAGGGATATTGACAGAGATGCTGGTGTCCTTGCCAGAGGTGGAAGCAAGGAGGGCAATGAGAGAGCAGATAAAATCAGAGGGACATTGGCAATCTGGATCTAGAAGGCAAAAACTAAAAGAAAATTAAGAGAAAAGTATTTAAAATACTGTTTTCATTTGATTCCACATTGACAAAAGGGATCTTTCTTCTCACTCCTGGTAGCACAGATTTTATTCCAGTATATAGGAATATTTTCTCTCTCTTTCTGCAAAGGTTGGAAAGACAACTATCAGCAAGCAATTAAGGGACTACACAGAGAATAACTGCCTTCTGATATTTGGAGGAACTGGGTGCAGAGAGATGTGGGTGCTGAGAGAGGTCTCCCCAGCATGAGGTATTGACAATACCAGAAGTGAAGGCCATGGCAGAAGGAGCCATGGTGAGAGATAAGAGCCTGTCACATGGACTGTTTATCCATCCCGTTCACTCTGAAGTGCCTGAGAATGGAACTGTGCAAGTGGACCCGCTGTCTTTGGGGCTGTCTCATTCCCTGTGAACAAAATTTGAATCTTTTTGGCGAAGCACTTGAGCTGAACCCAGCAGCTTTCACCAAGTCATATTGCGTTACTGAGTGCTTTCCCTCAGTGAAGTGATTTTCCAGAGGGAGAACCCAAATATCTCCTTTCTGAATGACTTTTGCACCTTGCATAAAAGCAAAAATGTCAAGCCATTTTTTTTAAAAAGTCACTCATACAGAAAACACTCATACAAAAATGACCCATACAAGCCTAAATTGTCATTCTCAAGGGTGTGCTGCTAAAAGAGCCTGCAAATGCCATTGGGCTTGGTTTTCATCTTTTCTCCCTCAGTGTGACTATGACATGTGCTGGTATTTGCTTTGCAAGATAACAACAGACAGAGGACATTTCAGGAAATGCAGGGAGACAGCTAACCATAATATCTCCAACATTATCAAAGCCAGCATAATGCTGGTCTGAGCCTAACAGGAAAGCAGCAGTGGTACAAACTGGACACACAGCTTTAAAAATGTCATGTCTTGTTATCAGCAATGCAACTAGTCAATCCTTGGTTAAAAGTGACTGGGAGTCTACAGAGGGAATGCAATGCTGAATGCTCCCCAGGCGGGATTCAAGTTTCCAATACGTGGCATCTTCACTTTAAAATATCTTGCTAACTAGGTATGGTTGTTGACAACATTCCAAAAATCCTGATGGCTGGACAGTGTCTGAATGGAAGAGGAAAGCTTCGCTTTCATTTCTCCTGGCCTGCCTTCCTCAGCATTGTTCTCGTGCGAGCCCCACCGCGCTCCTGCTTCAGCCTGAGCACCAATAAGCACATTTTACAATTGTTTGCCGGGTTCAAAACACTTGAAACATTTCAAAGCACCTGACATCCTTTCAAGTTAGCTGCTAAAAAACCGAGTGCAAACAGAATGGGTTTCAGAGAAGCTCTGTCAATCAGCGCTCAATCTGTATGTTCTCCGAGACATTCCTTATCCTGGCTGATTTATTTCATATTAAAAGGGCTGTCAATCTGTATCACAAGAACAGGTTGAAAAAAAAAATGAGTGATGTCTGTGACTTTTTTTTGTTTATTTAAAATGATATTTCCCCCCTCCTTCGTTCCCCCTCCCCTTACTCTCTTACCCACCCCCACCTCTATTTGTGTCATGACTGTTGTATACCACACGCATTTAAATTAGAAATATATTTTGCAAAGCTGTGGCAGACCTTTTTTTTTTTTATCCATCAAATATATCCCTTTTACCATCTGATAGCTTGGCAACAGGATCATCTCTCTTTCAGTTAAAATAAATGGGCCAGTAAAGTGGTGGAATATTCACTGTGCTGAGAAGACTTTGCACTAGTTAATGTACACTGTGTGTGGTGGGTTTCATTAGAGCAGAATACTAATGATACACTGCATGTCTCCCCACGGTACCACTTTATTGTACCAGCTGTATTATTGTTTTATATTAATATATTGATTATTGTCATCTTCTCTCATGTGTGTGTTTCATCTCCTAACTTTTTTCTCCTGGCACTGCTTACCTACTGCATTTGGCAATTGTTTTCAGTATCACATTTTTGGAATGAATGTTGATTTTTTTTTTTTTTGTTTTCCCCCGTGTCTCCAAAGTAATTAATTTCCCTTGTTTGCTGCACAGATGTTGGTATATTTTTTAGTGAAACTTGATAAAGGATGACACCTTCACATCCAGGTATAGAGGAAAATAGGATAAATGTCTTGGCATCTATGATTACAGGGTAGCATCCATAAGGGCAGCGGGGGTGGAGTATCTAAACTCTCAGAAGACCAATTCTTGAGATTGGGCAGAGGTGGGGAAAGATCTGATTTCTGGATCTTTTTAAGTTTTTTTGATTGCTGAACTCATAGATCTTATTTGCTGTAGCTGTGAGATAACCCTTTTACCTGGGCTGGGCCACTGTTTTCTTCATCTGAGAAAAGAAGAGGCGAAAGCTGAATCACCAGGAAGAATTTGTGATTTAACAATACTTGGAATGTAAAGGCACCATCATTTTGAGCTGTGTCAATTCAGCAGCTAACACCATGGGACTTGGTCCAGGTCTGGAGCTGGAAGGCATCATGGCAATACAAAGAAAAGTAACACACTGCTAAAGCCACTGTTGTGCAGGTTTTTATGTCCTGTGCCTGAGAAACAGTGAATTCTCACAGCATTTTTTAAGGTGTCATAATACATTGCTGTCATGACTTTCTCACAGAGAGCTTGCTGATGATGGTAAATCTGTGAGTCACCTGAACATACCACTGCCAGTGCCAGAGAGAAGAAAGGGAAGGTCTCACAACTGACTCACTGCTATAGGAAGTTACTCAACACCCACAACTTCCCCTCAAAATAGTGACTTGATTGGCTGATTGGTGGGAGACCCGAGGAGTCCTGTGAGCTTGGACTGGTACAAGAGGATATAGAGCCTTAAAGGCTCCAGGAAAGAATGGTGATTTGGCAGAAGATGTGGTAATGTGCCCAGGTGATTCATGTGTTTAACAGCCAGTGCATGGCCCTGCCCTCTTCAGGTGTGCATGAGGTGCAGCTGGCTGTCTGCAAGCCTTACAGCTGCCAAGTGCCTTTGACATTCCTGCCCAGCCTGTGGTGTGGGAAAGTTTTGGTGCCTCCTCCTGACAAAACAGTTTGGATAAACCCTCTGCTGCCCACAGCAGAGCTACATGCAAGTGAATGGTCTGCAGAATGACAGACATGGCCAGAGCGTTGTTTGTCCTGCTGCCCAGGAGTGAAGGTGATAAGCATTAATTCATAATCAGCACAGGAAGGGATAGAAAAAAATCTGCATTTGAAAAAAAGATACCAAATTTCTTAGTGAGTCAGGTGACAGTGCTGGGTTTCATGGCCACAGAAGGTCCAGGGTGCTGAGCCGGTGTCTGTAGCACTTAGCATCCCTCCACCAGCACAGTACCCCCCCAGGCTGGAAAATTAACATGCATTTGCAAGCCCTGCTGCTGAGGTACAAGAGATGTGTAGACAATATGTTAGCACAGTAATAAGAGAACTTTGTAAATTCAACCGCAATTAAGGAAGGAAGATGGAAGCTTTTCTGAGCATAAAATAACAATCAATGACTAACAACTTTCTCATTGAACAACAAAATGGAAGGAGACTCAAAGACTGCCATGTAGACTGTAAAAACACTAGAATAATCCATCACGAGCCCCTGAAAAAAAATGCTTTCACCCACTTCATGTATTTCCTATTCTGGCAGATAAGACACAAAGAAAGGCTTTTTAAACGAAGCCTATTCTGTCACTAGAACTACTCTTGGGGGTAACTCTAACCTCTTCAGCCCAAATTTTTAACCGATATTACCTACCAGCTCTCTCCATGGAATGAGTTAGCATGACTTGCTGCCTCCAATAGGGAAAAAAACAATTTACAGTCCTTATGGGTATGATTGACCTTGATGGATCACCCTTAAAATGTCAGCATCAGCATTACAAAGACTTTGTGAGGGTGATTATAATGTTTAAGCTCACTAGTGGACAAGCAGTTCATAATGGCAAAGGATTTATTTTGCTAAAACAGTGAAATCATCTACTCTCTGTGGCAAAGAATGCCAGCAGAAAGGTTTTCTTGTTGATTTTTTTTCATGTGTTGTTTTGTCTTTCACTGATACAGTTACACAAGGTAGGGCTAAGATGTCAAGGTGGTGTAGCAGCCTTTCTTTTTCTTTTCCAAATCAGAGGTTAAGTAAGCCAATAGAAACTCAGTGGGAGTTCAGTTCAAATGCTGACTCTCAGAGAGGCAAGATGCTGTCAATCACCTGATTATCACTGATATTCCTGCTTGTCAGTCAGTAGCTCCTGAACTCAGAGCCAGGCACTAGCAAGAGGCCAGAATTTCTGCCTCTCACAAGACCTGCAGTCTTCATGCCCAGTCCATTTGTGCATTCCATTTGGGCATCTGTTGGCCATATCTCACTGCTGACCACTAGTTTCTTTACAGTCCTGAGAGAGCTATACTAGAAAGTCTTGTAATTGTCTCCCTTTCTCTTGTTTTAGACTCCTCTGCTTAATTGTAAGCTCTCTTGGGCGAGGTCTGTTATCTTTTGTCTTTGAGTGTTTGATTTTGGTGAGGATCTCTCAGAACAGCTTGTGTTGACTCCTATTATATACTAAAATAAACTTCAGATTTGTTAGCATTGTATCTCTAACAACTTGAATAGGCTCATAACATGCTCTGCAATTTTTTTTCAGAT